>NC_090932.1:1235887474-1236190504 GCF_040938575.1 Ambystoma mexicanum | reverse complement strand
AACAGCGTAAGGTGCCTTCTGTCTGAGAGACTGAGCCTTCCATTAATGAGACTACTTTCTCTCAATATGGAGAAGCAGATCCATGAGCCAGCTGCTGTCTATCCACAGGCTCAATGATGTGCTCAAATGTAATATTTTCAAGGGGTGCTACACACACATGCACTTGTATTTGTATTTATTTACAGGATGTCGCATCGAACAAAAATGACTTAGAAAGCAAGAATAATAAGCAGAGCCATTCCTAGAATAAGGTGCCTTTGCATAAGAGCTTTGCTTTATTGAAAGATGTATGGCGGGGAAGGCGTAACTATGGGAACATAAACCAGGGACAGAAGGGTATTAAAAAATGGTCAACATTGGGAGCCTATATTTAAATAGAGTAGTTTAAAGGCATACAGCGGGAGAGGTGGATTGGGCCGTTATTTTGCGTAGGAGGTTGGAGGGGCAGAGGAAAACATGCACGTGTTAGGCTACCCCTCCCTCTACTGGGCAGACCAGTCAGCCAACTGCGGAACAAATACTGAAATGCCAGACGGGGGTGCCCATATAATTCTGCTGGGTGACTTCAATAGTAAATGTCTAGACCCCCATTTTTCTATGAGGGGAATTCGTAAATAGGCACCAGAAATAGCCAAAGAATGTGGGTACAGGATCAGATCTGAATTAGATTAATGGGATCTAATCCTGTTAAACGGTCATATCTGCAGTGATTGTCCACCCCATTTTACATGGGACAATGCAATTTCTCATCTACTCTGGACTACATTTTTATATCTGGTTCGTTGGTTGATATTTGTGTAAACATTTTTTTTTTACTTGAATGTGAGTGCTCATTGTATGTTATAGCTGGATATGTCTATACCTAAATATGAAGTCCGTCGTGTCCAACCAGTTCTAAATCTGGAAGTAAAACGAAGTCATCACTCATTAATATGGAGACCAGCCATTGCTTCTTGCTTCAACCAATCTGTCAATGACCTTCTTTATAGTGACTGCTAGGAAGTGGTGGTTCTGCTGGGTATTGAAGGCAATCTTCATAAAGTGATCCTTTCCACTGAATCTATGGACCACAATGCAGCTCTAGTGTTTGTATGTAATCAAAAAGTTCCCATTGGCATGTACCTCCTGTAGTAGTACTGGGAGCACTAGCTGTTACCTATAAAGCACCACCATCCCTTCTCTAGCCTGCAAGATGACAACAATTCCCCGAAGTAGACAAAAGCTGCAATCAAATGGACAGTACTGAACATGCTGGTCATGACTAGTTGAGGGAACTCATCAGAACCACCTGTGAGTTGCAATGTCCGACTCAAATTACTGACCAAAGATGTGGTCCCCCAATGAACCATGGTCACGACTTGTACTGCAGACCAGTAATCATAGAGCACCATTCATTTTACCATTCTTGTTCCAGACCAGGACTTTTGGGGGATCAAAGGAAATATACCCAGGCAGACCTCTTACCTCTTGTCAAAGAAGGCATTTACAATCTTCGACCTGATTGGATTGGATTCCAGGTCCTGGACACGATCAAACTGGTCCTGGCTGTAAAAAGACAGGACAATTGTGAGCACAGGAGATGAGAAGAGTACGAATAATGCAGATCAAGAATCTGAAAAGGTAAAGTGGGAGTTGACAGAAGGTATTAAAAAAAATAGAGTTGAAGGGTGCGGGTTGGTGAGGCTACCCTGGAAGAAAGAAATGAATACAAGGGAAATGAAGGTGTAAGGATGGAAAAAAGAAAGAAGGAGAAGTAAAAACCATAGTCGGCTCCAGCAACATGTGACTGTTTACAAAATCCTCATTCATTTTACAGTGTATAGACAACTGATTAGGGACATATTTAATTATACCTTCAGTGGACAGCATTAAATGATACCACTATTGCAGCAAGTAAAACAAGCTTTGACAAAGCGAACATATGGCACTGGCTTTACATTTGGCATTGCTTAGTGTATACACGGATGCATGTTATGTAAGGCTATTTTTGAGTGTATTATGCACAAGACTAAATCAACTAAAGCACTGACGTGTATAGATTAAAGGCTATTGTCGTAAATAAACCCTCCTGGACTGCTTGTATTGGTAATAATTTTGCATTTATATAGCGCTACGAACCCTCAGGTATCTGAGCGCTGCTTATTATTACCCCCGGTGTGTGGTGCTCATTTATCGACCTCGGAAGGATGAAAGGAACCTGCGCTAGCAAGCTCTGCACGGATGTCAAAGCGAGCGCTCTACTCGCTGTGCCACTTGACCGGTGTAGAGTCTAAATACTTTCAAACACATGCGTACATTAATCACTTAGGATTCTTTTCAAAATGTTTAATATTCATTCCATAGAATCTATGGCACCCTTTAATAAAACCAGCAAGGTATCAACAATTATATACAGTATGACAACAAATCCATGTGTACATTTAAAACCACATATTTAAAACCAATTTAAAGTGCAATGTGCCTCAAAGTGGCACCGTGCTCAATGCTGGCTGGCAATTCTATAAACCTTATCTTGTGCAAATTTTGCAATTAATTTGAAGATCCTATTGAGGATCTCTTGACTGTTAATTTGCCCGACTTGTTTGATACCTTTTTATCCAGAACTAATCTAAGGAACTTCTTCAGGGGATCTCTTATAATAAGCTGTGATACCTAGGGTGATACATAACCTTCCTCCTTTTTTCTTTTTAAGGTAAGTAGTTACTGCTCTATGCTGCTTCAAGCCATACAATCTTTAAATTCTCCTTCTCGAACAATCTAGATTAGCTAGTATGACTCAAGTCCTATACATACTTTGGGTACATAAGCTGTAACCTATTGTGTTGTACTAGTTAGACTATCAATATTTACGGCTTGACTTGGTCGACCGTTTTAGTCGGTCCTGCATTGCGGCACGGCTTCCAGCTTCGGCTGCCTGCCGTACTGGACTCTTATTATTTATTCTTCTTATTTAAGGTGAGGTCCAAGTAATCATCTCTGCATCAGTGACCATTTGTATATGGTGTTCTTTGATTCTTCGATTCAGAAGAACTGCTATCTCTGTACTGTCGCTTTGTTTTTTTGTGAGAGTTCTAAACCAGCTCCAGTACATAGTCCTTGGCTGCTGCTTCAATGTAGCCTCTGCTGTGCTATTTCAGCGCACGGCTCTCTTGCAGGGTTTAATCTGCCCAGCGTGTCGGCTCTCTTGCGGGGTTTAATCTGCCCAGCGCACGGCTCTCTTGCAGGGTTTAATCTGCCCAGCGTGTCGGCTCTCTTGCGGGGTTTAATCTGCCCAGCGTGTCGGCTCTCTTGCAGGGTTTAATCTGCCCAGCGTGTCGGCTCTCTTGCGGGGTTTAATCTGCCCAGCGTGTCGGCTCTCTTGCGGGGTTTAATCTGCCAACGTGTCGGCTCTCTTGCAGGGTTTAATCTGCCCAGCGTGTTGTTTCAGCAGTTCAAAAAGACACGCTGGGCAGATTAAACCCTGCAAAAGAGCCGTGCTCTGAAATAACGTAGCAGAGACTACATTGAAGCAGCAGCGAAGGACTATGTACTGGAGCTGGTTTAGAACTCTCGCAAAAAATGAAGGGACAGTACAGAGGTAGCAGTTCTTAAGAATAGAAGAAACAAAGTACATTAATAAGTGATTAATGTACACGTGCGATTGAAAGTATTTAGACTCTACCTATACAAGCAGTTCAGGAGGGTTTGTTCATGAGTTCATGATAGAAGTGTGTTAAACCAGGGATAACCCCCTGCTGCTATATCAAATAAACCCTGGGATCGCCCATAGTTAAAGTAGATTAAAGGCTAGCCATTTCCAGGGGCCAGTGTAATTTCATAAACTGCAACATCACAAGACTGGAAAATAAGAAATGCCTGAAAGAGAAGACCAGGATATGGGCATCTTCTGTTATGCACCAATACTGTGGAATACCATCCTAGCTGACATCCGTACAACTCAACACTATCAATGTTCTTCTCAGAGTGCCAAGGAACCTTAAAGCACCTACAAGGCCTAAACCTGTGCATGCATCCCTGTTATCCTAGTACACTGCCACAACGTGTTTCTGCTTTTCTAAACCTTCTTTTTATCTGTTGCTTTCTAGTTAGGTTTGCACTTTTAAAATAAGTACCATGCATACTTATATCAAACGTGGATGGATGTGTGATTTGGAATGTTTTGTTTGCATGCTCATTGTTTGGGCTTTTGAGTTGTATATTGGTGGATGTATGCATGGTTGGAGTGCTGCATTCAAAGCACCACGTGCCCAGTGTTAGTCGTCTGTCATATACAGGAAAATTGTCCTGTGTTCTTATAGTACTGCCATATCATGCTATATGTTGCCGTCACATGTCGAGATACTTACATCATACCAGGTATTTACATCAACTTCCCCTATGTCCCTCCTTCAAACACTAAGTAATGCCATATTCCCCCACTAATGCCATAATATACCCTAGTACACCTGTCACATGTTCAGTACTGGCATTATACGCCCAGGTACTTACATTATTTGACGGGTATAACCATCACATGCCATCTTCACTAATAGTGTCAAAATATACCTAGGTACTCAATATGCAAAGCTACTCTCATTATAAGACGTTTTGGCTTCTTATTGTATGCCCTGCTCCTCCCCACTATCCAAGATATTGGCCTCGTTATAAGTTTGCTGGTCCCGGAACTACAGTACCAGTAAGCATGCCGGTACTGTAGTTCCTGGACCGGCAAACTAAGATTTGTGCTCGCGGGTGCCTTTCTGCCTGCCAGGTCGGACCTGGCAGGCAGAAAGGCACCCACGAGCACAGCATGTCGGAAGCACCGGCACCGTTATAAACGGTGCCGGTGCAATCGACCACCCCATTCCCATTCAGCCCTATGGGGCCGAATGGGAATGGGGAGCATCTTTGTTCCGGCGCCCGCAAATGGGCAATTACTGGGTCATTACGGCCCTGTCGGACCCGGTAATTGGCCATTTGCGTGCGCCGGAAATAAAATGACACCGTCGGCAGCCGTGCTTGTATTACAGGCGCGGCTACCGCCGATGTCATAATGAAGCCTATTGACTTCATATTTCCACTCCCTTTGCAAATTTGCGCAAATCACCAGACATTTCTGTGCATTTTAAAGCACATATCGTATTCGCAAACTGTATGTGATATTTAAAGGAATGGTTCGGTCAAAACATTTTATTGCCCCTACGGGTCGGCCATGTGTTTTTAAGCCTAAGTCGCCCGATTTTAGAAAAATTTCCTATGGACCTTACCTGAGTTTTCGTCCATTAAACGCACATGAAAACAGACATCAGGGAGCTGCCATTTTGTGATAATCCTATCATTTCCCCCATCGCCCTGGCTGTCCTGCTTTTGCAGCACTAAATCATATCCCCCGCCCCAGAGCCTGTCATCAGCAGATGCGTACCGCCCATTTCACAACGCCAAAGCACGTCTCGTGTCAAAATTCGCTGCACTTCAGCTAATGACGTGTCGCCATGGAAATGGCAGGACGCCTCTTTCCTCAATAAGTATAAACAGACCGTTTCACAACACACAGCAGCAGATTTTCGATTCCATTCCTCTCTCTGTGTTACTTTGAGTATTCTGTGACTCGTTTCTGTGCTCTAGTCAGCTACCTTCGTTGCTTGTAGTCCGTGTGAACAGATACCAGTACCACCGCTATAAATTATTTTAGTTTGTTTAACACACAATGGCTACAATAATGCCCTACATGTACGAGCCGGAGTGTACCAAGGAGGAACTACTGGAAAGGGGAACACGCGAAAACGATGGGTCTTCGGACGGCAGTTGGGAGGACGATTCAACAGCTGAAGAGCCTGGACCTAGTCGCATGGACAGTGTTTCCACCTAGTGCACATGCAATCGGTGCGAGCTAATGCCAACCGAGGACGAGAACTGCTGCTGCTGTGAAAACTCGGGATGCGTGGCCTACATTTCGGAAGGCGAGCCACGACCGCAATGCATCACCAAGCTGCCAGACTTCAGGGCAGCCTGCCTCACACGGTCCGTGTTGAGGATAATGATGGTGCTTATGCACGAACTTCGCGCAACTGTTCGTCCTCGTAATCCGAGTAACGAGTAAGTATACTCTGCTTGTCATGCCACTCCTATTTCATGGTCTTCTACTATATCCAAAATTACATATACATATCATTGTAACGCATGAAAGTCGTTCAATAGTGTGCAGTGTCTAGATAGCATCTGTCCGAGCAGAATGCCATTAGTTACAAGAATTGTCATTGACAACAAACGTTTATTAAACTTATCTTGGTCATTTAAAAACAGTTTGTTTCATTCCTTTTCACAGATGGTACAGGCTGGTGGCCTATCGTTCCTTTACATGGTGGCTTCACGGGAGGCTTGGACACCGCGTTCGAAGAGTGATACCCGCCTGTGCCTTTCGTGCCATAAGAGAAACGTTCCAGAGTGACAGCTGTCAGTACAGGGGATTTTCTCTCGCTGTGCTTCAACCTGACCTGTACAATGTTTAAAGTCCTGTATTTTTGTGTCATCAAAATAAGATACAAAATAAAACACCACATATATTTTAACAACGGTTGTTTCGATTTTTTAAATGAATCAAGTGTGTCTCCATTCAAGGATGGACATCAGACATCTGTGCTCCGAATGGATGAAGGTCAGGTCGCTGTGAAGCAGGGTGGTCACTATCTAAGCTAACATAATATATTCTCAATAATGCATGCACTAAATAACACTTGTTTAAAGTCTTTCAGTCGGTTATGTCTCTATAAAAGTCACACATATATCTATACTATCAATTAACATTGGATTATACAGGCCTTAGGTTAAGGGTCTTGACCACTATAATACACTGTTTGAAGTGTGGGTCTGTGCTCACAAGAATCTCCGGTATGTGGCATTTGTTATTGATAGGCAACGATATACTGCAGTAGGGGTCTAATGTTAGTTGGGGATCAGCTAGGTGGGCATCATGGCGTGGTCAGTGGTCTGGCACATGAAGAGAATAACTTGCAGGGACACAGGGTCAGAATGGCAGTAAATTTCCATTGGCGAGGGTGCGTGGGCAAGGACACGTTTGTGGAGATGAACGAGCTATGTGCTTAGTTCAGGCTGGTTCACATGCAGGACAGTGATCTCAGAGGAAGAGTGATGTGTTACATTTATTAGCTGTTGCAAATACCTCTGGAGTTTTCCAGTCAGAGTGGGAACGAGGGTGGGGGCCATGTGCTCTGCGCAGTGAGGCCTGGCCACCAAGATGGAGTGGAAAGGGCGTACAAAAATGGATGCCCTGTGTCCTGCTCAGTGGTCCCATCTACGCGAATGTCAACCAAAGTTAACATCAGATAAGGGCAAGGGGCGAACCCACTATGGAGGCACTTGGTCCAAGTTTCTACTGAGAAGTAAAGGATGAGAGGGGCCTGATGGCCCCTCGCTCCCACACACTTGCCTGCACGCCCCAGGCCCATCCATCCCACCCCCTCTATCAAAGGCAGTTCGCACCCGGGGATGAACGCTGGCATGGGGGGCTGTCACAGGCGCAAACGGCCAAGATGCCAAACAGCATATACACTTCAAAAGGTATCCCACGCCCAGGGGCCATCGCTCACATGGACTCTTCAGACCACGTGTCTCCAGGCAGGCCTCCCCTGAGGCAGGCCGCCCCCCTGCAATCCACATAAGTGCAATCCAATCTCCATTCAGCAGTCTTCCTGTGCCTTTTCTGCACGCCCCAGGCCTATCCATCCCACCCCCTCTATCAAAGGCGGTTCACATTCACACACGGGGATGAGCGCTGGCATGGGGGGCTGTCACGGGCGCAAACGGCCAAGGTGCCAAACAGCATGTACACTTCAAAAGGTATCCCACGCCCAGGGGCCATCGCTCACATGGCCTCCTCAGACCCCGTGTCTCCAGGCAGGCCTCCCCTGAGGCAGGCCGCCCCCCTGCAAACCACATAATACCACGACATACACACGTCATTCATTCACAAACACACCCCTGTTTCTAATACTTTATAAACCACTTGATATGTCTCATGAGAACATCTTTGTGCTTTGCAAGTCAACTCCTGAACCTTCTACCTGAGAAGCACTGAGATCTATGATAATCTGCTCGTCGTCATGCTATCTGTGACCGCTTCAAGCAAAATCGTCAGTGTGCTACCTGTGGCCATCTACCTGTTCTCCTGCAACATACTGCTCGGCCTGCTGAATCCAACTGTTTGTTGGTCAAGGTAAGGCCATGTATCTTAGTCATATTTCGGTAATTTTTACATTTCTATCTATTTGCGATTACAGTACCCAATAGTGCTATGGTCATTGGTTTCATTGCTATTGACTTGAGTTTCAATTGTTATGCTATCGATAGATCTATTTATTTTCATCTGTGTCAATTGTCATCGAATTGCATCCTTCGGGGGTCCAGTCTATAATGTAAGCATGTTTCCTTCTCGTGCAAGACAGAACATCCAAGGGACGAGTCACATGTTCAGAGTTTAGTCACATCATTTAAAAAATTCTGTAACTTATGCAAATACTAAGCCGCACATGATGAACTGGTATAGTTCCGGCGACCAAAGCAAACCTTGCATTGAACATGGTATGGTTCATTTACTTTTTTATGACATTTTTATTCATCAAGGTTTTATAATAATCTTGATATTTACTTTTCAGAATTTTCAACAATGTCTGCCTGTTCGATTAGCGTTTGCCCTTCGAAGACCCATGCTAATTCTGAAGGCACTACAATGCATGTATTCCCGAAAACTGTTCATCGAATAAGAGAATGGGTCAGACATTGTGCATATCCACTGGATGAGCTGGAAAGTAGAGTCCAACAAGTCTTTGAGGACAAGAGTGGTGATCGATACCGCATCTGCAGCCGGCACTTTCCCTCGAACATGTACACCACATCTTGGGTAACAAAGAAGAATAAACGGCGAACGACACGAAAATTGCTCGCAAACGCTATTCCCACTCTATTCGTCTACATTCCGCCACTGGTGAGTCAAGTGTCCGTTTTTAGCTTTAGGCCTTGCGGTAGTGTGTAGGTAGCCAAATGGATTCATTGATATTTTAGGTGTTGTTTCCAATTTGTAATACTTTCGACATTGATATGAGTGTATAGCTTTTTGAATAATGACATTTATCAATATATTATTTTTAGATTTCATAACCCACAAACGAAATCTATATATGGGCACAGGGAACTGTGCCTTATTGCGTATTACTCAAGTATTCTGTCTCCTTACATGGCCATTTTAAATATTGGCATTTCATTATCAAACAATAATTTACCTTTACAACTTCTTGACTATCCCTTGAATCTGAAGCAAGAACATTCTACTTCTGTGACGTGCCCGCAGTTATCAACCACTTCTAGCACGTATCAGGTAATCATACTTGGCTATTCCGCTACAGACTTGTTTTATGCATGTCAAGTAATAGTTTTTATGTATCGTGTGATTATTTTACCAATTGTTTGGTTAGTGCTTTCCAATTGATATACACCTTAGTTGTCGTCCCCTGGTGTTTGTTTTCAGTTATAATTAGTGTTATCCATACTTAAGCAAGTACTGTCTTTCAGGGAGATGCTGAAGCGTCCACCACATTGACAACAGCCCTAGATGTTCTTCAGCAGCACGAGGTATGGATACATACAGCTTCATCGACCGTGATCATCAGGACTGGAACACTTGTCGTTTGATTGTTCTACACCATGTTTCATTCGTGGTTAGCCATTAATATGTACGTGTGTGGTAGACCCCAAGTGTGTGTTGTGTTTTCAGTATTGTAATCCTTACTAATGCAAATACTATGTTTCAGGCAGTTGTTGAAGCGTCAAACCACGCACTTGATGCGGAGCCTGACATTCAAGTAATTCCAGGGGAAGCGGGACCATGCGGATACGAATCGGCGCAACAGCTTTCGGAAGTGCGCACCACATTTACAACATCCATAGATATTCTTCAGCAGCACGAGATATGGATACTGACAGCTCCATCGAGCGTGATCATATAACGTGATTCCATTTGCTATACTTTCTTCCCTATTAACGCAAGTACTGTGTTTCAGGGAGACGATGGAGCTTCCACTACAATCACAAGATCCCATTTAGATGATGCAGATGTAAAGAAATGGGAGAAATAAGTCGATTAAATCTGATCATATTTAAATATTCCTTGATTCTTTTAGACAATGCAAAATTTGTGGTTATCTCTTTATATGTACCTGTGCCGTCGACCCCAAGTGTGTGTTATGTTTACAATATTGAAAACTATACTAACGCAAGTACTGTGTTTCAGGGAGTTGCTGATGCCTCCTCTTCAATACAATAATTCGTGGCAGTCCATGCAGAGCCAGTGGTATGGATACTGACAGCTCCATCGAACTAGGTCATCAGAGCTCGAATACTTGTCGTTTGATTGTTCCACACAATGTTTAAATCGTGTTTGGCTATTGAGCTGTACATGTGTGTTCGTCCTCACGTGTGTTTTATGCTAACAATATTTTGATACACAGTAATGAAAATACTATGTTTCAGGGAGTCGATGGGGCCTCATTTCGTCCTGTCTATGCGGATACAGAAAATATAGTCGTTGCAGCACAAGAGGAAGGGGAGACATGCGGATACGAATCGGAGCAACAGCGTGCAGATGTTGAAGGTCGAGTCAAAAAAGTTGCAAAGAAAAGAAACAAAAATAAGGTTAGTTACAAACAGTTCATAACTTTAGAAATTTTTTTGTGCTGGGGACTATTTTATGTTTTTTTCCAGTCAATTGTACTATACTTTATCTTGTGTTTAAACTGAACATCCCTTTTCCAATCTGTCCTCTAGTTACCCGTGGGTCTACGAACTATACATACACAGACAGTGAAGCGAATGAGAGATGTTGCTTGCCAGACCATTTACACTATGGCTATGGAGGAACTATTAATTCAGACGCGGCGTGTTGAGACTCGGATGCTCATGTCCAATGGCCAGAACATGAAATGAATGTGTCCGGAGAATCACTGCAACAACATGATACTGGATGTATTGAAGATAGCTCTGAAGTAGTTGCAGATCAATTCACACAATCTACACCCGCCAAAAAATTGCCACCAAAAAAGCTGTCAGCAATGTTGTGTTCTCCCATCAATGTTGAGGTAGCAGATGTTGAAATGACAGAGAATGAACCAGCAGCAGCATTCACCGACGCATCAGAACTTGATAGCAGCGATATTTCTTTCAAATGTGGTGATATGTCCTTAACGTCACAGGCCAAAACAACTTTGACGCAGGATGACAGTCTAATGAAAGAGGGCAAATGCATAGTATTCGACAGTTGTTTGATGGATATTATAAGTATGCTGAAATGTGGGCATTCCGTCAGAGGGAAAGTATGTGGGAAGCCATTGATTCATGTGACTCATCAAAAACAAAGCAGGAACGTCACAATACATGCCGCCTGTAGATTACATCATACGTTCTCATGGTCTGCACAACCAATGCTGGGGAAACTGCCAGCAGGCAATCTACTGTGTGCAGCTGCATCACTTTTTAGTGGCTCCAGTTAGAGTCTTTCTTTCAGTTTGTGGGACTCCATTTCATTTAAAAAACGCAGTACTACAAATACCAACATGATTATCTGTTTCCGGCCATTAGTGATGCTTGGAAAACTGAACAATTGTCTCTAGCAAGTACATTCGAAGGCAATGATTCAGGCTAGCCGGCGATGGACAGTGCGACAGCCCTGGATTTTCTGCCAAGTACTGCACCTACCACTTTCAGGACATGGATAGTAAGAAAATTGTGAGTTTGGTGGTCGTGCAGGTAACACAATGTACATCCTCATTGGCCATGGAGAAACTAGGATTTATAAAATCAGTGCAATATCTACAATCGAGGGGAATGCACATCGACCTCATAGCCACGGACAGACACGTTTCAATTGCCAAGACAATGAGAGAGCAGTTCCCACATATTAAACATCGATTTGACGTATGGCATCTTGCTAAATCAATCAATAAGAAAATCTCGGCTGCAGGGAAAAAAAAAGGTTTGGAAAGTATTTCAGAGTGGTCCCAGTCTATCAGCAACCATCTTTGGTGGAGCTCCAAAACTTGTGAAGGGTCAGTGGAAATACTACTTGAAAAATGGCGGTCACTGATGCACCACTGCATGCACCACTGTACCAGCGTGCACCGCTGGTCAGAACACCTACATTTCCACCAATGTGAACATGGCCCTTTGTCCACAGTGGAGGCACGGAAGAAGAAGTGGTTGAATCCATCTTCACCGACACACAAAGCCATTGAGAAGATTGTTTTCGATAAAACTCTATCAAGAGATTTGAGCGGACTGACAGAATTCTGTCACACAGGAAGTTTGGAGGTGTTCCACAATATGCGCCTAAAGTACAGGCCAAAGCGCTTGCATTTCAGCATACAGGGCATGAGACATAGGACTCTACTTGCCGTCTTGGCCCATAACGAGAATCTCGGCCGTGAACAATCTAGGACTACGGATAATGTAAGGATGCCTCGCTACACTAAGGCCTAAGAAGTAAGCAATGTGTGATCAAACCAGTCTATGAGGAAATGGAGTTCGACTTTGTCAAAAGCCTTATTGTTGCTGTATTAGAGAAGCACAGATATGAAATTTTGAACGTTTCTGTGCAGAGCACTGATCCATTGCCACCCAACATTGCCACTGTGCCATGTCCACCCAAAGGAGAGCTGGTTGTGAAGTACAAATCCCGGTTTAAATAATTGTAATACGATTGTCGTTTTGTAAATAAATGTTATTGTACAGTGTGCATACAAAGTACGCTAACCCTAACCCCTACCTTCACCATCCTGGGTGGCGAACAACCTGGGTGTCATCTTTGAATTCTCTCTCTATTCACCTCATTTTGCTGACCTTGTCTATATGTTATGTATATATTTTTGTAGATGTAACTAATTTTCGCAATCTCTTGTAAATGCTGCGCACTGTTAACCGAGGGGAGGCTTGCGTATTGCAAATAATAAAACAAACAAACAATAAATCTCACTTTCAACTCAACTCCTCAGGTATTTTATACTTTCCCTGACCTTCCCCAAAAAATTTAAAGTCTCAATAGTTATGGTTCTTTGGGGCTTCAAAGCTCGCAGACAACGAGGACAAAATTGGGGGCCTTAGAACGCGCCAAGCGAGCCGTTGCAGATGAGAGAGAAGCCAGTTCGCATTTGCACATTGAGGCGCAGTACATAGATGGATTCGAAACTTCAAGTTCTCACAGATGGCTTTACTACGGGATGTTGCAAAGAAAGAATGTATGCTCATTTCTAGTGAAGGTCAGAGGCTTTGATTTTCAGCTCGCGCCCTGAAGAGGCCCACAACTCGCACTGGCAGTATAAGGTTCTATTGTTTTTGACCTTGAGAGACAGGGACCATGCCGAAAGAACTTAATTTGAAAGGGAGGTGCAATAACGTAAGAGACGATAAGGCAGAAAATTCTGAAACTAGACCGAGTTTCATGTTAATTCAGTATACGAAAAATCGTTGTCAAGAACACAGTGGGATTTACGGACTGCATTATGCAGAGACACAATGGAAATTGCAAATATAATCTAAGTAACTCTTTAGACTTTTTTATACCGGAATGAAGAATTAATGAATGGATGCATGAATAAATGAATGAATGAAGAGCTTGGAAAAAGTTTGTGGGATCGTCCTTGTAGCTGGCACATGGGCATGCAGGTCCACATTCCACACGCATGTAGACAAAAAGTCGTTTCTCATTGTGTACTAACCTCGATTTATTTTGTTACTTTTCGCATTGATTTTAGAGCCGAACATACTCCATTGCACTATCCTTGAAAGCAAATAGTTTCAGCTCGGCCGTAATAAATAAAATGAATAATATTAATAAAGATCGGCTGGCGAGACTAATTATAAATTTTATGTTTTCAAAACAGGTATATCCTTCCCTATTGCTACTGCCACCAGTTTCAGACACCGGCAGATGGTTTTTTCAACCGCCAGCTGCAGCTTAATGTAAACAACTGCACAATTTTGATGATTTTATGGGACGATCGCCAAGGACCCATATGCCCTTACGCGGTACTAGCGGCTAAAAGCAACATATCAACCTTTACGCTGGCCTAGTGCCTACTTGATGGAACAGCCTTGCGGTTCAACGTGCGACCAAAGTGCTTCTTTTAACGAAAACCAACACCCTGTGTACCATAAAGGAACAGCGCGTGACTCACGATAAACTTTTACGGATTTGCGGATAGAGATAAAAGAAAATAAATGGCATTCGGAGTTCATATGGCAATTGCTGAATATTCTATAAACATTTAATGTCAAATAAATGTACTTTACCAAATGTACTGTGTTGCTGTTTGATTTTAAAGTACAGTTTCATATTCCGAATTGTGGCGCGCTGTGTTGTAAGTTGATCTGTGTTGGTTTCCGGGTTCTGTGTGAAGTCGCGTAGAAGACGACTGGGCGCGTTTGCCTACGCAGCACAGAAACGTCACGGAGAGAGGCGGGGAATATGAATGTTTTGATAATGTCAGGCTCAGGGAATATGATTTAGTGCCACAAAAGCAGGTCAGCCAGGGTGATGGGGGAAATGATAGCATTATCACAAAATGGCCGCTCCCTGATGCCTGTTTTCGCATGCGTTTAATGGACGAAAACTCGGGTAAGGTCCATAGGAAATTTTTCTAAAATCGAGCGAATTAGGCTTAAAAACACATGGCCGACCCGTAGGGGCAATAAAAAATGTTGACCGAACCATTCCTTTAAAGTGCACAGAACCAAAAAACATTCTCCTGTTCCGAGCAGTTATGAGGGATGCACATTCATGAGCTTGTCATGCATTTTTTATTAAGTGTAACAGCAGCAGTATGAACCTTGCTGTCCCACTTGCATTTCTACCCCTCACACACTGATAAAAATTCATTTTTTGCCATGCATTTCACAATAATGGGTGCTTTAAGGGCCTGCTAGTGTGAAATGTCCTCCCAACACCCAGTTGGGTGCTGGGAGCCTGTCATATATTGTGCTTAAGACACCAATGTATGTTATGTTAAAGGTACTTATATAGTGCACCATGACCAACGGAATTGGTCCCCAGGCACTCTGGCAGATCTGTAAACAAGAAAGAGGGCAGGGAGGGTTAGTCGGGTGGAGGGGGAGTAGGAGAGTGGGAGAGGTGGTGTGCTGTTGGCAGCTTCAGTTCGGTATACACCGTGCGCTGAGCTTTGGTGTGAGCATCGGATCGGGCGAGACCTTGTGTGCTGTAGGTGTTGTTTATGTGTTGTTTGTGTGTTGTTGATGCAGTGTGGTAAAGTGCGTGCGGATTGCTGGGTGAGAGATGGTTGTGTGAGTTTTGGGTGGGTTGAGTATGCAGAGATTTGAAAGTTGGGTTAGTGGGGTCTTTATCCCGGTTCTAATGCTTCTTGTTCCGTTTGAGCTGTATTCCTGTGGGTGAGGTAGTTGCTGATTCCGTATAGGCCGTCTCACTGTAGTGTGTGATGGTGCTGCGCGGTCCTAGCTGTAACCTAATTAGCATTGTATGGTGTGATAGGTATGTCTGGTTTCTCTCCATCCGGAGTGGGGGCTGAGGTTGGGTGTTCCCTGTTCCCTTGCTATCGTGACATTAGTCTTTGGAATTTGGAGTGGTTCAGGGCCAGGGTGCTATTAGTGAAACGTCCTAGTACATCCCCCTTGATCAGCCTATGTATTCAGTCTTTAGTTTCCTCCTGTCGTGGCTATTTCTCAGTTAGTCGGTCAATATATTGTGGGGTGTCTTCCTTAAAGCTATTGTTTGGTATTTGCTTGTGTGTGATGGCGCGTTGTGCTCCCAGCTGTAACCTGAGCATTGTATAGTGTGATTGGGTGTGTCTATTTCTCATCCTTTGGTTTCGGAGCTGAGGGTTGGGTGTTCCCTATTCCCTTGCTATCTATCGTGACAAGTGTATGTTGGAACCTTGCTGTGGTTTGGGCCAGGGTGCTATTGATGATTCGTCCTGGTACTTTCGTCTTAGTCTTGCTACATATTTGGTCTTTTGGGTCCTGTCATGGCTGCAGGAACGCTGGGCAGTGCATACCAGGGAAGGACAGTACAGTGTGTAGGTTCACTGCCAATCCCACCCCGGTGGCATCATTAGTGTTGTAACACATTTTTGCCTAATGGCTGTAGGCCCTTTTTACTTCAAAACACTTCAAGGGAACATTCCGAAAATAATGAACAGCACACACAATGTGGAAAGTGAAATGCTTCTTAGTGGATCAAACTCATCACCCACAGAACGGGTGCAATGCCCCATTCTCTACTTGCTGGGCTACCATATCATTGAGTTAGTTCCCCGCCCAGTGGCCTACCCTTTTCCTGCAGATCAGACTACAGGAATATATTGTGCAGAGAGGGACCACGGCAGCAGTCTGTCTTCACTTTCTAACATGTACTGCTATTCTCGTCATGAGAGATTTTGTATGCAGGTCTGAAAAAGTAGGACCCTTGCAAAAGAAAGTAAACCGTATGAATGTTACTTTTTCAAAAGGAAATGTTTGTTATAAGTAGTTTGAGACAGTACAACCATCTTCATTTTACAAGGATTGTACTGGATTGCCGCAACAGTATAACCATTTTCCACCTACAAAGATTGGATTGCAAACCCGCATTAGTGTGACTGTTTACAATTCACAAGAAAACATATGAAGCCTGCAACATTATGACCTATGGATAGTTGTTACTTAAAGTCCCTAAGAGCGTAACCATTGTAGGGGAGGATTGGTCCAAAAGACCCCCCTTGCCTACATCCCCATCCCAGGTGAGGGCCATGGCTCACCTACTGAAGACATTGCCCAAACGTATTGAATTTAGCTAGGCCTCAGAAACCATTTTTGTCTAATAAAAATGGTGTGAGCTCGGCGCACTGCAGCGCGGCCCCCACCTTTGGAGAGTTTCAATTATCCCTGTGGCCACAGCTCCCTGGCAGATCCGCTGTGAGCCCGTTCCCACAAACAAGACGGACATGAGCTAGTGTAAGATACCAACACTGTAACATTTCACCTTCCGCAGTGTATCGCTGCTCCCAGCATGAGAGCATGACCCGGCCAGCAGAGCCTGGGTGGAAAGAGAACTGAAAAATGGCCCTCGGATAAAAGCAAGAGTTCCCAAATACTAATGCCAAAACTACCTGCGATGGGTGCATTTTCTCCACAAACCTCCTTGATTAGAAAACCTGCAAGATGTATAGATATGGCAGAATGCATGTTCACATGGCATTAGCAATGAAGCACCCCCACCACTGCAGTTATGTACAAATAGTAGAAGCGTCCCGGGGGGGGGTTATTTGTTATGCGTATCATTGACAAGTTTACACCCCACGGTCCCGCGCCATAACCGAACTAATGCTGCTAGAGTGCAAAGACAGACAAATGCAACCATATTAAGGGATAATGTAAAGGGTGCACGAAAATGCACCCTTCATGTGTGTATGCACAAGCCCCTTATGTGCCACTACCGTCACGTACAGTGGCGAGTCGTTTCTATGCGCTCCACCAACCTCACTACTACCTCACTTACTGCAAATGTATATGCATATAACAAAATGTTGTAGTTGTTAAAACATAGTGTACAAATAATGTGCTCGGACTGGCTATATTCGAGAGGCATTAGCAATGTTAAAATGTGAGCTTTGGAATTACTCAATTAGTATTGTATATTATTTTAATGTTTATGATGCTTTCACCTCAAAACGGCAACACACGAGGAAGATACCTTTGTGAGTATATGCAAGGCCATTCCCCCTCCCTCCCAGCGAAGCCTGTCAGACAGAGGCCCGCGCCGCACTGCTCCACATCCCCCAAATAGGCTGGAGCCGCTTCAAAGATTTTAGTTCCCTCTGCAGCACCCAAGGCCACGGGCCGCCACCTGCATTATTTACAGCCCAACAGTAAACCTCCGCCTGAATACACAAATCCAGAGGCGCCCTCTCTTAAACCCCACAACCCACCGGATCACCTTAGGTTAATGGCCCCTGTAAAATAAGGACACCCAATATTATGGCAACATTACAGCAACACATTCATAACGACTTCTAACAAGACAGGAGGACATGTACCGCCTGTCCCATGCCCTGAGACCCAGCCCCACGACCTATGGTACCCGGTCAACAGGACACTGGTAACCATGTACTGATGAATCGCCATCAAATCCCTCTCGAAGTGCATTCCTTCTGTGCTGTGTTGCATTAACCTGTAGAATAACCTATTGGAAGATTTACTAAAGAAGATAAAATTGCAAATGACTGAATGACTGTGGTGTGCATGGCCTAGGGCAAAGAAGTCAGGAAAAGACATTCATCTCTGACACTGGCCACAGTGGCACAACAACACCGCCCGGATGAACCCAGCTAACCTGCCAGGCCCAGCCCAACCCACGAGGCTGACCAGTGACGTCCCCCAGCCAAGGCCAACCACATCGCAGCAGCACCTATAGCTAGTCGTCCCCACCCAATCCCATTGAACTTGTGCCCCCTATAGTATGTAGGTCCTGATGACGTTTTTTTGTAAATATATACGCCTGTCTTTGCTATTGTCAGACAGAGCGCTCTCGGAGTTTGCAGAGTTCTTTGCATGCCCTATTCTGATTGATAAACTCCCATTTACGCTCACCCGCACTTGTCTTGGCCTTATTCCCATCCTGGGAGAGTCCATCATTGTCTCTCATTGCGGGGAGGATCGTGCTGGTTGGGGACGCTTTAAAATCTTGAAAGAATACATTTCGAGCCTGCTACTGCAGAGGCGTATCCACGATTTTCTAACAAGTGGGGTCTGAAGCTAATGTAGTTGTAGCCGCCTCAAGGGGTGTCGGCAGAGGGAAGGGGGTTTGTTCTGCCCCTGGCCGAATGCACAGATGTGACCGAGCTTAGTGAGGAAGGCTGAACCAGTGAAGGATCGTTTGGTGGGTCCCCGGCAACAGTTTTTTTAAGTGATGAGTTAAAATGGTGGATTTACAGTACACTTTCTGTGACAAATTAGGTACAAATTCACACCGTTTACAATTGGTTTTGTAGGGTACGACATAAACAAAATCCATTTGATGCCAAGTCACTAGCAATGCACATGAGGATTTTCTAACACATTTACATAATGCCTTTGCCAGTGGTGAAGTGTACGAAAAGAAGAAGTGGAACTATGTCGCCTGCTGGCCTGTCCCCACTCCCCCCACACCCATTCTAAACACCCCAAACAAACACAACTGCTGTTTTAGGGACTTTTGAGTGCAGTGAGGTGCAAGTTTCAACTTCTTCCTATGCTTTTATTTTAAAATTAAACCGCTCTGAACGGTTTCTTTTTAAAATAAAACTATAGCAGCCATAAAACTTTGTTGTTTAAAGTAGAGGAGCACCGCTCCCAACCACACCCGCCCACTTCGACCACTGGCCTTTCCCCATTATATGCCAGTGCAAAAAACTGTTCCCTGCTGATTGTGGCCATATATGTCCTTGCTGATGCACCTATGCATGCCAATATTCCCACATAAGAGCTCACATATGTTTTCTTTGTCCATAACGCAAGTAATAATACTATAACAAAGCATGTTCATGCTGGCTCTGCCAAGATATGCCAGTATCCCCGCATATTAACATACGTCTGTTGGTTTTGCCTTAATGAGGAGCCATCTTATCTATTTTGAAACCTGAGAACCCAGGTGCATGTCCCTGCAAAGATTCTAAATATCCCTTTATGCAAGTCTGTTACCAACAGCAAGCGGTGATGGGCTCCCTAGCTAGGTGAAAGATAGAGCGAGAGCTGTCCCTACCTGCACTTCCTGGTTACTGAAAACACCAGGGTTTCCAGTGATATAATCGAATGCATAGTAACAACAAAAACAAATTAAATGAAACCAAAACAGAGAGAAAACACAGAATGTGTATTAAAATAGGTATGGGGTGGGGTAATGGAATAAAGGGGAGGGGCTTGGAGTGGGGTTATAAACCTAGGGAAATATGGGGCTTGTGGGGGACCCCCCAAAATTAAAATGAAAAGAAAATCAGTATTTTTAATTGAAAATGTTTTCATTAAAAAAAACAAATCGATAAAATCACATGGAACCAAAAACAGCCATTTATGTAATGTTAGTCTAAAAATTATGGTGTTGAACTGGTCGTAATCTATTTTATTCCTGACTGTTTCACCATCATATGTAAAAGAAATCTCTAAAACACTCTGGTTTGTGCAGACATGGAATAGGGCTGTACACAAATGACGGGTTTTTCAGTAACCAGGAAGTGCAGAGAGGGACAGCGCTCCCGCTATCTATCACCTAGTTTGCTGTCACTGTTGCCATTGTGCATTAGAGTTCCGTTTTCGCGTTAAGCTGAAAGCCTTGGTGCTCTCTGTTTGACAACTTTGAGAATACAATACCACTTAGGGGCGGAACAAGAACATCTGTCAAGGCGCTTTAATGTATGATAGTCCTTGCCATGCCTCACAGGAAGCCCCTCCATCCCTGTGTCTACTGCGTGCCTCACACCGCAGTTATGAATTGGAAATCATCCAAATTGGAATAGCAACCTGTTCACCAATGGTTCTGGTAAGGTGGGTGATATACAAGCGAATGGGGCAGGAGGAGTAAGAATGCTAGAGGACTAAAAGTACTAGACAGGTGAGTAGTTTATACTTACTCTTCTATCTGGCCCTACTCCTGTTCCCATTCCAGACAACAGATTAAGAAGCAGATGATTTTAAGAGTTTAATGACATGCCACTGACAATCAAGTGAACACTTTATGCAGGATGTTGGGGTCCAAGTGAGAATTGCCTGGTAAATGTGCACCTAGGCGTAGCAGTTTTCACAATGCATGCGGTGTGGCACATTGAATTGCCCGGTGTAGGGAGCAGTATTTTATTAAGCACACATTGATGGTGCAGGCTCGTCCTCCATAGCCCCTCAGCCCTTGACACTGGCTTTGCCCTCCACCCCCTGCCCACTTCCTAGTCCTCAGGTCTAGGCCCTCCCGCTTCCCTCTCCAGCACTCCCTCCTCTAACTCCCAGCCCCCCCTTCACAGATTGACTAGGGCTGGGGTCAGCTGACCTGGTAGATCGACCTCATCAGGAGAAACCCCGGGGCAGCCGTGCCTGGGTAGGCGGCCAAAGGGCCACGGCAAAGGGCACCTCCCGCGGGCACTTCCATAGCCTGCTTGCGCCTGTTTGCCCTGGGTGACCCAGCCTGGCCTCTAAAGCTGTCTGCAGCAACTCCCAGGTAAGAGGCGTCCATTTATTAACATGTCCAGTGTTGTATTCCTAACACTCAAACTGAATTAGGCGCATATTTAGGTATAGCCACTGTATTTAATTTATATGCATTTTAGAGAGTAGTTACTGTATTGAATTTATACAACCACAGTATTGAATGTAGGTGCATTTTAGAGAGAGTAGACACTGTAATTGAATGTAGATCCATGTAGCCACTGTATTCAATTTAGATCGATTTAGAGAGTAGCCACTGTATTGAATTTAGATGCATTTTAGAGAGAGTAGCCACTGCATTCAGTAACCCCAATGCACACAATCAAAGCACACCCAGAAAGCCAACACACACAGACACCTTTTTCTCCTGGTTCTGCAAGCACCAACAGAAGAGCACAACCTCTATCCTAACCCTTTACCTCACTAGCCTACCTCCCCTTTCTTGCAGAGCCACGTGATCGCCCGGAGACAATGCAAACGGTAACGGTGCACGTTATAAGCCAAAATCACACGACATAACATAACATATCACCCGCCGCCTTACATATGTACAAGTAGGCGAAAGCATGTAAACAATTGTGGACGCAGTGTTTGCTATGGTTGCGTGAACATGTGCCCCCTCATGGTGACTGTTGTAGCAGTGGGTAACACTGTATAGGATCCTATTGGAAAAGGAAGTACTTTTGCTACCAGGTGCATTTGCCTCTGAAAGTGGTGGCAATAGGAGCCTTCACTGGGGGAATCTGTTTAAGATTGCAGATTTCCAAGTAAGGCAGCTTCTCTGCTGCTTGTAAGGAATGAGGCCTAGGCAAGAGTTTAGGGAGGGGAATGTCTTCTTTTATTGCAATAGCCTTGGGAATGAAAGGCGAGTATAGACTCCACTGTAGCAGAAAGTAAATCATCTACAAACACTATTTGCAAAGAGAATCTATGATGTTTCCCCGCAGGCCATTTTTACTGATGCCCTGTTCCCCGAACCCAGTTTTGGAGCTGTGGGGAAACATCATTCCTTTGAGCGACCTCCCTATTCTCTCCCAATGCAGGGGACACCCCCTCAGCCTCTTATCCCCCCATGGCCTTCTGTGTATTCAGTGGGGTACAGCCCTGCCACCCCTGGACTTCCGACCCACCCTTTGGTCCCCAACTCTAAAAACATTCACACACACATTCACCCCGCAGAAATCCATACGCTCACACGCACATACCTCCTCCCCGAATCCTTTCTTCCCACTCCGTCGGCCGCTTCCTGATCCGTCACCACATGCGCAGTTACTGCACAGGGAAGGTGAGCTTTAGGGGAAATGGATACGATTAAAGTGTGAGCATCGCTAGTGGGTCTACATGAATGCGGTCTTCTGGGTCAGGATTCTCAATTCACATATGCTCAAAACATGGTACTGTATGCCTTAAACAACATTTGAGTTCCTTTCAAAAATACAAAAAAGGTAGCAGGCGCCCCTCTCTCGAAAGAACAAGGCATGATAACCTGTTCAGTGGTTATTAACCACATTGAGAGTTCGCAGCCATTGCTTTTTGCTCACTGTACCTTCACAGATGGGAAATATCCATTTGCATATCAGTCTTTGTCCCGCCCACAAGGGCAGTCCAGCACCGAAATGCTATGGCAATTCTCCTCTGAACAAGAGTACCATCAGCAACCCCATACACGTGTTTCAGCCTTGTTGGGCATCATCAGTGAGGTGAAGCTGAGCCTCTCTAAGCACAGTGAGCAGGGAGTCCACGTCTGGTTGCCCCCAGGTAACCTAGGGTGACCAACCCCAAGTTCCTTTCAAAAATACAAAAAAGGTAGCAGGTGATTCTCAATTCACATATGCTCAAAACATGGTACTGTATGCCTTAAACAACATTTGAGTTCCTTCTTAGCGAAATCTATACAAAGTGTATCTCTTCACCATAGTATCATAACAACAGTAGCACTCACAAGTAGCGTCTCTGTAAGCTCTGATAGCATGAAGCTAGTTTTTGGAAAATTCTGCCTCAATACTGATTTTAGCTCAATAAAAGGTAAGGTATCTAGTGGAGTAGTCTTCCTGTGTCTGTCAATCCGTACAGTGCTTCTGGACTAGTTATTTACTGAAGAAATGTTCAAAGTAGGATACAAGATGCTCTACTGTCATGAGCCTCCTGTTGATGGGTCTGTATCCATCCACTGTGCAAAGGCATGGACAGGAGGTCTGAAAACCATGCCTGCCTACCTGAGCTGACATAATCAGCATGTGGATACATGCCCTGCTGTGACTGAACTTTCTTTTGTGGTTTTCAGGAGGGAGGATACGTCACATAAAGAGGCCAGTTGAGACGAAGGGCATCTCCTGTATAGACAAGACTCTTACCCAACTATGACTCAAGCTGCAGGCAAGTATGGTTGTCTGGTGGCAATCTTCTTTACTTGAGGGAAATCACATCTGTTCCGAATATATAGACAGTGAGGTTCCAGTTCCTATTCACATGAGGCAAAATGACTCCCCGTGAGCCAATGTGCTTCCATTTGCTTTAACCTTGGAAGATGAGCAGCAATATGGAAGATACTGTAACTGGAGGCTTCCCTGACCGCCAGCTGACAAAGAAGGCTGGAGTCAATCAAATTGTGTTTGTTCTACTAAAACAGAGCAGCAGTTCTATCGCAGTTACTCATGACCATCTTCTGTAGGACTAGCAAGAGGCAGAACATGAGTCAGGAAGATGGTTGATTGAGGCTACTTGTTTATGTGCCACTTCACATTTACCACTTTTCGCAAGCCATGTATCTGTAGGCACCCCATGAGAATGGCTGGACTTGAGTTTACAGGACCTCTGATCGATAGCTAAGGCTCCTGAGCTTTTAACATGTCTTTAATGTGTCTGGGAGCAACAGCTGGATGCTTGGTTGATGCTGGTGGAGCCGCTGTGCCCCCGGAACTCAGCACCTAAACACAAATGGCTGCCACACACGTGTGGGTTCTGCAGGGGACTGAGTAAGGTATGAGGAGTTGTCTGGTTGCTCGAATGACGAACTTTGCACATCGAGAACAAGAACTACCTGATTGATCATCTGAACACTGGGACTAAGCTTGAGTTAATAGTGTGCAGGAGGACTGTCTTTGGCCTGACGGAGGTCCGGTGTTGGCCCTTTGCTGTTTTATGTGCTTGTGATATTAATAAATGGGTTTGACCATTACTGTATATTATATATATAATTCACTATGGATGGCTGTGCATTGGGGACTGGGCGGGCACACCGTTCCTTACCCTGGGACCCTAGCGTCCACTCTTGTCTGACCAGAATGCAATCACAGATGTTGTAGCCATGTTAGCCTCAAATACAAATCCTGAGGCTGTCTGAATGAGTATATCTGTTCATGGGTACAGACACTTCAAGGTTATGTGGAGCGTTATGAAAAATTAGCACCGAGCCCAGTGCATATTGCCACAAATGTGTGTGTTCAGTAGCATGATCAACCAAACAGTGGCACACACACAAACACACTCGCGCGCACACACACAAACACAGACACACACACACACACACTGAAATATTGCTGTGGTGCTCAAAAGAGAAACAGATAATCTGTTTAATCTGAGTGTTACTCTTTACAAGAAGCAAGGACATTTTGAGAGACAAAATGGTGTGTATTTTTGGCAAAAAAGGGTTTAAAAAGTAAATATTTTGATTGTACTGACATTGTAACATTGCTCTTTACAATATTATAATGTTCATTTCTAGTGAGCACTTCCAGCATACATTGCATTCATAATAAACATGTCACTCTTGTCTGTCTGAGCAAAGCTCATACTCAAAACCTATTATAACCATAAAAACTATTTTCTGACAGATATTTATGATCCTAAATTGGATAATCTGCTACACTGATGCTGTACTCTTTTGAAAAGCCTCTATGAGATAGGGAATGCGCCCAAATACCACCAACGAGCGTTCCTTGCTGCTTTACATGAAGCCAAAGTGCATTTTGGGAACATAATAACTATCACTGATCTTTATGTTTGATAAATATGTCTATGATAAAAGGGTTGTATGCTTGAATCACAACATATATAATGTAAACTGGGCATGGTGTTCATTTAAGTTTTCAAGTCACTCACCCTAACATTAAGGTGTTTGTAATCATGAATCATAAATACTTATTCAGCCAACTTCAAGATGCCGAGTGTGGGGATAACATTTCAGCGATACTTGTCACTCTGGCTGTTTCTGGAGATAAAGCTGTCTCTTTTCAAGTCTAGAAGCATGCCGTGGCATAGGAAGAGTTGTGTTTTTCCGGATATCATAGATCACAGTTATTTCAGAATCCTCCCCCTCCGCCCCCCACCCCCTCAAACGGCTATGTGAAAGTAAGTAGCTTGTAAGACTCGTATGTGCAAGCCAAGCTTAAGCGACTGAGATCAAGCTCTTTCATACACTTAACAAGCTAACTCTTTTCAGTGGAACTTAGTGGGTGGTTCCGATCAGATCCAGGAAAGGCTTCATGCTTTCTGAGTTCCGGCACATGAAGGGTTCTTTTCTTTTACGCAATTTGCGGTGAATGCCACTTGGGAGCACTTGCTGTCGGTAGTGCACCTGGTAAGGAGGAAGGGATGGTGAATCGGAGAGATGACGAGGGAAATGACGGGCTGGGACGCAGGCAGTTTCTCAAAAGACTGCTGAAAGGAAATGAATACGCGTTTAGCTTTTTCCTGAATATGTATGTCACTGGGTGCACAAGAGCGCTCCTGGGAAGTCACTCCAGCGGATGGCGTCGCAGGGGAGACCGCTCTGAACGCTTTCAGAAGCATTGCGCCATTTAGCCTGGTGCTTTAGCGAGCTGCTTGGAGATTATGGACTTTGTGATAGGGAAATACATCAAGGTTGATGCTGGAAACCTATATTTACAATCTTGGGACTCCTGGGTGATCAGTGACTTGAGCCGATGCACACTATTTACCATGTCCCACTGGTGGTGCACAGAAGTGCATATCCAGGGTAGCTTTTCAAGTATTCAGCAGAAGACGCACGTGAAGGCACACAACTATAAAATCACAGTTTCAAACAAAAACCCCCACTCCTTTACATATTCGTTTCCATGTTTTTTATTTCTCATTTTCATCAAATAGTATCCTTATGTCATTCATACAAGCCAGAAAATAATAGATTAACTAAAAAACAGGTAGCAGGTGTATGAAAGGATGTAGCACACGCAAAGCCACTGCTAGCCAAAGTGGCAGGCTTCAAGAGCGCAGCGTCAGGTTGCAATGAACAACGTGGACTTTGCCATGTGCTGTTGCCATTGAGTAGCCCGCCCATGGCAAGCTCTTGCAAAGCAGGCTACGTGGAAAGTGAGTGCGCCTCCTTCTTTGCAGCTCACGCGAAAATGCATCGATGGGGTCTCTGGCTGCTCGATGGGGTCTCTGGCTGCTCATGTGATCTGCAGAGCAGTGACCAGAATGCCTCTGTCCAGGGCGAGGGATAGCATTCGCTATGTGAAAATCGTCTATGCAGGAGTGGAGTGCTTTTACTGTGCGTGGAGCCGTATATGCCATCAAGTGTGGTAATTGTAATTGGCTATTTATAACGCAATTAATACCCAGAGGTTTCTAAGCGCGGACCTGGGGATCGAACCTGTGTTGCTCCACATCATCATGTTTCCAAGGCGAGCGCGTTTCCACTGAGCTATCCTGTGTGCGGGCAGCAAGCCCCCAAAACTGCAAATGCATGGTTCGAGGCCTGCTGTTCCTTGCAGGACTCATACCTACGGTCAATTGATTGTTGTATGGGGTGAGACCAAGTCTGATTTGCATATGGTCATTCCCCTTCTGTAATGGCTAGGCAGGCTAAGAATGATGGTCTGGGGAGTTGCCCAGAGCAATGCAAGAGGTTAAGATTCATTGTAAACCTTCCAGCCATCGCCTCTTGTGTTTTGCAAACCCGGAGCACTTGCAAAAGCTGCCTCATCTTTCTTTGGGGCTCCTCATCGCACATTGCCCGCCTCACCCTTCACAAGATGAAAACATCCTGGACAGGCCAAATAATTGGCCTGATTACAATGCTGCGTCAGGGCACCGTATACATCTTACCACAGATGTTGAGTTCTCAGATAGAACAGTAACAACTATTATTCCTTACCCACTGGTGCATATTGCCCTATAATGAGCGAGATCATTGTGTCTAGGATGTTTTCTCAGGGAAGCCGAGGGTTGGAGCAGGGTCAGTCACATGTGGCAAAGCTTAACATGTGACTGAATCTTCTGAAAGTCTATGGGCACTAAATTAAGCATTTGCTTGTTGGGAGGTCTCTCCAATGCACCTCGTGTCGCTTCACCTTCCCTTAACTCTCCTCCTTTCCACCACACTAGAGTATGCCACGCCCGGTGGCTTCCTCTAAGCCTCTCACTCTGCAACACTCTAACCCACAACACCAGCAGAGAGTGAGCTCTCATTCCCACACCGAAGAGTGCTTTTATCTCTCACCACACCCATCCTGGTAGACATCTCGGGCTATAGTGGAATTGAGACATTGTGAAGGTACGCATGCATATGTAACGTTGTGCTCACACTTGGAGTTTGTACTAATCACCATATGCGTTAAATGAATGTACTTTTTGCTAAAAGAAGAGGCCTTCTCTTTTATACGGCGGCGTTTAAGACCTGCTGACCCGGCAAGAACTTGTTTTTAACAGAAGAATTGTGTTTGGTCACTGTATGTCGAAGCATGCTGAGCCTGCTAAAACTATCTGCAGAATACGGGTGGGGGGAAGGAATGAGTAAGCATGGCCTCGAGCACAGAGATACGGGCAGAAAGGGGCACGAAAGAATGTGAAGACCGGGATAACAGGAAACCATGATAGACCACGATAGCAAATGTGCAATGGTTGTTCGTTAAACTCCAACTGGATACTTCAGATAAACTCCAACTGGAGATCCGCCCTGAGGTGGACGTGTGCTATGTGCAAGGCAATGTAAACAGAAAAGTATAAAAGAGCACGATGTGTAGAGGAAGGCGCGGCACTTCGACGACTTGCTTAGCGAGACGTTTGAACTTGCGGCCCATTCGCGAATGCTTGTGCATTAATAAAGTAATGTTTACTTGGCTCTTTTCTGTCTGAGTTATTGCAGGGTCCCTCATTGTACTGGTTATGGTGACGGCGAGAAATCGCACCCACAATTTTGGTGTCAGAAGTGGGATGCGAAGGAGCGACAGTCCGTCACTGGGTGAGGAACGCCGCGGCGGAACCGGAGAAGGAATTGATCACGGGGCCCCAACAACTGAATCCGCACCTTTGATTGCAACCAACGCGTCATCCTTGTTTTTCCGGCTCCGTCGGCGGTGGAACAGCAGGCTGTCGCCCTTCGGGTCCGGAACACTCTGGCGGGACCCTTAAGGTAAGTGGTATGGATGGATGCATGATGGAATAAGGAAATAACGATTTAGGGTTTATGAAGAGGACGGTGGTATGTCCGTCTATGTAATAATAATGATGAAACGGTGATGTATTGATATTGGTATGGCGATATATGTCAGGAGGATGTACTGTTAATGTTAGCCTATTAATGCACATTTGGGAAAGGTGAGTGTTTTTAGGCAATTGCGGTATACCAACAAAATGGGTCAAGCGGCTTCCAGCAAGAGTGGTATAGGCAAGAGACACTATGCCCCTCTTGAAGGAACCCCTGCATTTGATATGTTGATTAAACATGGATTGAATTCAACATTGTTCTTAAGGGAGTGGTCTGAATATACAAAAGATTCGATTGAGCATAAATGGCCAGACACCGGGTCCTTTGATGTGGACCGCATATCCAAAGTAGAAATAGAATTAGTAAAAAGACGGGTCAGACCCGCACTGTTTGAGGCTATACGACTATGGAGGGTAGAAGCAATGCGCAGGCGCAATGCTCAGAACAAACAAAAGGCAAAGGGGCAGAAGAGAACAGTAAATCAAAAATTACGTGACCTAGAGATAAAAGAGAAGGATGAGAAACTAGACCAGTTGGATAGACGTATGATGATTAAGAATAGCGGGGGTATGTATCCTGCCTTGCCGGCGCCTCGGTATGAAGATGTGATAGGACTAGAAGCAGAACAAACAACGACTGAATTGTTATTTCCAGGGGCTACGGCTCCTCCGAGAGAAGGTGAGGGTGAGAGGGCGGAATTCCCAATGAAGTATGGAGACCCAGATAGGTTGATAGACCATAGGAGAACGACTACTGTAGAAAAGGATAGAGATGGAGACTTGCAAATCCTTATGACCGGGCTGTATGGCACACCCCTCAATGACAGCCTACGGGACCAATTGGGGCGTTTGACACCTTTGGAATTTAGGACAGTGGCCACTAAACTATATACCTTTCATGAGGGTAACTGTAAATTGAGAGGACAGAGTACTGCGGATCTGCCCTCAGCATATCAGGACGCTGTCGCGTTACTACCAGTGACTGCGTCCAGTGTTCAGTTATGGGGATGTATGTCCGACATAATAGCGGAAGTCATAAGGGGCGGTGTTGAATGGGAGAAGGAAAAGAGGGCATGGGAAAGAGAGGTGAGGGAAAGAGAGGCTAAACTCAAAGATGCAGACCAGGCGGGCCAAAACGTAGCTAATCGTATGATAGCATCCATACACTCGCAGTCCATGTCCACCCTGGTGAGTCTGATGGAGGGCCTTGGCTGGCCTATACAAGTAAACGTAATTAAATATCTTCTTATTAGGGTGGATGATATAGAAGAGGAAAAGGAGCCTAGATATGTGTCCCAGTGGAATAGGATTAAGACGGAATTGGATAAGAAACTGCTACCTAATATAAGAGTGGATGATTCTGGGGTGGAAGAATGGAGAATGGCTAAGGTGGAGAAACTGTTAAAAGATTATAAAAAAATAAAAGAGAAAAACCTTAGTCACCAGTCCTCTGCTTCATCACCAGTGCAGGCCCTTGTAAGTGAACAAACAAACACGGAAAAGTTACTATCAATGCCAATGAGAGAGTGTCAACCCACCATAGATGCAGTTACTGGTAACATGATGCGCACCTATGTGTATGTCCCCTTATCTCGAATAGAATTGATGCATATCACCAAGTCCATCCCCGACCCCCGTATAGACCCGGCAGGATTCTACAAAGAAGTAGGAAAGCTATTCAGACCCGGGTTATTTACTGTAGAGGATGTAGATAACATATTGTTAGCTATTGTCCCAGAGTAAATATGGACCCCCGTTCGTGCCAAAGACAATGATACAATAAAATGGAAAGATGTAATGGAGGCGAGTAAAAATAGGAAACTGCATGAGGAATATCCCGAACCCCTAAGGGGGCATGGCATGGCAATCCTGAGGGCTCTAGAAAAGGTATTACCCCCATTTGATGTGAATGTGGAGAAACTGTCTGCTGTGATACAGGGCGCAAGTGAGGAAGTAGCACAGTACTTCCTGCGTTACGAAGCAGCATTTAAAGCACACAGTGGGCTAGAGATAGGGTCTGAGACGGGCCAACGGTACTTTGCCACAAACTTTATAGAAGGGCTCCACGGGCCAATCCAGGAGAACATTAGGAAGGCAGAAAGTACGTGGATGACTAGAAACCCCCGGGATCTCCTCGAAATGGCCAGGTATTATGAAAGAGGGGAAAGAGTAAAGGGACAACAAAAGGCACGACAAGAGAAGGATCTAAAAACCAAAGTGTTGATGCAACAGTTGCATCAAGGGCCCCAAGGCAGGTATAACTACAATAATAATGGCCCGTCACAGGGCTATAGTAGCAACATGATAGGGGGCCAAGGGACAGGTAGAGGTACAGTGCAAGGAGGTGCGCTATATGGGAGGAGGGATGGGCTACCCCAAGATGTATGTGCCTTCTGCAAGAGACCCGGACACTGGAAATCCCAGTGTCCCCAGAGTGGTGGGAGAGGAAGGAGCGTACGGCCCCCTTCACAGACAACATTTGCCCCAGGAAATAGGACTGGTGGGTACGGCAACCAAGACAACAGAATGTTTAAACCCCCTCAACCCAATGCCTTTGACGGACAAGCAAGAGGGGATGTTCCCTGGCCGGCCCCGCCTCCCCCCAATCTACTGTATCAACCACGACAAACAACACAAGTACAAGGTGTATGCCAGGGCGAAGGATGTGGGGAAGGGGTATACTATAATGACGACTTCCAGGATAACACAAGTGATATGTCCTGAGGAGGCCGAAATGAGACAGCGGGAGTGGTACAAGTACCTATAGATCAGAGGGGGCCTTATGCCTCCATTAGGATCGGCCCCCACCGAAACTTGAGATGTCTGGTAGACACGGGAGCTGGAAACAGTTCCGTGAATATCAGAGCCGTCCCCGCTGTCCCATTATCGGATAAAAGCAAGGTATCAGTTGGATTTGGGGGAAATCCAATAAAGACTCCTGTAAGTGAAATAGTAGAAGCGGAACTTCATGGGGTAAAATGGGAGAATGGGTGGCTATTGACCAATCACTGCCCAGAAAACTTGTTAGGTATTGATGCATTAAAGACACTAGGGGCCACAATATATTGCTCCCCTCAGGGGGTGAGAATGACTCTAAGCAAACCTATGGGTATGATAGGAGTAACGCAAACCCTGCCCCCGGAACTCCAAGACATCCCGAATGAACTATGGGCCACTCATGGGAATGATGTAGGGGTGTTGGATGTTTCCCCAGTAGTAATCAAACTAAAGCCCGGTGCCAGGTTGCCCAGGATAAAACAATATCGCATATCACACGAGGGAGAGCAGGCACTATATCAAATAGTACAGGATATGATACGGTTAGGGGTGGTAGAGCCAACAAATGATAGCCCTTGTAACTCTCCGATCCTTCCAGTACACAAGAAAGGTGATGAAGCGGTACCCTATCGTTTCATTATTGATTTGAGGGAGATAAACAAAATAGTAGAACCCAGATATCCAGTTGTCCCTAATATTGCAAGTGTACTCACTTTAATTCCCAAAACAGCGAAATGGTTTACGGTAATTGATTTGAAAAATGCCTTCTTCAGCATTCCTATTGCCGAAGAAAGCAGGTACCTGTTTAGTTTCACTCTTCGAGATAGACAGTACCAATTTACTAGAGCCCCGCAGGGATATACAGAAAGTCCCGCCATATTCAGCCAAGCACTAAAAACACAGATGGATAACCTAGCCCTACCCGCTAACACTGCTCTGATACAATATGTTGATGATTTGCTATTATGTGCAGCCACCGAAGAGGAATGCCATTATGTGACCAGATTGGTGCTAATGCACTTAGCAGAGAATAAGCACAAGGTAGCCCTAGCCAAAATGCAGTATGTAAAACAAAAGGTCCATTATTTAGGCTTTGAGTTGTCCGAAGAGGGGCGAACTCTGTATACTGATCGCATTGCTTTGATACAGTCCATAAAAGGCCCCGACACGGCAAAAGGTCTCCGAAGGATAATTGGTGTTTTATCCTATTGTAGGCACTGGATTCCTGAATTCTCTGTATTGATCCAGCCCATGCTAAAAGCCTTAAAAGAAGTACAAGAAAACGGACCATTAGAATGGACACCTGAGATGGAAAAAGCCCTGACAGCTATGAAAGATGTTCTATGCCACGCACCGGCCTTAGGCACACCTGATTATACCAAGAGATTTTGCCTTTTCGTTGATGAACAGGAAGGTTGCGCTGTGTCAGTCTTAACGCAGGACTAGGGGGTAAACAGAGACCATGTGCATATTTCTCCAGTGCTCTGGACTCAGTAGCTCGAGGCCTACCCCCATGCATGAGAGCAGTGGCCGCAGCAGCGGCAGCCCTAAAACAAAGTGCAGGTATCATCCTAGGGAGCGAAGTGACAGTAAAAGTCCCACATGCGGTGGACGTTCTCCTGAATAGAGTGCATACACAGCATTTGACCACAGCTAGACTCACACAGTATGAGATGATTCTGTTTGCCAGTAATGTAAAAATCGAACGATGTAACACTTTGAATCCAGCGACACTGCTTCCTTTGCCCGTCTCACCTAATGACATTAGGCATGATTGTGTGATCCAAATGGAAGAACACACTAAGGCAGAGGTCTTCAATCTGTGGGGCGCGCCCCCCTTGGGGGGCGCGCCACCATGCCTGGGGGGGGCGCGTGATGCCTTCCAAAAGAAAAGAAAACGAGTAACGCTTTTTTTTTTTTTTTTTTTTTGGCCGCACTGAACTGAGCATGTGCAATGGGGAGCCACTGGCTCCCATGCACATGCTCAGCCAGTGCGATGTGGTGGGGGCGTGGCCATGGAAACAGGAAATAAACGCAGCCTCGACGCGCGCTTTCCTGCATTTGGATCGCGCATCCAGGCTGCGTTGTGGTGTCCTGTGTTCCCTGTTGTTGTTGCTGCTGCTGCCGCCGCCGCCGACGAGTCCGAGGTAAGTGACTCGTTCCGCTTTATGTTTAACACGGCTCCCCCGTGGCAATCTGCCATGGGGGAGCCGCGTTATTAATGCAGCACCGGTCCCCCTGCGCCCCTCTCTCCCTGCATCCCCCACATTGGGGGGTATGCATGGAGGAGAGGAGGCGAGCGGGGGACCGGAACTGCTCTGCTGGTGTTTTTTTTTACAACGCGGCTCCCCCGTGGCAGATTGCTGGAGCCCAGCAATCTGCCACGGGGGAGCCGCGTTGTTAATGCAGCACCGGTCCTGCTTCATTTGCCATGGCTGTGTTTCCAGTCATCCATTGGATCCCTAGCTTGCGCAATGCTCCTCGTTCTGGAAAAAATGTGTTGGTTAAACCAGGGCTCTCAACCTTCACCCGCCAATAGCGAGTGATCATGGGGAGTATATATATGGTGTGCATTTGGCGAATTGAAGTGGTGAGTGACTTCTCATGCCTGGTAGTAACTTGCAGCTTGAAATTTATTTCTCTGGATATGAAGTCAGGTTCGTTTTCAGTGTTGGTCCTGTTTGACAGATGATTTACTGACTTTTGGAGAATGTTTTTCAACTTTTGGTGGTACCTTTTTTCTTTCCCAATTCTGAGGTTGATACTCCTTTCGGCAAAGCCTCTCCTACAAACTGATGGCACTTGGCCATAACTAAGGTTCTTGGCTCTAGGGAAAATCCCCAAATGGTATGTAATACCACATCTGTCACTACTGCAAATTCAACTACTACACTTCTGAGACTTGTACCAATGTATTTTATCCAACCAGTGTTTCGGACCCATTTTTGTGTGGGGTTTCCCTCCCCCACTCCCAAGCTTTTCAGAACGTTTTTTGTTGAATTTTTGCTTTTTTTAAATCTCCCCTCCTTTTTTCCCCACCCCATATTTCTGACCCTTTTTTGCATGGGGTGTTTCCCACCAACCCCAACATTTTCACATGGCTCAGTTCAACTCTTTGCAAGTGGTGTTTGCCATGTTTATGCTTTTTTTGGGGTGCATTTCTACTTTTTTAAAGTTTGAAATGTTTTGACAGGTTCAGGCTCCTTTTCTCGATGGATCGTTTTCTAGTGCCCAAAGATGGTAGGGATCTGAAACGTAAAGCGGAAGGAGAGGTGGGAACATACACAAGAAATGCAAAAACACGGAAATATGATCACTCTTATTTGGACTTTGGGTTCACATGCATCACAGTCGCTGGGGAAGTGAAGCCGCAGTGTGTGATTTGTGGTGCTACATTAGCAAATGACAGCCTGAAGCCAACAAAATTAAGGCGGCATTTGGAAACCAAACATGCCGATTTAGGAAAAAAGACCAGGGATTTCTTCGTACGGCAGCTGCAAGGCATGAAAAAGCAAAAGGAGACTGTTAAAAGTGTGGCATCTGTACCTGCAAATGCTTTGAAAGCATCTTACCACATTGCGTACTTTCTTGGCAAAAACAAGAAGCCTTTTACAGATGCTGAGAAAGTGATTCTCCCAACCATTCTCGCTGTCAACCGGGTAATATGGGGCATGAACTGACACAAGTTTTGACTTCTGTTGTAAAGATCGTAAATTTTATTAAGATGCACCCCACAAGAGCCCGTCTGTTTGCCACCTTATGTGCAGAAATGGGAGCTGACCATGATGCTTTGCTGTTTCACACAGAGGTCAGGTGGCTATCCAGGGGAAAGGTTTTAAATCGCATCTATGAACTCAGAAACGAAGTGAGACACTTTCTCCTGGAGTTAGACCAGACAAAAGCAGAGCCTCTGTGTGATCCACGCTGGCTTATACTGTTGGCTTACCTTGGCGACATCTTTGAAAAGCTAAATTTTCTAAACCTCTCCCTGCAAGGCACAGAAACCACATCATTTGCCATGAATGCAAAAATATCGGCATTCAAGAAGAAGCTGGAGCTTTGGAGGAGGAGGGTTGATATTGGCATAGCCGATGCGTTCCCATTATTAGAAGATGCTCTTGAGGAGACGGAGTATGATCTCTCATGTGTTTCTGAAGTAATTGGAAACCATTTAAATGCTCTCAGAACCAGTCTCGAAAAGTACTTTCCTGACGACAATTGCAACATGAATGACTGGGTGGTTCAGCCTTTCCTAGCTGACGTAGGAGCCCATCTCCCAATACAACTCCAGGAGGAACTAATGGAGCTCCAAAGTGACCGCCTAGTAGAGAGCCAATTCAGAAAATTGTCTTTGGGTGCATTTTGGCAACATGTGTCTGCAGAGTATCCAACTTTATCGAAATGTGCAGTCAATGTACTTTTACCTTTCAGCACCTCATACCTGTGCGAAATTGGGTTCTCTGCACTTTGTTACTACAGGACAGCAATATTGGGTGTTTTCGTTTGTGTGAAATAAATACCCAACACTATTTTTAGTCGAGTCCTCTGTATTATAGCAAAATAATCGGAATGCTTTGTTCACAAATATTTGTCCTCATCTGATTTGAATCATTGCAAGCAATGATTTTGAAACAACGTGGTGTGTGGCATGCACTCCTTCGTTGGGGGCACCATTATACTCCAGCGCGCGATAACCGTTCGCAACCGAGTAACATTTTGGAGTACATGTGTATAGGGGGGGCCTGGGCCGGAGAAATTTTTCTTAGGGGGGGCTCGGGGTCAAAAAGTTTGAAGACCACTGCACTAAGGGTAGAGCAGACCTGCAAGACACCCCGCTGGTTGATAATGAGGGTATATTATTCTGTGATGGTTCCTGTTTCAAACTGCCAAATGGGGAGACAACAGCAGGGTATGCTGTAACCACAGGGGAGCGGTTGATTGAGAGTGGGAAAGTGTGTGAAAAATCGGCCCAGGCAGCAGAATTGATTTCGCTAACGAGAGCATTAGTATTAAGCAGCGGTATGAAAGTGACAATTTATACTGATTCAGCCTACGCTCATGGGGTGGTTTCCAGTTTTGGTAAACTCTGGGGAGAGCGTGGGTTTTTAACCTCCCAAGGTGATACTATTAAACATGCCCAATTGATTGCTGAATTATTACAAGCCCTTACGTTGCCCAAGATGGTGGCCATAGTGAAATGCCCAGCGCATAAAAGGACTCTAGATTATGTCACGCAAGGAAACTCCTTAGCCGACCAGATGGCTAAACTAGCTGCCACAAGGGATACACGGTGGGAGGCCCGACAACTCATAGTGGGGAGGGATGTGACTATGGAAGGGACGAAGGAGCGCGTAAAGGAAATCCAAGCAGATGCAACCATTGAAGAAAGACTATCTTGGCACAAGGATGCTCAATACGAGGAGACGGTAGATGGGCTATGGGCACATACCAATACGAATACTTGGGTACTACCTGATGCATACTTACCTGTGATAGTGAGTGTGGCTCATGGTCCAACTCACGTTAACGCAAGGACTATGGAAGAGGTTTTGAGTGCTGTGTGGTACAACAAAAGATTGGGAATGTATTGTCGTCAATGGGCAAAACAATGTGAAATATGTGTTCTATACAATGTGGGGAAAGGTGTACCAGCCCCGGCGGGCCACAGTAAGTTACCCACCTGCCCTTTTGAGGTGGTGTATATGGACTTTATACAGCTGGAGCCTGTAAATAAACATTCCTACTGTTTGGTGATGAGATGTGGGTTCTCAGGATGGGTGGAAGCATATCCCCTGCGGGACAATAGTGCCACCTCCACAGCACAATGCATATTGAAACACTGGGTGCCCTTGTATACGGTCCCCAGATATCTATGGTCTGACAATGGGACTCATTTTACTGGTGCAGTAGTACGCAAAGTTTGCAAGGCCCTTGGTATTGATCAACGCTTCCATGCAGTTTTTCATCCTCAATCAGCTGGGATTATAGAGGGCACAAATAAGGTACTGAAGAACAAACTGGCAAAGGCTTGTGCTGAAACGGGACTGAAATGGCCGGATGCATTGCCTGTTGCATTATTGAGTATGCGTACTATGCCTAAGCGTACACATGGTTTATCTCCTTTCGAAATTGTTATGGGGCGTCCACCAAGTATTGGGACCCCCACATCACCTAAGAGATTGTCTGAGCAAGCATGGCCTGCATTACAACAGTACTGTATTGGGTTAACTAATAGACTGATTTCTATTAATGCACAGGTGAACGCAGTAGCTCCATCTCCTCTGATAGGAGAAGGTCACGACGTGCAGCCCGGTGACTGGGTTGTTATAAAAGCCTTCGTTCGCACCAGCGGACTGCAACCCAGATGGAAGGGCGAGTTTCAAGTGCTCCTCGCGACACAAACTGCGGTAAAAGTTGATGGCAAATCGCACTGGTACCACGTGAATCACGTCAAGAAGACGCTTCCACTACTGATTCCTCCAGAAAAGGGAACCAACCAACCCCACGTTGCAACAGTACTGCCAGACGCCATTAGTAGGTGTGCCCATCGTCTCCGATCCCGTGACGTGTATGTGCCAAGCAACGTTTAAGGACACTGTTTTGAACTTTGATCATTAGGGAGATGAACATTTGGACTCTCTTGTTGGTTTTAGCAGGATTGTGCCTTACTGAAGACAACGGGCTTCTAGCCTGAAGGGCCCCCGGCGTTCCCCTCATGGGACAGGCACTACGAGGCGTGGGACAGATCGGATGAAGGTTTTCAGTGAGACCTACCACTATTAGAGTAATAAGGACACTGGTGCTTTAAATAGGGAATACAGCTATATCGCTAGGTTGCATCTGATACGCATACGTACCTATAATTGAGCCACATACTGAATTATGTCTGCACCCGTATATGCTGGTTTAATCCCTGAGCAGATAAATGTATGCTCCCCAAACACAGAAGGTAAGAGAAAAACACCACTTTGCACCACAAGGAACAAAATCTTATTTTTTGTATGCTCGATAGTAGTATTCATAGCGTTCGCCATATTATTCTGGTATTTGGAACATCCATCTAGATATGAATTAAAGAACTTGTTACCCGTGTCAAACGGAACAGGGAGAATAGATCGGGTCAAGAGCAGGAATCGAGATGCCTATGACCAACACGACCCGGAAGACTATGCTAAAAATGAATACGTGAAGATAATAAACACAACATATGGGGTAGTGAATAAAACTGATTGTTGGATCTGCACCCACATGCCCCGACATAGCAGTGAAGGCATCCCAGTGTACGCGTCGCCAGTTACTGAGGATGCCGGGTGTACATTAATTTACATGAGAATAGTGTCAGCACAGCAATACATGATACCGAATACCGCTTGTTATGTTAGAGGAGAGAACAAAACCCTTCTAATGGAAAAGATACGCTATAAAATCAAAACTGAGGGAATCGGGCTTGCACCTGCTATGGTACAGATAGTAAGAGAACCTCCTCCCCCTATCACCATCACACAAGAGTTTAGGCCAAAGAATATATGTTTTAAGAGAAGCGCAAGAGGTAATCAAAGAATGATCTCGGGGTGCAGTCAAATGGTGAATCTAAATAACTACACAAAGGGATTGTTACAGATAGAAGGACATGCCTACGTCTGTAACAAGAGGGCTTATTTGTGGTTAGCGAAAGATTTTGTTGGGGTATGTTACATAGCCAGCATAATGCCGGCTGTGATGGTATATGGCCCGTCTACTCTGCATAAAGAAATACACAGCAGAAATAAACGAGCAGTAAACCCAAAAATTCCTACGTATCAACCTACAGGATGGGAAACGTTTATAGATCTGATGGGGGCCCTGGTTCCTCCAGCGGGCATCTTTATGAACAGTCAAGAAATCCAAAAGCTAAGCAGGACCCTTGAGTTCGTAATCGAAGAATCCGCAGACCTAATGGAAAACATCACTTATGAAATGAAAGTAATTCGGCTAGTGGCTCTCCAGAATAGGTATGTCTTAGACATACTCACTGCAGAAAGGGGCGGGGTCTGTTTCATGGTGGGGTCCCAATGTTGTGTTTACATACCAGAAGAAAGTACAGGAATCTTAGATGGAATAAACAAACTACATAAAATAGCGGATAGTATCCACCAGGAGGAAGGGTCAGGAGATAGCTGGTGGATGAAGCTCCTAAAAGAAATCGGGTGGCAGCTCCTTATGCCCATACTGGTTCTAGCGGCAATAGTTGTAGGAATTTGTCTCTGCATCCAATGCTTCCCGGTATGTGTGTCGTGCTGTGTTTCCATGTGTTCTTCCAGCATAACGCACCTAAATCCAATGGATAAAAGCCATGTACAACAGGAATTTTTTGACATGGGAGGCCTGGAGAAGATTATGGTACATACATTATGTAATGATGTTGCTTTCCTGCCATCTGCTTATGCTAGGACTGCTTAGATTGATGCTCAAGTGTGAGCAAAGGGTGGATTGAAGGTACGCATGCATATGTAACGTTGTGCTCACACTTGGAGTTTGTACTAATCACCATATGCGTTAAATGAATGTACTTTTTGCTAAAAGAAGAGGCCTTCTCTTTTATACGGCGGCGTTTAAGACCTGCTGACCCGGCAAGAACTTGTTTTTAACAGAAGAATTGTGTTTGGTCACTGTATGTCGAAGCATGCTGAGCCTGCTAAAACTATCTGCAGAATACGGGTGGGGGGAAGGAATGAGTAAGCATGGCCTCGAGCACAGAGATACGGGCACAAAGGGGCACGAAAGAATGTGAAGACCGGGATAACAGGAAACCACGATAGACCACGATAGCAAATGTGCAATGGTTGTTCGTTAAACTCCAACTGGATACTTCAGATAAACTCCAACTGGAGATCCGCCCTTGGGTGGACGTGTGCTATGTGCAAGGCAATGTAAACAGAAAAGTATAAAAGAGCACGATGTGTAGAGGAAGGCGCGGCACTTCGACGACTTGCCTAGCGAGACGTTTGAACTTGCGGCCCATTCGCGAATGCTTGTGCATTAATAAAGTAATGTTTACTTGGCTCTTTTCTGTCTGAGTTATTGCAGGGTCCCTCATTGTACTGGTTATGGTGACGGCGAGAAATCGCACCCACAATTGGTCAATAAGCACCTTGTCCTAAGGGGGCAGTATGGGCGGGGAAGTGTTGCCAGCCACACCCTGCACTACCTGACATGTAACAGACTCTTTCAAAGCCCTATCGACCTACTTACCTGTTGGGAACAATTCACTTCTGCTAATCTGCCTTCCTACTCATTTTGCCATGCCTGCGTGGCTCTCCGACTAAGTTCCATCCTGGCAGAGTCCTTACACCTATCACTCCATACTCTCTCAGGCAGGATGGGGACAAGGGAAACTGGAGAGATTTCACAACATGAAGCTCTTCCGAAAGGCCTCTTATTAAGGGAATCTCACTGTGTCTGAAATATAGCTGGCTTTAACCTAGTCCTACTGGTCTCCACTACCTGTTGCAGACGAGAGCTGGGTGAACCCAGTGAGGCTTGGGTTGGCCTGGGTCAAAACAAAGCCCCCGGCCTGACCCTCATCATGCCCAAAGTAAGGGCCATCCAAGAGCCCGACCTGCTGGATGCCAGGCTTCCAGAAATGTTTACAACGTTATGGCTTTCTGGCATGTTTGACCCTCGGCCACTGATTGATTGCCTGGGGCAGGACAAAGAGTCTGATCGCTTCCTGTTTTTTTGGCATGGGGTGCAGGAGTTGAGCTGCAAGGGGACTGGTGTCGACTTTCTAAGGCAAGTGAGGCAGGTTCCGCAGCACTGCCATACCCTTTTCTATCCCGCAGCCCCTCCACCTCACCACCATCTGATTGGAACACTCTTGCCCCATTCTCTGCCCCATCCCAGCTTCATCGTCTGATTTGTGGTGCTGGAGCGGTGGGGGGCAGATGGTGGGAAGCACTAATTCCTCAACATGGACCAGGCCCCTCTCACTGCCCCACCATCGGCCCCACTCACAGTCAGCACCCCGTCATACTCCGCCCCAGCCTCTCCCACCCACCGCAGGTGTGAATTAAGTGACACACACAAAGTTGCCATGAGCAAGCCAAGAGGCAAATGACTTTGTGGTGGTAAAAATAGAATGGTCACTTTTATATGGATCCCCCACCCCCATTTCCCTGCAGCCAATTCATCACATTTGGATGCATAGTATTTTACCACATTTGACTGCAGTAGATGAAGGGTAGGTAGAGGGTAGAAGGCTGTATGCAGGTGATATTGGGGAGGAGTAAAGGGGATAGTTGGACAGGAGGCATGAGGCGCTGCTGCTGCTCCCATACAAAATGCCACAGGAAAAAACGTACCATGTCCTGCACTGTGAGTTGTCATAGATCCTGTTATGTATGGTTGGAGGAGCAACACTGTAGTCAACCATGAGTGCAGCTTTTTTTCATAACTTAAGCTGTAAACTGAATCACTTCTAGGGACTCCCAATTTTGGCAAATACGATGGTGAGGTCAAATGATTTGCCCAGGATCATGCATTTAGGTGAAGTGGTGAAGCCAGGATTTGTGGCCAGTCTGTTTTTTTCACATATCTTCCTAGCACTGGTTCTTACACATACTTGTGTGGCTTTGCAAAATATTCTATCCCATGTTTTACACCGCCATTTTCTTGGCTTGGTTTATGTTCATCCCTTAGAACCAGGCTGGATCGATCCTAGCCTTGAGTTCCTTGGCTCCACCAATGTTGTGATCTTATACCTGTCCTATCCCAAAGGAACAAACCTTTCTCACTTCTAATTCTTCCTCGCCACTCCTTCTCTCCAACACACAAACTTTAGTCCGATACTTAATCAAGCGAGCTCTTAGACAATGTTTATTTCCCTTCAGTCTTACAATCTGCACTCTATCTTTGAGGCTTTGAAGTCAAATGAGAAGACACAGTATTTGCCCAGAGCCAATTATCAATGTTTTCAGTGACCACAATTTCACATGTATGTTGCTGCTGGAAAAGGGGATCTGGTGTGGGTACCCCAAGAAGAAGCTGAGATAACGGAATCTGCATCCTTATCCACCACTCCCTGAAGTGCCTTCTCCAATGAGGTATGAGGATTGTCACTGAATACTGAGGAGTGTAAGCGCTTTTGCCACAAAAGTAACCGGGAATTGCTTTTAGAGATTTCAGCAAATCAGGCTCTGCTTTCTTGGAACTGTACCCCAGAAAAAATGTGTGTTGCTGGAAGCCCCTTATCAGTCATTGTCTTTGTCGAAGGTGTGTGGAGAGCAAGATACACGTGCTGGTTTACTTGAGCCAGTATCCAGTTATGTTGGCCAGCAGCCTACAGGAAATCTGCGGCTGCCACTAAGTATGACGGGCTCATCGCTTTAACTGCTATTTAATGAAGGCTTCCAGTTTTCCGTTTTTACTGATTTTTACACAAAAATACAGACGGAAGTCAATCTGCTTTCTGTCTGTATTTATTTATAAAAATTGAAAAATAGGTCTTTCTGTCTTGTTCTCTATGATGTCAATCATGCGTCGTAGGCCAATCGCATTGCAGATTGGCAGCTTGGAGAGTGAAAAAGTTGTATAAAAATAGCATTTAAATTCTTTAAATTGCTGCCAGCATATATCTTAAGGCATCAGCATCCGTTTGTTGTTATGGAAACAAATGAGCTGTCATTTCTTTCCAATTTGGCTGCATGTGTGATCTAATAGATGCATTTTTTTATTTAAATAAATGCAGAATAGAACTGGTTGCTAATTATCTTTTTGTATGACAAAAAAATAAACGTGGATAAATACAGAAAAAAAGGCAAAAAATAAATATGGATAAATACAGACGGAAATGGCAGAACAATAAATACCATAAAACCGGAAGCCTTAATTATAATGGGCAAAGATGATAGTTGGTGGCCCACGGCAGCTTAGAGGTATACTCTCTGCTCAGACAGAGATTCCCAGGTTATAGAAAGATAATGCCCCCCACCCCCACCTTAGAATTGTGGTATAGCAAACTTGTTAGGTCCTCTTATGTAGAAAGAAGTTTCTTTTGTGGGTGGTCCCAGGATCCACTCACCTTAGGAACATCTGAGGGAGAGTGCATACATTTTTGATGGAGGAAAGAAAGATCCCAGATGGACAATATTTAGGGATGATGTAATTGCACTTCGTTGAGTGATGGTGATGCTAATTTTCACTGAATGGCTACTGTGCAAGGCACATACTTACCTTTACAAGCCTTGCTCCCTTTCCTTGTTTTTCTTTTTCTGCAAAGTAGTTAGTTGACATCTGTGGAAAACTTGAGACTAGTATGTCAACCTTTTTTTATTGCTTTGATATTTGATGTACTTTCTAAAATGTTAATTAAAAAGGAGCATTTTCAGACCTCCATCACCCCAAACTTCTAGAGATTATGAAAGAGGGTGAAGAGTTCAGAGGGAAAGGCACAATACTATGACAGCAGCACTCGCGAGTGGGAGAAAAAAGATGGCTGCCCCATAGGGAAAATAAACGAAGTCCCTCTTAAATTTCTATGGCGGCGGACAGAGCGTGAGGTGCGGTGGCCCGGAGCTCAAAGCTCTGGTCCCGCAGGTAAGAGTGGAGGGAGGAGTGGTGGAGAGGTTTTTGTTTGCTTTGGGAGACGATTCCTGTTGCCTCCCCCAAATAAAAAGAAAACAAAAAAGGCACCACCTGGGGGAGGGCCTCGGCTTGCTATCAGCTGGCGCAGAATGTATATTCTCGCCAACCTGTTCCAGCCACCTGATTGGCCAATGGCCTTGCCCGCGTGCGGACAAAGCTTTGTCTGCCCTCTAACCTATCCCCAGAAGAAAAGTGTATCATTTGGACCATAATGGTGGGTGGTCCGTTTTTCATTGCCTCCCTCAGGGTTCCAGAAAGACATGCATGCCACTAAGGCAGCCGTTGGCATGTGTGTGAGACTATTTCCTCAGCCAGGTACTGCTGACCTCAGAAGCACACATTGACATAAGCAGACACACCAGAGTCGAGCCTTCATCTGCCCCCGCCTAATAAACCTGTGGAACCGAACAGTACAGTTATTCATGTGCTTCCCGTCGCTCCACTTGCTTTGGGAGGAGCGTTCCTGCACTGTGCACACAGGGTTCGCGTTGAGCGTACAGTGGTGTTTTTTTTTTTTAGCATTAAGAATTCTTGCCATGTGTAGCTCCAGGCAATGAGCTGGTGGCCCAAGGAGAACACATGCCACGTGCATTGGCACGCGCTGTGTGCAGTTGCAGGACTGTGCGGTGCCTGGCAGCCATATTCCCGACGGCCTGAGCCTCTGTTCGTTAAACCCGCAGCCTACTTAGTGTCCTGCATGCTGCCCAATAGAAACGTGGGCTTTTATGTTTAAAGTTACACACACTGTTAACTCGTTTCCCATTTGGGTTATTTACCTTGGCCGCCGCCTACTTATTATTGAAAGTTTGATGTATTTCTGATCAGATGCATTTTTCTAAAAACGAATACAAATTGGAAATAAAGAAAAACACCTTTGCCCAGAATAGACTGCTCCAGGCATGGGTGGTGGCGCCCCTGGCAGCCGCAGTGCCGCAGATCTCCGCTGTCTTAAGTGGATGTATTTAGAGCGTTTCTTCGTGAGGCGCCAATATGCTCCCAATGTTGCTTCAGGGCAGGGGTCTAGCAGGATTTTGTGAGGCCCGGGGAAAAACATTTGGTCATGCCCCCTAAATATTTCTTGTGCTGGACCAGCGACGATACCAGCAGCAGACTCAAGGACTCCTCCGCCTTTCATTTTAAGTTCGCAAGAACCCGAATTGGGTGTAGCTTTATTCCTACATTGTGTAATAGATAATGCACATGTTAATGTTAAATTGGGATTATCTAAGCAACTCTACATTAATAAATCATGTGCATGACAAATCTTTGAAAGAATCTGAGATGGGGTGTTTCTCCAGAGTGTTGCCCTCATCCGTGGTTCCACTGAACACCGAAACGATGTGCAGAAATGTGCCTCTACCCCCCTCGTTCTACCTGTTTACATCTGGAGACCTTTAACAACACGAGGCTTTCCCACAGGGAAACCTAGGGACAAAGAAATATTCTTGATGCAGACAACAACATGCTTCAAAATGGACTGTTTGAACAGGGCTCTCTAAAGGATTTTTGGTGCAGAGTCACCATTTATAAATTGACAGCAACATTATAGGAAACACTTTTGTGATTTGCTTATTTCCCCTGTGCAATTTCCTCAAGCAGGCAATGACCAAATGAGTGAAATGTCCATAATTCACTGTACTATCTGTTCACTTCCCACAGCATCACTTGTCCTTAGATGTTAGCGAGTCCCCCAGCAATTTCTTTTTTTTTAGAACTCGTGCACTGGGCATATCCAAAAGTAAATCACAACATTGCCGGCGCTGCACAATCATATGGTATGTCATTTATTACACGCCTCTACACAAGTGTTTCTAGGCATGACTAGACAAGGGAGGGAAGACAAGACAAACGATCTTACTAGGCCTTGTATCATTCAGATCCTGCGAGAGGGAGTGGAAAGTGCCAGGGAAAGGTGAAGTGCAGTCAGGGCAGTGCAGCTCTGGGTAAGTGCAAGGAGGCAGGGGACTGTAGGGTTGTAGTTTCCGCCCGTAAGTGCACGATAGGCACAGAGGCAGTGCAGAGGGGACTGATCAAGGGGGAGCCTGGTACCCAGTGGGATGCTGAGGGTAGCCAAGCAACCAGTCGGTGCAGCAGACAGGTAGTTCAGTAAGGGAGAGAGAGAAAGCAGAGGAGAAAAGGAAGGTCTTGAGCTGCTTCCGGAACTTCAGGGGGTCCAGCTCAAGTTTGAGAGGGGCAGGGAGGACATTCCATAGGTAGGCACATGCAGAGGAGAGAGATCTACCCCTTACTCTCTGCCTGGAGAAGTGTCTGGCCATCAGAGTGTTTGATTTAGCTGAGCGAAGGGCTCGAGAGGGAAGGTATTTAGGAAGCGAGAGTTGGATGTAGTGCAGACCCCAACCCCAGAAAGCCTTGTGGATGATGCAGAAGGTCTTGAACTTGATCCTTGCATCCACCGGGAGCCAGTGGAGAGATTTCAGGGCTGGAGAGATAAGGTCCCTGTGCTTGAGTCCAAAGGACAAGTCTTGCAGTCCTGTTCTGGATTAGTTGCAGAGGGCGGAGAGAAGAAGGTACTTTGAGAAAGAGGCTGTTGCAGTAGTCCAGCCTAGAGAGGACCAGGGCTCTGGAGACAGTGAGCTTCTGGGGGAAAGTGAAAAAAGGAAGAATGCCCCTGAGGAAGTGCAGCTGGTAGTGGGCCTTCTTTGCAAGGTCTGTGATGTGAGGAGAGAAGGAGAGAGTGGAGTCAAAGATGACACCAAGGCTTTCTGCCTCACAGTAAGGCGAAGGAAGAGGGCCCAAGCAGGGCAGCCAGAGTGAGAGAGGGAAAGCGGGAGCAGGAGTCCCAATGAGAAGGATCTCAGTCTTACTGGCATTACGGCAGGGATCGTTGGAGGCACACCAATCCTGAATCGTGGATAGACAGTCAGGAATGAGCGAGAGAGAAGAGGAGGCTGAGGGGAGCCTGAAAGAGAGCTGGGTGTCATCCGCATAACACTGAAAGTTAGAGGAGAAGGTAGAGATCAGGTGGGCCAAAGGGGTCAAGTAGACATTGAAGAGCCAGGGTGAGAGGTTAGAGCCCTGTGGAGCACCACATGTGGAGAGGGAGGTCGTGGAGAGAAAGGACCCAAGTTGGACCTGGGAAGGTTGGTCAAGGAGGTCAACCACTCCAGGGCCTGACCTGTGATGCCCAAGTTCTCACTGAGTCGATTGATTAGGATGGAATGATTCACCGTGTCAAAAGCAGAGGAAAGATCAAGGAGGATGAGGACAGAAGGAAGGCAGGAGTCAAGATTAGCGAGCAGATGTTCACAGGTGTTCAGGAGAGCAGTTTCCATGCCTCTGGCTGCTCTGAAGCAGACTGATGGTCATGCAGACCACCAACAGATGCATTGTCGAGAATAAACTGGGAGACGGCTAACCTTTCCAGGAGTTTGCTCAGGATAGGAGTGATGCAGATCGGGTGATACGTTTCCAGACAGGTAGGATCAGCAGAAGGCTTTTTAAGGAGGGGGTGCAGAAGGGAATGCTTGAGGAGAGAGGGGAAATATCCAATGGTGAAAGAGTGATTACGTGAGGGTGTCAGTGTGATCCTTTATGGTTCTAGAGGAGCAGGGAAGCACTTGTTTGGACGACACCTTCATAGATTGGACTTGTCTGGAAACATCGTCAGGTGTTGTTGGGAAGAAAGAGGAGAAGGGAGGAGGAGAGGTAGAGGCGGCCAGAGGGGGACTGAGTGAGGGAAAGGAAGAGGAGAGAGAGGACAGGATGTTCTGAGTTTTAGTGGTGAAGTGAGAAGCCAGAGCCGTACAGAATGCCTGGGAGGGAACATGAGAGTTGGAGACAGCAGCAGGAACGGCCAGCTCCTTGCATATTTTAAAGGCATCCACTGAATCATGCTTCATAGACTGAATGACCGAGAAGTTAGGTGGATGGGGTGGGCTTAGTCTGAGGTATGGAAATTTTCAGGTGAGACGAGAGCAGAAAGTGATCAGTCTAAGAGAGAGGAGTGGTGAGAGGGTTAGAGAGGGGGGTGTCTGAGGAGACGAGAACATCCAAGGTGCGTCTGGCAGAGCAAGCCGGACCAAAGGGTAGAATGGAAAGAGAGAGTGTCGCAGAGGTTGGGGAAGAGCCCAGAGGAGGGATTAGAAGCATCCAGGTAAATGTTGAGGTCTCTGAGGAGGAGATGTTGAGAGGTTGAGGCAAGGAGAGAAGAGGAGAGGTCCACCCACTTGGAGAAGAAGAGGGTGACCTGGCCAGGTAGCCTGTAGATGGTGGCCACAGTCAGAGAGAGGCCAGGAGATATAGAGAGCCTGCAGAACAGGCATTCAAAGAAGGAGTAGGCCTGCTTTGGAATGACAGAGGCTGGGACCCACTCTGGAAAGATCAGGGCTTCTCCACCTCCAGATCAGATGGTTCTGGGTTTGGAGAGGATCTTGTAGCCAACAGGGAGGAGAGTCTCAAAACTCGTGACAGAGTTGGCTGTGAACCATGTCTCGGTGAGAGCGAGGACATCTAGGTCAAGTTCTTTAAAGAGGTGGCAGATGTCCAAGGAGTGTTTGACAGCAGAGCATGAGTTGAGAATAGCAGGTTGCCATATTTGAAAGACTTCCAGGGTGGGGTACAGGCAAGAGACACGCCCAGCAGATGTGATAAAGCGGCCCGATAGTGGGCAAAGGTGGTAGCAGGAGGTGGCATAGTAGCGAGGGAGGTGGCAGCAGGTGCCAGAGAGGGGCAGAAGAAGAAGGTGGTACAGGAGCCAGAGATGTGCTAGAAGGAGTAGCAGGAGAAGGAAGGAAGTTGTTTAGACACAGGAGATGCCTATCAAAAAGGAGGAGATTGGGCTGAGGACCCTGGACCAAGACTGTGCCATTTAGATAGACATTAATGATGATCTTGGAGGAATGGAAGGAGGCCAAGAGTGCCTCCCACCAAGTGCCACCATTAATGGGAGAGGAGGAGAAAGGAGAGAGAGCCAAGACCATGTGAGGGGTCCATAGGTCTGGCGATGCAATGACAAAGAGGATGTCGGTGAGAGCCTTGTAGAGGAGGAGCCAAATGCCTCTACAGGAAGTTCCGCCCCTAAATTACCTATAAGTTGGTATCCGGAAATAGTGAAAAGCAAGACACCTGTAATGATGCCTATAACACAAGCAGCCTTTGAAGCCAAGTATCCACTGTGGAAACCATTCTTTATGTATTCACAGAGAAATGAGAGCCTCATGGGAAAAATCCCAGAACAGCACGTGAAGACGAATGAAATACGAGACTGGTGATGTCACATGAAGCAACGTGGCGCACCTCAGAAGAGATGATAAAAAAGATGATGAATAGACCATATAGAACCTGATGAAGTAAGTATCGAGTAAATGTTCATATATCGGATGATGATTACACGTGTGAAAAGCTCAGAAGAAAAAGAGAACCATTTTATAATTGTACAGATGTAGTAATCCAAGTAGATGAAGTAATCATAAGGCTGGCTATGTAGTGAATAAATTCGGAGCAACATTATGAGCAGACTAAACATGACAATTTCATTCAAGGACAAGGGGATAGTGTGCTCCACACCAGGAATACACATACTCAATGTAAGCCTATTGTGGACGGAGGTTACAGAGAGGGGTGCCAGTGGACGAGGAGACATTCCAGTACGGGACTGACATTGCCATTGCATGGCTCCCAGGGATTGCTGGCATGTTCCAAACGAGTATCTATTCAGACCTGAGATACCTTTGGACGAAGAAGAGGGAACAATAGTGCCAATAGAAATTGAGGCAGTGGTCGCAAGAGATGATTGGATAGCAGTACATGGGTTGGGCGACACAGGGCAACCATGGTGATCGCAGTGGCAGAAGGGTGCAGGTTGACTACAGTGACAGACAAAGAGATATTCAGGGATGAGAGATCAGAGACAGAGATGGTGTTCGAGGCGAATGTGACTTACTGGTTGAGGATACACAACTGAGAGGTACCACAGAGGATGGCAATGGCGCTGGAAGTGCCACCACCATTCTTTGAGAATGATCTGGCCAAGGTGCCCAGCACATTATGGATGGCAAGTCCCTATGATGTGGGACTTTTAAAGAGCATAGGGGGAGTGAAGATAAAATTGAAACCAGGAGCAATTTTACCAAGAGTAAAACAACACCCACTCATGAAAGAGGCAGATGAGAGCATTTATGAGACTATTGAGCACTAATTGAGAGAGGCATTCTTGTGCCATCAGAGTCCCCATGCAACACGGTGGTGTACCCAGTAAAAAATGCGAAAGGGGGGTTGTGGCATTGTACTCAGGACTTAAGGCCTCTCAACCATATTGTAGAAGCAGAGTATCCTTTGGTTGCAAATCCAGCAACAGTTTTATGCAGCATTCCGCCAGAAGCTGCCTGGTTCACGGTCATAGACTTGAAGAATGCATTGTTCTCTGTACCATGACACCCAGACTCACAACACTTGACTTCCTTTATGTATAGAAACCTGAAGTGGAAACATACAAGACTTCCCCAAGGGTACTGCAAGTCACCGTCCATATTTAATAGAGTGATAAACAGGCTTGTGCAATATACAGATGGAGAGCACAGTACTACAGTACGTAGATGGCATTTTGATTATCAGCAAGACAGAAGATCAGTGCAGAAAGGACTCAGTACACATTTTGATAGTGTTAGCTGACAAGGGATATAAGGTGGACAAGGGCAAGCTACAGTACTGTCGGAAGGAAGTGCTATACATTGGGTAGACAATCTCCCCAAATGGCCGACAGATTACACCAGAGACAATGCGCAAGACAGCCAAGCCTATTACTTTGAGAGAAATGCAGCAGTTCCTAGGGTTGTGCAAGTATTGCAGAGCATGGATTTTCGATTACAGTACATACACAAGGCCCCTACTGGGCGCTCTGAAGGAAACACAGAAGGGACAGAAGACATGTGCTATGGAGATGACTGATGCATTTGACATGCTGAAGGAGGAAATAGGTACAGCCCCAGTGTTAGGGATAGCAGACTACAAAAAGGATTTTTTTCTATTCTCACACACTGATGGTGTGGTGATGAAAGCAGCACTGACGCAGAAGACAAGCTTGGGTCACAAACCCATAGCCTACTACAGTGGGAAGCTTCATCCAGTAATGAGAGGACATTATCAGTGCCAACAAGCATTGGCTGCTGATGCTTTCACGGTGGAGAAGTCAGCATCAATCACCATGGGGTTCACTAGCACTCTGTACATGGAGCATGCCCTCTTTGTGATAATGCAGAAGCCAAAGTGCACACTGACGACACAAAGAGCATCAGGGTATGAAGTGATACTATCAAATGTATTTCTAAAAATAGTGAGGTGCAGACTGGTCAACCCGGCAATTTTCCTGGCAGACATCTTACAAGAAGGAGACTGCGCAGAAAACATACAGGCATTCAGTGACACTCGCAAGGTATATGAGGATGTGCTTGAGGGGGAAGACATGCTGTACATTGACAGGTCATCAATAATTGACCAGACAGATGGGTTCAGGCATACAGGAACAGATGTAGTGAGGTTGAGAGAAGGTGGACCAAGTGAGGTAGTGGCAAGTGCACAATTACCATCCCATTATTGAGCACAGGCAGCAGAACTAGTGGCCCTAATACTAGCATTGGAGCACAACAAAAACTAGGAAGTGACGGTATGCTCTGAATCCACTTATGTGACATCCACAGTACACTCAGGGCTGGCACGATGGACAGGGAGAGGCTTCAGAAGGGCAGAATGGACACCAGTACAACACGCACTGCTATTGGGCAAGTTTATTGACGACATTGAGTACCGTGCGCAAATAGCAATAGTGAAGTGGCAAGCACACACTCGAGGGCAAGTTCCTATCTCAAGGGGAAGTAAAGTAGCAAATTTTGAGGCAAAATGCGCAACATACTTTGGGAAGCTGTTGGAAACGGAGACAGCCTCAAATGTTCGAGATTATGCCAGGAACATGGTACTGAAAGTAGGGTACAATGCATTGCCAGAAACACAGATCATGGAATTGCAGGGAGCTGCACCCAAGGGAGAGAATGAATTGTGGACTAAAAGGGGATGAACAGTATCTCCAACAGATGCCCTATAATGGCATAATAACACTGAGAATGTGGCCATGCCATTAGCATTATTGACCACTGCATTGACACAGTTGCACTATCAAACACACAAGGCAAAATAGATAATTGCTGCCTGCATTGGAGGAACATGGTTCTGTCCTAATTTGGCAGAACACGTGGCAGAATTTGAAAGTAACTGTTTGACATGCAAGCAATATACAGCAGGATATACATTGAGAGTAGTGAGAGGAGCCATACCTCGACCGGTAGGCCCATTTCAGCATCTACCTGTCGACTACGTTGACATGATCCAAGTTTGTCAAGGATACTGCTACAAGATATGATATGATATGATATGGCATTTATAACGTGCCTATACACAAGTGTTTCAAGGCGCGACGAGGCAAGGGAGGGGGAACAGAGGGAAGACAGAGACCACAATATCACTAGGCCAGGTAAATGGAGATTGCAGAAGTGCAGTGCATAGGATAAACAGTAAAATAAATTAAAAATTAAAAAAAGTGCTGCAATTGCAAGGGTAAGTGCAGACATCAGGTGTCAAGTGCTGGTAGGGGGCTGTAGGGATACAGAAACAGACCCCGAGTGCAAGGGTTGCCGGGGGGGCAGTGCAGGTGTGCAACTTGCGGGGAAGGGACCTGGGCCCGAGATCAGAGGGTAGCCAGGTGACCAGTGCAGTTTCAGTTTCAGCCAGGAGATCAGCAGGGGAGAGGAAGAGAGAAAGCAGAAGCAAAGAGGAAGGTCTTCAGGTGCTTCAGGAACAGTAGATGGTTCTCCTCAAGTTTCATAGAGGCAGGGAGGCTGTTCCAGAGGGCGGCCCCAGCTGAAGAAAGAGATCTACCACCAACTTGTTGCTTGGAGAAGCGACTGACCCTGAGGGAGTTGGAGGAGGATGAGTGAAGAGCTTGAGGAGGAAGATATTTAGGAAGAGAGAGTTGAAGGTACTGAGGCCCCGGCCCCAGATGATAGTAGTTGTGTGCCCATTCTCCAGGTGGATTGAGGCAGACCGCTGTTCACATCCTGACACTCTCAGAGTGGCCGACCTTTTGGTCAGAGTGGTGTTCCCAAGATGGGGCGTGTCTGAGGTCCTGCAGTCTGACAATGGCCCTCACTTTGCCAATGAGATGTTCAAGCACATCACTACGTTGCTGGGTATTCAACATAAGTTCTCCTGTGCATATCACCTGCAAGCAAACAGGGTGTGTGAATGCCTGAACGCCTTCTGAAGGAAGCCATATCCAAAACACAACACAGCACAAAGAAAACTTGGTTGCACTGCTTACCTTGTGCATTGTTTGCAATGCGCAATAAGCCTGGGTGCAACCACCATTTAAAGCCCCATGGGGTGGTGACAGGATGGTGCATGCAACTCCCCCTGGCTCCTCCCACTAGAGCACTGAAAGACTGTAAGACTGTAAGAGTAGTGCAGCTGTGTTAGGGCAGGAAATGGATGAATACATTACTTGCTTGATTGCTAGTGCCTCTTTTATCTCTCGCTTGATACAACAACAACGTGGAGGCCCAAAAGTCAGTGGAGAGAGCAACTGCAACAACAGACCAAAAGATTTAGACATTAAGAGACACGTGAATGTGGGGGACCTAGTTTTAGGGGATGATGGACCTAGTTTTATTGTGGAACTTCATCGGCAGGTGGAACGCACCATGGTTTACTGGTCCCCACACCGTGGAGAAGGTGGCCAACTGTGCTGTCAAGCTCGAGGGGAAGTCGGTCTGGAACCACCTCTTTGACATCAAGCCCTCAAAGCAGAGGCCTCACCTGGCAATGAGTTCAACAGAGCCAACGATCAGCAGCAAGAAGAGAAACAAAACGATTCTGAATTTATGCTGCCGATTGGAGAACACCCAATGGTTACTCGCTCACGGGCAGCAGAGTTAGGGACTGAACTCTTAAGTTACTTAGAGTGAGGATACACTGTTGTTTTGTTATTTTATTCTCTGCATATAGTCAACGAGAAAGTTGATGATTGTTCATGTTACCCACTGACTACCACCCTGATACTTTCTCAAACCAGTTTGTCCACACTGTGAGGAGACCCAGCAGGTTCTGAGCACGATCTCCCAGAGTATATTACCTTGCTTTTGTAGAAAATTTGGCCCAAACCTACCCACAACTCAAGCACAGCGATCTTCCTATTCTCGCCACATTGAGAGATCCAGCAGTAAGGGCAGTGTGGGAAGAAGGGTTTTTCTTTGCTATTAACGATTATTTAGTTTACGGGGCTTGAGGAGTTACTTAAAATAGTAACCCATTTCTTCGCGCATTTCAGGTGGGCAACTATATCTTCAGGCTGCACAAGGATCGCAGGTAAAGATGAGTGAAATAATAAAGAATGTGATTATCCTGTTGTGGCTCCTTATTCCAAGTGGAGTTGTTGTATTTATATTTTGGAGGCTTTCATGTGTTGCTAGTGCTACCGCTGTAACCTCTACTAACATTCCCCCGACCCAAGCAGGTGGAACGACCATGTCAGGTGGATAGGAGTGCACTGCAGACACGGTAAGGAGAGGTAAGCACAGTTTCGACACAGACATGAAAGGGGTAAACCTCTTCCTCACCAACACTGTGCTAGTGTCCAACAACATGTGATTCAAACACATGACAAAAGTAGGTAAGGAAACCACCAGGGAGAGGTGTTATGTCTGCTCATTAATTCCATATGCCATGAGTACCTCCAGAACGTTCATCGCAACTGAAATACCAGCAGCAAGAGCTCAATGCCTGATGTACCTGACGATGGTAACAACTCGAGGGAGATATCAAGGGAAGACAGCAACATTGAGATGGATGTCTAGAGCAGTGTTCCCGTACAAAGACAATTATATAAAGACACTAGACATGATGAATAATTACTGGCAGTTAGATGAAGCTATAGAATACATAAATGATGGACTCGAGAAGGGAGAAACATTAGACTATAACACTGAAAGAATTGCCATGTCCATGGACAAGAGTGAAGGAGACAGGAGGAGAGCCTGGATGCTGGGAAAGACCACAGATACATTTGTATGGCCAAGTGTACACTGAGGACGGATGGAAGGATGGAGTGGTGGAAAGCAAGGCACTCACACTTGCACAATCATCAGTGCACAAGGTACAAGAAGAAAATGACAAATGCCTGAAGGAATGGGACACAAGTGCAAAATTGATCACGTGGGTGGGGAACAAGGCTGGATCAATGCCTACAATACCCCTGAAGGAACCAGCACTCTGTTACCAGAATAACAGTGAGGTGGAAGTTGGAGAAAATGTAGGATGCCGAAGCATAGAGAAGCATGCAGCAATGGAGACCGGCACAGCAGTACTGATGGATAACTACATGTGGATCAAAGGCATACAAGAAGCTGCCACCCAACTTGGGAGGGGTTTGTTCGTTAGTACATATCAATATGCCATCATTGGTTGTGCCACGGAAAGATGTGACGCTTGATGAGTTCCCGAAGATGGACACCAACAAAAGAAAGAAGAGATCTGTGAAGAAGGAACAAACAGACAAGACAGAGAAGGCAGCTGAATTGAGTAGAGTGAGGAGAGGAGGAAATTACTTCTCAGAAGCACCAGAAACAGCACTAGATGAAGTGCCAGCAAAACACAGACTATTCAGTAGGACAGAAATGTTCTTTCCATCGATAATACCATCTGTACAGACATATACAAATGCAAAATGGCTGCAAATAACCCATTGGGAGCTGATGGTGACGATCAACTCCACAGTGAACGGGTTCAATGCAATAAAGGAAGAGCTCTGTGCAGCAAGGTTGGTGGCGCTCCAGAATAGATATGTTCTGGATGCGCTCACAGCAATGGAAGGAGGAGTTTGCGCAAAAATTGGGAGTGCCTAATGCACATTCATACCTGCCAATGATGAAGATAACGGCACTCTGACAGAAGCGGTGACACAACTCTCTCAGATGCATGCCAAAATGGAGGAAGAGGCAAAGGCGGCTGGAAAGGACCAGAGTTGGATAGCGTACATATGGTCATGGATGCCGTCATGGTCGTCAGATGGACTAAAGGTGATAATGGGAGCACTGGTACTGGTAGCGGTGTCAATGTGTGGGATAACGATTTGCCTCACTAGGTGCAAGAAGACAGCAGAAGAAGCTATTGGCATGAAGGTCTTGATGGATGTGAACATTGGAGGTGCAAGAGATCAAATAGTGGCAGAAAGAGACAAACTGAGAGAGAGAATAGCTACTTGCGAATTGTTCCCACTTGGGGTGATGAAGTTGGACAACCCATTCGACCCGAAGTACTATGAAGGTAAATGGGTGTGGTGTAACCCGGAAGGAGTGGGATGATCATGTGAATTAATATGGACACCTCGGAGGAAAAATGAAGATATGGCATCCAAGAGCTAAAGGTTTGATGGCTAAGGATGTGGTGGACAGGTCGACAAGAGGGGGTACTGAAGAGGGAGTCGGGGTCCTGAGACCACCCCTCTGCCACAATAAGCTCATGACGAGACAAAAGGCCAGAAATACTCACAGCCACCCAGCCTATTTCGGACGAATTCTAAACACACCAATGATTGACAAGTACACTGAGAGGTACCCTCTCAGTCAGGCATACAGACCAAATGCAATACAAGTCTTTAGGAGCCCATGATCATGAACAGAGACACCTATATGGACAGCCTGGATTAAGCACCAAGAAGCCATGTTACTGATGTCATTAGTGACACCACGACATAGCAGCGTTAGACATGAAGCACACACGCAGTCTGCACTGCACCACACAAACACACACTCGAATACATGAAAAACATGAGCGCACAATTCTATAGCTAGAGGACAGATACAAATACATACTGTCAATGTGTTTCTTATTTTGTCATTAGCCAAATGAAGCAACACAGAACTGCAAGGCATAAGAGATCCTGAGCGAGCTTGCTGATGCTTAAAGCCAATAGTCGCGTGGACATAGAGGAGTACATATGGAACCTGATCGAACCACGTTTATGTAATGTAACGCTCACCTGTCTCCCACGGAGGCGCTGGTCTGGGTTGCTGTGGCCTCTTCAAGCATGATGCGCAGAATTCGGACCACCGATTGAACAGGACCCCCAAATCTTGCTTGTCTGGCCCGTAGGAATATCCTTCTGCAGATGAGAAAGGGGATTAACTGTCTGCTGAATAATGTGCTTGCTCCCCCCTTTCCTCTTTCGTTCTCCTCTGACTTCCTCCAAAACCCCCGGTTTAAGCTCACCTTATGGTTTGGAAGGATGAACTCTCCATCCTGCTTCTGGTGCAGGGGCGCGCGTTCGTCCAGTTACTTCACTGGTTTTCAGAATGGCGCTGGCAAATCCGCTTGACTTTACTGAGCGATACGCCGTAAGTATGAAGATGCAAAAGTTCAAGTGTGAGCCTCCTTTTATGTTGTCTTTTTCTGTCCTTTATTTCAAGTGCAGAACAAAGGCGATGCGTTGAGGGGTTAAATTGCCTGGGGTAAAATCAGGTGAGTTAGTGATGAGGGCGACCCCTCTAAATGTCTTTATAATTCCCCAGTAATGTCTTTTGTCCTTTCCCCATAGGGGCCGGGGTGCGGTACCTGCCAGAGATGTGGGGCCGACCCGAGATGTGGAATGGCTCATCAAGAATAGCCGGTAAGTAATATGGCTGAAAATCCGTTTTTCCTCTTGTGTTCCCTTGCTCACCTTTTGTCTCTTCTTCTCTCCCTTAGGTGCGGTGCAGAGATGTGGGGACCGGCACTGAGAGCCGCGATGGAGTCGGGCGGCGTCTCGGGAACAGGTGAGTGAAGCGCGGTGCTGCAGCGAGCAACGTGGTGCTTTTAAATGGAAGTCTTCCTTCAGGAATGCTGGCGTGAAGATTCCGGATGCAGGTAAGAAGGTTGAAATAGTTCTTGGTTTTCACCTTTCTCTTCTCTTATTGCCTTACAGGTGTTCCAGGTTCGAGGCGGGCGTGGCTGGAGTCCAGGTGCAGGAGCAGACACTGTGAGCGTTCAGCTGCTGGGATGCAGAACAACGCGAAGCACGTGTGGCTGTCCGGGTGTGGCTTAAATAGCCTTGGAAGAAGTTCCAGGTGAGTATTCTTCCATAGCCCCACCCAAGTAACAAAACAGTTCCTTCAGAAAAATAGTCCCTCCTAAGCCTCATTTGGCTTGATTCTTCATGCAGCATGGTCTGCATCAGGTGAGTGTGCAGCATGGTCTGCTTCAGGTAAGTGCACCAAACACTTCCCCTTATGAGCCTGGTGCCTATGGTGCCAGGACTGATGTCCAACATGAGCCTGGCGCCAACCGCGCCAGGACAAAGTCCAAAGAACCCCTATAAAGGGCCGCTGGGCTTTTACCCGGGGGCGTGATGCCTGCTCCCGGGGGTGCTGGGCCTGGCCTGGTGCTCCGGGGTTGGGCATCATGACAGCACTCCCCCCCAAGGCCCCTCCCAAGGCCGTTTCCCCAGGAGGTTTCGGTTTGTTCGGGAAATTCCGATGGAACCTTTTTACTAGCCGAGGTGCATGTACGTGGTCGCTGGGTTCCCAAGATCTTTCCTGAGGCCCGTACCCCTTCCAATCAATTAGATAGAAAAGTTTTGATTTTGAGATCTTAGAGTCCAAAATGTTCTTCACCTCGAATTCAGGCTCTCCATCTAACTGGATTGGTTCTGGTGGCTTTATTAATCTGGTTCCTGGTTGCACTGGTTTCAAAAGCGACACATGAAAGACAGGATGAATCCGCATGTTAGCTGGTAGATCTAGCTTGACTGCCACTGGGTTAATTATAGCTTTGATCGAGTAAGGGCCTAAATACCTTGGATTAAAAGTCCAAGGTCCCTTGAGCGATAAGTGTTTGGTAGCCAACCATACTTGATCCCCTATTTGGTCTGGAGGCGCCTCCTTGCGATGCAGATCCGCATTCTTTTTGTATTTCCCTTTCGCATGTTGTAAGTGTGCAGTAGCATCCTTGAAGGCTTGAGTAATCGTAGAATGCAAATGGCCCACTGCGGGTATTTCGAGGCTCAAAGGTGAGTCCAGGTCTGAAGTACGAGGGTGATGTCAATATAGGGTATAAAAGGGGCTCTGACCAGTTCCAGAGTGTATCGAGTTATTGTATGCATATTCAGCCACCCATAAAATGTCCTTCCAATTACCCTCCAATTGGTGGAACATACATCGTAGATATTGTTCAAGGGTCTGGTTCGTTCTCTCCGTCTGACCATCGGTCTGTGGGTGGTGGCTGGTTGAGAGTCTTACGTCGATTTGTGCCAGTTGACAACACTTTTTCCAAAAACGAGAAATGAACTGGCTTCCCTGATCGGAGATTAGTATGGACGGGAATCCATGCAGACGGATGACATTTTCGAGGAATTCCTTGGCAAGAACAAAAGCTCAAGGTAATCCTTTCAACGGAATAAAATGGGCCATCTTGGAAAATAAATCCACCACCACCAGAATAGTATTGTATCCATTACAAAAGGGCAGGTCCGGGATAAAATCTAGTGACAAGGTGTGCCAAGGTGCTGGTGGAATGTCTAAGGGTTGAAGAAGACCGGCGGGTTTTGTTTTTTGACCTTTGTTTTGGGCGCAAACTCCACAGGACATCACGAAAGATTTAATATACTTTCGCCAGGACGGCCACCAGAATTGTCGTTTAATTTTTTCCTCTGTTTTGGCAATGCCAGGATGTCTTGCCATCAGAGTATCGTGATGACGGGAAATAACCAGTTCTTGCAATTCCTTTTCTGGCAAAAATAAACGTCCTTGGAAGTAAGGTAAGCCATCGTTGATTGAAAAGGCAGACCCCCTTTTGATCCAATCCTGCAAGGCTGAAGAGTCCAGGAATAGTTTTACCCGTGCTTGAATGTCTTCAAGGGTATGTAAAGTGGTTATCCCCAAGATTCTTTGTTCGGGAATTGTCGGCACAGGTTCTGAGTTTGTGTCCATTTCTCCCATTCCAATTCGCGATAGCGCGTCCGCTTTGCCATTCTTACAGCCAGGACGGTAGGTGATTACAAAATCGAACTCAGCAAAGAATAAAGCCCATCGGAGCTGTCGTGAAGACTGAGCCTTGGCAGTTTTTAAATATTGTACATTTCGGTGATCAGTGATCACGGAGATGGTATGCCTGGCACCAAGAAGAAAATGCCGCCAAGCCTTAAAGGCGGACTTAATGGCTAATAATTCCTTATCGGTGATTGCATAATTTATCTCCGGCGGCGAGAACTTTCTGGACCAAAATGCTACGGGGTGCAGTTGGTTGGTTTCGGGGTCTCTCTGAGACAAGACTGCTCCCATGGCTAAGCTGGATGCATCGGTTTCGACTATATATGGGAGATCAGGACGCGGATGTTTCAAAATAGGTGCGGACGTAAATTTAGCTTTTAATTCCTGAAAGGCCTGTTCCTTTTGGAAAACGTCCTGAAAGTCTTGGTATTCGGGAGGTAGTTGCATGGAGACAGAGGTTACTGATGCTAGACTGACCTTCGGATTTTCTGGGTAGCAAGTTCGTGCACACTCTGGAAAGGTTATTCTCTTCACTCGCCAATCAATTCGAGGATTATGTGTCTCTAACCAAGGGATTCCGAGTATAACCTGAACCTGTAGAGCCTTGATTACATCAAACACAACTGCCTCCCGATGGCCGTCCGGACCTACAAGTGTTACCTCAGCTGTGGAATGTGTTACCGGTCCCGAGGCAATTTCGGTTCCATCGACTGTGGTTATGACATCTTTGCTGGTTTTAGGACGCAGGGGGAGGTTAATCCTGTAGACCCATTCACGATCCACATAGTTTCCTATAGCCCCACTATCGATGTATGCCTTTATTGCATGCAACCGCTTAGGCTGTTCCGGATCTACGAGGACCATTGGCACAGTGAAATGCGAGGTCTGAGAGTTCGTTTTCAAGCTCGGCAAGCGGACCCCTACGCTTGTCGGGCGGGGTCGTTTCCCGGTACAGAGGTTTCATGGATTTTTTCAGCGGCTCCTACCACCTTCCTGGGCGGCCTTGCCGGGCAATCTCGTAGAAAGTGTCCAGAGGATCCACAATAAAGACATAAGTGCATCTGCCGTCTTCTTTCACGTTCCTTTTGCGTTAAAGGTCCTTTAACTCCTCCGATTTGCATTGGCTCTGAGGCTTCAGCCCCCTTGAGGTTAGCGTGGGTCTTGACTAACACCCGGGTCTCAAACTTGGACCGATCTGCTTTTCTGTTTTGCAGTCTGTGATCCAATTGGACCACTAAGTCTATATATTCTGAGCACTCTTGGGGCGGATTTAAAACTTGGGCCAGAACATCTTTAAGTTCTCCGCGTAGACCTCGATAAAATAACGTGATTCTTTTATCCTCTGGCCACCCAGTTTCCACAATTAGTCTATTAAAGGTTGCAATGTAGGAAAGGAGGTCTTGATTGCCCTGTCGCAGAGATAGAAGTTTGTCATCTAGAGCCTGCCCCTGGGAGTGACGAGCAAATAACCTTTCCATGTTTGCTTGAAATCTTTGAAAATCACGAAAAATCAGGTCATCTTGAGTTACCAGTGGAACTGACCAATCGGCAGCACTGCCGCTGAGATATGACAATACAAAGGCTACCTTGGTCTGGTCATTAGGGAAGGCTCCAGGTCTGCACAGGAAATGCAAACGACACTGATTCATGAATACGGCGAATCGTTTGGGGTCCCCAGCAAAGCGTTCGGTGGGGCCAGCGACATGTTTCCAGGTAGATTAATCTGCACTGGGTTACTGGAGAGCACAGGAGCGGGGTTCCCTCCAGAACCGGGTAAAGGAGTTTGTCCAGCTTGACCTTGCAAAAGCTGTCTAGCCAGGTCATCAGCTCTTTCCTTTGTTACAATCACTTCCCTCCTGAGAGCACTAGTCTCTTGACGAGCGGCGTGCACTTCGGCCCGTAATTCCCCCAGTAGTTGGGCCAACTGGTCAGTCTCGGAAGTTTCCATAGCGCCTGGGTAGGAATTTGTAGGAAGGCTTCGCGTTCTGTAACGCTCACCTGTCTCCCACGGAGGTGCTGGTCTGGTCTGGGTTGCTGTAGCCTCTTCAAGCGTGATGTGCAGAATTCGGACCACCGATTGAACAGGACCCCCAAATCTTGCTTGTCTGGCCCGTAGGAATATCCTTCTGCAGATGAGATAGGGGATTAACTGTCTGCTGAATAATGTGCTTGCTCCCCCCTTTCCCCCTTCGTTCTCCTCTGACTTCCTCCAAAACCTCCGGTTTAAGCTCACCTTATGGTTTGGAAGGATGAACTCTCCATCCTGCTTCTGGTGCAGGGGCGCGCGTTCGTCCAGTTACTTCACTGGTTTTCAGAATGGTGCTGGCAAATCCACTTGACTTTACTGAGCGATACGCCGTAAGTATGAAGATGCAAAAGTTCAAGTGTGAGCCTCCTTTTATGTTGTCTTTTTCTGTCCTTTATTTTAGGTGCAGAACAAAGGCGATGCGTTGAGGGGTTAAATTGCCGGGGTAAAATCAGGTGAGTTAGTGATGAGGGAGACCCCTCTAAATGTCTTTATAATTCCCCAGTAATGTCTTTTGTCCTTTCCCCGTAGGGGCCGGGGTGCGGTACCTGCCAGAGATGTGGGGCCGACCTGAGATGTGGAATGGCTCACCAAGAATAGCCGGTAAGTAATATGGCTGAAAATCCGGGTTTCCTCTTGTGTTCCCTTGCTAACCTTTTGTCTCTTCTTCTCTCCTTTAGGTGCGGTGCAGAGATGTGGCAACCGGCACTGAGAGCCGCGATGGAGCCGGGCGGCGTCTCGGGAACAGGTGAGTGAAGCGCGGCGCTGCAGCGAGCAACGCGCTGCTTTTAAATGGAAGTCTTCCTTCAGGAATGCTGGTGTGAAGATTCTGGATGCAGGTAAGAAGGTTGAAATAGTTCTTGGTTTTCACCTTTCTCTTCTCTTATTCACTTATAGGTGTTCCAGGTTCGAGGCGGGCGTGGCTGGAGTCCAGGTGCAGGAGCAGACACGGTGAGCGTTCAACTGCTGGGATGCAGAACAACGCGAAGCACGTGTGGCTGTCCGGGTGTGGTTTAAATAGCCTTGGAAGAAGTTCCAGGTGAGTATTCTTCCACAGCCCCACCCAAGTAACAAAATAGTTCCTTCAGAAAAATAGTCCCTCCTAAGCCTCATTTGGCTTGGTTCTTCATGCAGCATGGTCTGCATCAGGTGAGTGTGCAGCATGGTATGCTTCAGGTAAGTGCACCAAACATTTCCCCTTATGAGCCTGGCGCCTATGGCGCCAGGACTGATGTCCAACATGAGCCTGGCGCCAACGGCGCCAGGACAAAATCCAAAGAGCCCCTATAAAGGGCCGCTGGGCTTTTACCCGGGGGTGTGATGCCTGCTCCTGGGGGTGCTGGGCCTGGCCTTGTGCTCCGGGGGTAGGCATCATGACAGGTAACCCATAGGGAATGTAGTATAACATGGGCAATATAGAAACCCCATAAGGTATGAGGAAACTTACAGCAGGCCTCCAACCACTGAACAAGAGACTAGCAGAGCTGTTCAGGCTGGACAGCGAGCAAGACATGTGAGACAGGGCCCACAGCCAAGGTCAAGAGATTTGAAAACACATTCCAATCCCCAGACGACAAAGGGACCAGCTGCAGAGAAACAGAATCAATCAATAATTAGGAGCTGCAGAGCACAATTTTGTGGTCTCTAAACATGTGTTACAGCCAAATGAAACAATGGACAGTCTTCCGTGTTGGAACGGAGAAGCCAGTCCCAGCAACCAGACGCAGATTGCAACAAGTGTTGCTACCGTTAGGAGAATATTCTCATAAGGCAAGGTGGTGTACACAAGTTACAATACAGACACATAATCATTCACATCACCTTGAAAAGGTACACAGCAAGCTGAGAACTTGTTCGAGTCCCAGGCCTGGGGGATCAGCCCTGGCCAATCACAGTTTAGTATTCCAGGGGTGGATGGCAAAGAACAAGAACCAATGGTAAGCCCATTACTCTGCAATGTAATAGATAGTGAATTGGGGATGGGACAGGCCATCCACCTGACATGTAAGAGCCAGTAGAATAACATGTATAGGTGACCATATAGGTTATTAGACTCCTGATGTCCAATCCCTCACACCAATAGGTTTTTGGAGAAGGGCCCAAGTGATGACGGAGTAATGTGTAATTTTGGAGAAAATCTGGCCTGTGAGCCAGGAGGCATTGAGAAGTACGGGAATCCACATGTGTTCTTGTATCGATCCCTGTTGGTTTTATTTGCAATAAACAGTAGTTTGAACTTTCCGTTGAGTGAGTACTCCGTCAGTTTGGTTTCCTGGCCTTACGTGTTCTAATCTAAAGGGTTATGGAAAAGTAACGGTTTCTCCCTGAAACGGTCAAGGGTACCTCCCTCCTTGCGTACCCTTCTTGGTCTGCCGCCTTTCTTGCTTCATCCAGCTGCCATCAGGAAAGTACTGTTCCTTTGTGAGCTCTCATGCTCCGCCTTTTATCCATGTGGGGAAGTTTAATGGAAGTCAGGTTTGAGTGATTACCAGTAATTGCCTGACCTTGCGTGACCATAGTAGTGGGACATGTCAGGTACAATGCTCGGGTGTTAGTCCGTTTTCTCCCAGAGCAGGCTGTCCATTTGAAAGTGTTCTTGAAGGGAAAGGGGGCGGGTAGAGTTTCTAAATATCTTATCGGGTAGGATCGGGTAAAGGTGTTGCAGGAAGGGGGATACCATGTCTTGCCATCGGGTGTCCCACTACCCGAAGACCCCTAACCCAGGTGATCCTCCCACACTGGTCCACCCCCAGGGTCTGGATCGAAAGGCAATGGCCGTGCCCTGGCCACCTGAGAGAGAGATCCCCAGGGACTAGTGGGTGAGACACCTTCTGGTTTCTCACATACCCTTCCCCTATACGATGCTGCTGAATCTGTTTCACAGGGAAACTGGGAAAGGAAATCAAGTTTCCCCTGTTCTTTATCTTTTTGGTGTTCCACAGTGAAACAGTAGGGTTGTAGGTCTAAGAACCATTGCATGACTAGAGGGTTAGAGTCCGTTCGTTGGCTTATCCATACTAAATGTGAGTGGTGATGACCGGTGGGAACTTCCTTCCTAGAAGATTGTATCTTAGATGGATGGTTGCCCATTTGATGGCAAGGACCTCTAATTCCAACAGAGTAGTTCTTCTCCCATGGGAAGATTTTCGACTAGTGAATACGATAGAGTGTTCTAATCCTTCACAAATTTGCGATAAACTGCTCCTAACCCTGTGAGGGAGGCATCAGTTTGCAACACCAATTCTTTAAAAAAATCTATACCTTTAGGATTGAGTTCTGATACAGGGTTTGTTTTATGTTTGTTGTAACATGCATCATGCTCATCAGTCCAATGAATCTTTTGGGGTTCAGCGTTCTTTAATTGATCTGTCAAACTAGCTGTTCTATCTGAGAAATTTGGGATAAACCTAAGGTAATAACCAATCAATCCTAGTAATGCTCTAAGGTCTCTCTTGGTCTTAGGTGGTGGGGGGGTACCAAGAACGGCTTTCACTTTGTCCCATTGGGGCTGGACACAGCCGTTCCCTACAAAGAAGCCGAAGTATTTCACGGCCGATTGAGTCAGCTTACATTTGGCTAGATTTGCAGTTAAGCCAGCTTCTCTGCGTGTTCTCTTAATAGTAGAAAGATGGAAAAGATGGTCTTCCCAGGTCTTACTATAAATGACTATGTCATCAATATAGGCCCCACAGAAAACAGAGTAGGGCTGTAATATCCTGTCCATAAGCCATTCGAAAGTGGCTGGGGTCCCATGCAGGCCAGAATGGAGGACTTTGAACTGTAATAGTCCCAGGGGCGTCGAGAAAGCTGTCTTTTTCTTATCAGGTCCATGTACAGGGACCTGCCAATATCCCTTGGTTAAGTCTAGAGTTCATAGGAATGCGGCACTTCTGAGTTTATCTATTAACTCATTGATGCGTGGCATAGGATAGGCATCAAGGGCGGAGATGACATTGACCTGCCTGAAGTCTATGCAAAACCTCCAAGAATTATCAGGTTTAGTTGCCAACATAATATGGGAGAACCATGGGCTTGAAAAGTCTTCGATAATGTTTGCCTTGAGCATTTATTTCACTTCCTCATCCACGATTTGTTTGCAGGATTCTGGGAGTCTATAGGGTTTTAAATGGACCACTTTTCCCTTTGGAGTTCTGATAAAATGATAAGTGCCATGTACTGTTCCTGGTGTTTCGCAGAATACATCTGGGAATGCCATAACCAGGTTGTTTAAATCTTCTTGCTCGCTTCTGTTTAGCTAGTTCTTGGGGATAAGCTCATAATTGTCTATCTCCTCTGGTACCAAACAAGACAATATTGAGGCAGAAGTAGCAGAAGGAGTTTCTTTCTACTCTTTTAAGAGATTTACGTGGTAAAGGTGGGTCTTTTGCTTCCTGTCAGGTTGGACTATTTTATAGGTACAGGACCCTGTTTGCTCTAGTGCCTCATATGACCCATGCCACTTTGAGACACATTTATTTTCAGAGGTAGGTAAGAGGAGTAATACTGTTTGTCAGGTACCTTCTTGTCATAGGTGGACTTCTGTTGGGCTTGAGCTTTTTCGATGTGAGTGTAAACTAGATTTCAAACAAGTTTCATATACTCTCGTAATCGGGTAGCTGTTTGTGAGAGGGGAATAGATGCCTCTTCCCTCTCTTCCCAGGTCTCCCCATGCATGTCTAAGACATCTTGTGGTTCTATACCGTAAATTAGTTCAAAACGAGAGAAGCTGGTAGATGCCTGAGGGGGTCTTTCTTACTGGACCCAGGGAATGATGCTCTCCCAGTCCTTTCTATCCTTATCTACCAATTTTCTCAAAATCATTTTAAGGGTCTTCTTAAATCTCTACCTATCCATCCGTTTGGGGTGGTAAAGTGAGGTTCTTAAGGTAGAAATATGTAGTAATTCCTTGACTTCACCCATGAGTTTGCTCATTAATCCCTGATCCTTTGGAATTTCCTTGGGGAAACCAACCATAGAAAAGAATGGTAGTATGTGTTTTAAGATTGGCTGGGTTGTATTGTTCCCAATTTGTCTCAATCGAATTGCATCTCATTCCTGATATCACATGTAAGGAAAGCATGGTATCATACAGTGAAGACAGACACAAGTGATCACATTTCAAGGATGTTAATTGAACTTCAATGGGTTAGTTGAATGCCTATCTAAACCTAAATCTAAGGATGGTAGCAAGCTACGACAATCAAATAATAATAATGCAGTCCTAGTTGAGTCTCTGTCATAATACAAAGGCCTATACTAATAAACCTATTGCCAATCCTTACTTCTAAATACAAAATGGTGTGGGACAATAGTGTATGCAAAAAGAAAGGTGTTCAAGAAATAATATGTCAGCATAGTTAAGCAGTTGACTTCCCTTCCCCACATTCTCAGCACGGGGTAAGACTGCAGGTTCATGCTTCACACACACTGTGGCTTCTCTGCCACAAGGATATAGTTCAAAGCATAGGTATCAGGGCCTTCTGCCAAAGCCTCTTTCCCAATAACAGTCTCTTACTGTAAAGGGACTGTTGTAACAAACAAGCACCAAAGTTCCTTTCTTATCAGGATTTTCACATTCACAAGTTCTCGCTTTCAGTGTTCATCATGGGTCTCCCTCCTCCAGGCTCGGACCCCTTTTTACCACAGTGTTCACAATTGGTCTCCCTCCTTCGGGCTCGGACCATGGATCTCCCTCGTTTGGGCTTGGATTCCTTTAGCACAATATTCACATCTGGTCTCCCTCGTTCGGGCTTGAACCGTGGATCTCCCTCATTCGACCCCGGACCCCTTTATCACAATACTAACAGTTGGTCTCCCTCATTCGGGCTCAGACCATGTATTCTCACTTTCTAGATTTTCCTCATGATATCAAAATAGAAGACTTTCAAATGTTCGATGGGTTTTGCTTAAACCGTCGCAGGACCAATTCGATTAATTTCAAAAATGATTTTGGCAATGTTCTACTTTAGATTCTTCCACTTCTTGGCTGGGTACCGTACAGAGACCTTCGATTGAGCACCCTTGTTGTACTGGACCACTCTGTCAATGGTATTGTATGTTTTATGTTTGATGTTCAAACATTCATCAGCAATTAAGTCTTTCATCACACGCGTTTCAATCTTCGTTCTTGCGCTCGTTATACAATCTTGCCGCTTGCAACCTTGACTTCAATACAGACTGGTCTTGCATCGGTCTCCCCAAATCACGGGCTGTGTTGATATCTCAGGCGCTGCTTTTAATCTTGGAGCCAAGGACGGTACCACAGTTGCTGCTGTTCCTCCCTGACTTGGTCAGCCTTGTATCTCTGACACACAATACAAGATTCTTCAGTTTGGTTTCCTGGCCTTACGCTTTCTAATCTGAAGGGTTCTGTAAAGTGATGGTTTCGCGACGAAAATGTCAAGGGTATATCCCTCCTTGCGTACCCTTCTTGGTCTGCCGTTGTCCTTTGTTCGTTCAGCTGCCATCGGGAAAGTGCTGTTCCTTTGTGCGCTTTGCCTCGCTCACAGTGTGCTCTCGTGTTCTGCCTTTTATCCCTGTGGGGAAGTTTAATGGACGTTAGGTGTGAGTGACTACTAGTAATTGCCTGACCTTGCATTACCATAGTAGTGGGACATGTCGGGTACAATGCTCAGGTGTGAGTCTGTTTCCTCCCAGAGCGGTCTGTCCATGTTAAAGTGTTTGTGAAGGGAAAGGGGGCAGGAGGTAGAGTTTCTAAATATCCCAACGGGTAGAATAGGGTAAAGGTGTTACAGGGAGAGGGATACTGCCTCTCGCCCTCAGCTGTCCCACTCCCACTCCCACTCCCCAAAGACCTGTCACCCATGTGATCCTCCTGCACTGGTCCAGCCCAGGGTCTGGATCCAAAGGCGATGCCCATGCTCTGGCCACCTGAGAGAGAGATCCCTGGGGACTAGTGGGTGAGACACCTTCTGGTTTTTCACAGAGCACGGTCGGTGGGAGGGGGGTTAGGGAAGGAGCGACCAGGAAGCAGGTTGGGGGAGGGGGACAAGAGAGCCACACGCTGCAGTGCAGGAGCAGAGAACAATTTATGCAAAAAAGTAGGTGCCCAAGAAGGCACTACTCACCGTGGCACCTCGGAATGGAAATGTTGCCGAGGGCTGCAGGTAGCAAGGGCACTCGCAGCTTCGGCAGGCCAGATAGCCAATTGGAGTGTGGTGGGCGTGAGGGGGGTGGGCAAGGAGAGACCAGGAAGCATGGTCTGGTGAGGGGGACGGGAGAGCCACATGCTGCAGCGCAGGAGCAAGGAATACTTTTTGCAAAAAAGTAGGTGCCCAGGAAGGCACTGCTCAACCCGGCACCTCGGAATGGGTCTGTGCATACTAAACTCTCTCTCAGTGAATGGGACCATGTTTAAAAAGCTCAAGTTCCACTGAATTGGCACTGATCAAAGACCACATCCATATGGAAAATGGTCACCGGATTGGCTCTGATCTACTTGTTGCAACCTGCTTCTTGCGCTCCAAGAAAGAGAAAAGGTTAAGACGGTGCTGGTATTGTAATAAACATTTGCGCCATAAACCCCTAAGGAAGCCTGCCCGTGGAATACTGTGCCCATGGTTATTTGCGAAAGCCCTATTTATCTAATTTTGTAAATAAATTGGGAGTTTTGATCAATGGTATTATATTTTGCCTCTCTCTTGCGATCTGAATGTTTATTACATTTAAATGGAATACTTAAAAAAAAATCTTTTGCCTTTGAAAATGTGCCATTGTGATAGTGCCTTCACAATCTGAAACAACAGTAGCATTTAATATATCTTTAATACTACAGCAAAAAGCACAAGGCCTGCTGCCCCGGAAGGGTTCTTACCGGATCGTTGGCTGATTCCCACTGAGGTACTTGAACCTCTTGTGCAGGTGCTCAATTTGCTCAGAAGTAACTGGTGAGAGAAGAGAATGAAACATTTAAGAAATATGAGAATTAGCCTCGCAATGGTGCAAAGGCAACACCTTTGCCATTCTACTGAGCAAAGCCTACTATAACACAAAGGAGATCCACTCATCCTCACATCATTGGCCCACAATAATACATCAAAGGCCCACTCATTCCCACATCACACGCCTACTATAAAACCAAGGAGTCACACTCACTCCCACATCAATGGCCTACTCTGATACAAAGGAGACCCACTCAATCCCACATTATTGTCCTACTACAACAATAAAGTGAAGTCCCATTAATTCCTACTTCACTGGCCTACTATATTAGGCGGTTCTTTTGTCCCTTCATGCTATTCAAATAAATGCCATATGGGGTTTGAGAGCGTGAAGCAAATGTTAACATAAACTGTCTTTTCAACTATGTTTCTAAAGTTGTATAGGAAAGAAGCACACGTGACAGTACTACCAACTCATTACTACTGGCGCATTTTCTATTTGGCTATAACCTCATTTTAATAGTTCATTATTTACTATTGCATGTACAATCGCTTAAGTGTGTATCATTTTATGTATTGTATATGCTCTCTTTTATGGGGTTCAGTCAAAATAAAGTATTTAGACTGACTGACTGATAATTCACTGGTCTGCAATAACACAAAGGAGACCAGGTCATCCCAACATCATTGGCCTACTATGATACACCAGAGTCCCACTCATTTCCACATCACTTGCCTACTATAATAGAGTGGATTCCCACGCATTCCCACATCACTGGCCTACCAGAATTCACTGGTCTACAATAACACAAAGGAGACCGGCTGATCCCAGAATTATGGGCCTACTATAATACAACAGAGTCCCACTCATTCTCATTTCACTTTTTCATATAAACTGCAATGTAGCGCCACTCGTTCCCACCTTACTGGCCTTATAGTCTCCCTTGAAATCCCACTGCCCTCCACATCACTGTATTTGCATTTATTGGAGGTTGGTGTGCCAGTTCAACCAGAAATGATGCACATAGCAACTCAGTACAGGAGACAGAGGCAGTCCCAAGGTAGGGTGCCTTTACAAAAGATTGAGGGAAATTGAGGGAAATTTGGGAATCAGTATCTGGTTATTGAAGAAGACTGGTAGTGGGATACAGAAACCTGGGACACAGACGAAAAAGCAACACATAGCTATAACGCTTAATATAATTTTGGGCAGGGAGTACAGGAGTCAGGGATTTTGTTGGGAGCACTTTCATGCATTTCTTGCTTCACTGATTGAGACTTCCCACAACCAGCCTAAAGAACTATTTGAGGTCGTACATGGCTTCTCTTCTATGGTTCCCTATCCGGTTCCTCCTTCGCAGGATCTATGCGACTCTTTGTCTTCTTTTTTTGTTGACAAAATTAAAACTATTAGGCTTAGTATCGGTTCAGAGTTCATTTGTCTGCCCTGCCGCTGTTCTCTGTAGGGCCGCCTGCCACGGCATCCTGGTCCGTCTTTCCTTCCCTTTCTTCCACCGATATTGCGGCTGCTACCTGTCAACTTAAGTCTTCCTCCCCTCAAGATCCAATTCCACTTAGCATTATTAAAACCATTGCCCCACCTTATTCATCTTCTAACTATGGCAGTGAACACCTTGCTATCTACCAGGGCAATTTCAGACCCTCTCAAACATGCTACAGTCATTTCATTACTGAAACCCCCCTCACTTGATCCTGCAGTCCCAGCGAATTCCTGGCCCATTTCTCTACTCCCCTTCTTGTTGAAGCTTTTGGAATCTTTAGTCTGTCCTTTGCTCACTACCTTTCTCGAAGAATCCTCTTGCTTTCATCCTTCGCAATCTGGTTTTCGGCCATGGCGTGGGACCGATAGTGTCCTGGTCTCTGTTATGGACGACCTAGCACAGATCCATGACAAAGGCGGCATTAGCTCTTTTTTGCTGCTTGATCTATCGGCCGTCTTTGACACCATCGATCATGGAATCCTGCTGGGTTGCCTAGTTGGAGCCGGCCTCTTGGACCCCGTCCTGGCTTGGTTCACTTCTTTTCTCATGGTCCGTCGTTAAACTCTCTTGCTGCCCCCTTTTTTCTCTGTGGCGGTTGACCTCTCTTGCCATGTCCCCCAAGGGTCTGCTAACGCCCCAGTCTTTTTCAGTGTCTACATCCAGAGCCTGGTCTGCCTTGACCTGTCTGTCCCGGAGTTGGCGGCCAGGTTCTGGCCGTGCCTGGAGGCTGTGGGAGAATGGATGCAGTACAACTGGCTCCGGTTGAATGGGGACAAGAATGAGGTGCTGCTAGTAGGCCCTCCAAACGGCCTATTCTCTCTGGAACCCTGATTTCTGCCCCCCTTCTCTTGGTTCTTTTCCAAAACCTGACCTTGCAGTGAAACTCTCTTCCTCCCTGTCTATGGAACCCCAGGTCAGCGCTGTTTGCCAAGGGGGTCCTTTTCAACTCAAACTCCTATGTTGGGTTCTGCCTTTCATTTCTGTGCACCTTCATACACCTGTGATGTCTGCTCTTGTCCCCTCCTCCATTGGCTATTGCAATTCTCTCTTTCTGGCTCAACCTGGTCATATCCAGCGTATTCGGGTTCTTCAAATTCTGCTGCATGGTTAGCCACAGCCACTCCTCGCTGTTCCCATATCTCTCCGATTTTGACTGAACTCCACTGGCTCACTGTGATCAAGCACATCAATTTAAAGTTTTTATGTTTCCTTCACTGTGCCTTTTATGGATGGGGGAGAGAATATCTACGGGCTACATTTCTGCCCTATGTCCCTAGATGGGCCTTACGCTCTGCCGATGCCTGTCTGCTGCTCGTACCTGCAGTGACACACTGCCAAATTGGTGGCCGCACCATTTCTGTGGCAGCGGCCGGCCTCTGGAATGCTCTGTGCCATTTCCTCAGAGCTACAACTAACCACCTTGCTTTTCGGAAAGCCCTGGAGACTCTGCTTTTTTAGATGGTGTTTCGCCACCCATATGCTAGGTTAGCACCACAATGCCCTTGGGCGAACGCACTATATAAATGCCTGTCAAATCAAATCATGTGGCAGAATGTTCAAGAGAATGGATAGTGTTGATTTCACGGAGGGGCGGGGAGAATTCCATTGCAGTGGAGTAAGTAAGGAGAAGGGGCGGGATGTGACGCGTGGGTTATGGGGACAGAGAGTTTGAGAAAGATGGAGGAATGTAAGGGTGAGTACAGGGAGAGGCAGTCAGCAAGGTAGAGGGGCAAGTCCATGGATTGATTTGAAGACAAGAAGAAGAAATTTAAAGAGAGGTTGAATCTGTGTTGAGAGCCAGCCGGCACAGTAGCGCTGTGCAGAAGTTGGGGAGGAGCAGGATAGTTTGCAGAAGGTATGAGTATCAAAGTTTACGATTTTGTTAAGTGAAGAGAAGGAATAGAGGGGGATATAGAGGATAAGGCTTTTGCAGAAATCGGGTTTACTGAGTACAAGAGTAGAGATTATCATTTTGGCTGAGTTGTGAGTGAGGGGGGCAAATGTTTCTAATGTTGAGGAGATTGACTCACGCAGCTGTCTCAGCCCACTGATGAAGAGGACCCAAGGCTGTGAGCCTTGGGTGATGGAGAGAGGATGTCTAGTGAGAAAAAGATGGGAGATGGCAGATTAGGATTAGCATTGGAGGCTGGCAGAAATATAGCTTCTGTTTAAGAAGAGTTCAGCATTAGGAAGCATAACACCATCCAGTAGTGGATAACTGTGATGGTGTTTTGTGATGTTTTGAGAGATAACAGGAAAAAGGATGGAGCAGAGAAGGTAATATGGACGTCATCAGCAAAGAGGTGGTAGTGAAAGTTACACTAGAAGATGAGTTTGCTCAGGGAAGTGGTGTAGAGCATGTGGGGGAGTGGACCAAGAACTAATCCTCGGGGATGCTCACAGGAATGGAAGTGAAGGAGGAGGTGTTTGAGTTTCAGGAGACGGAGAGCAAGTGGGTGGAGTGGTTTGAAGCAACACACCTGACTGTGACATCCTTGAATCTAATGGAGGAGAGGGTTTGGAGTAGGGAAGGATGGTTCAGAGTGTCTAAGGCTGCAGAGAGAACTAATGGGATATGAATGGAAGAGGGATTGGAGTGGTGAGCAGTGGGTAGAAAGTTGGAGACATGATTGAATGCTGTTTTGCGGAAGTGCTTGCTCCCGAATCCAGATTGTAAGGAGTCACAAAAAGCGTGACCCTGAAGGTAGGTGACAACTAAGTTTAAGAAGACTTACACAATGATTTTGGAGCACTGGGATAGAAGAGACGTGGGCCTGTAGAAGGCGGGGTTGTTGGGGTAAGCAGTGGGTTTTTCAAGAAAGGGAATCATGGTAGCTGTTTTAATGCAGGCAGAGAAAATGAGAGCGGAGAAAGGTTAAAAGAGGGAGGGGAATTACGAGGGGGAGATAGGTGCATGTTTGTTGATTGTCTGAGGTGCACAGGGGAGAAAAGGCGCACAGATGGGGTTGCCTGATCAGAGTGGTGGGGAAGCGGGGGTCACGCAAGGTAGAGAAGATAGGTAGGGGCTTATAACTGGTGAAGAGGAGGGAGAGGTGCGAGTGTTGATAAACTGTCACATATTTTTCTGGGTTTTGAGGAGAAGTAGAAGGCAAAGTCATCAGCTGCGGGAGTGGAGGATTGTGAGCATGTACCATGCTTCTGCCTCCGTAACACACACACACACACACACACACACACACACACACACACACACACACACACACACACACACACACACACACACACACACACACACACACACACACACACACACACACACACACACACACACACACACACACACACACACACACACACACACACACACACACACACACACACACACACACACACACACACACACACACACACACACACACACACACACACACACACACACACACACACACACACACACACACACACACACACACACACACACACACACACACACACACACACACACACACACACACACACACACACACACACACACACACACACACCCCCCCCCCCCCCCCCCCTCCCCACCACCCCCGCCGCCCCCCCCCCCCCCCGACTTTTCTTCACAGGGGTCTTCACCATCCTCTTGCCTGCTCGTGCTAAGAACCAGCCAGGCCTCACAGTATCTGCGGCTGTCCTCTTCCAAGCGCTCCCCAAATGTGACCTTGACTTACTGGGATGGGTGCTTAGAAACATGCCCTGCTCCTGATTTGGCCTTGCGGTCAGGGTCATATGCTCTAAAAGGGGTAGAGGGTAACCGGAGGTTATAGCTGCCGATTTGGATTCCTTCATGTCCCTGGACATGCAGGTGCTCTCACCAGGGGAGTTGCTAGGTCTGGAAAAGACCCGGGGCTAAGCTGATGTCAGAACTGTTGGGACTGGGGGCTAGCTAGTCTTTTGGCTGTAGCTCCTGAGATTCTATCCGGGGGTACAACCAGAAGATCAGGGGCTATAGCCCCCTTAGCCCACCCCCCCCCCTAGCAACGCACCTGGCTCTCACCCTCTTCCCCTGGGAGCTCTGCTGAGGCTGCCAGCTCCAAGTAGAGTACTCCCAGTGTGTGAAATTCTATTCAGAAAATCCTCAGGTGAGCCGAGGAGGTGTTCATTTCTATCTAGAGTGTCTCTGTTGGACACACATGCACGCATTGCATCTCCTGCGATGCACGCTGTAGCAGGAGAATATTTATTTTATGGTTTTAACGTTGTGTGGGGCATGCATTTGTTTTTATTTCTTTAATCCCTTCTGGAAATGAACTCATGTATTTGCGGGGATCTCATGAAACGTGCAGGGCCCACAAACTGTAGAACATATTTTTTTTCTGGCAGCAGTGCCGGAGGGATAAATGGAACAATTTCACGGTATCTGTTGTTACAAAGTTGTACATGGTTTGGGCCTGCCTGGAGAAAGCTTCCAGCTGTCTACACTCTGTGGGTTTTTTTTTTGACCCGGTTCCCCCTGCCTCTGATGGATTTTGGGATCCTCATAGGGAGGCCCTGGACCCCCATTGTGAATGCACCCTGCACGAGGGCAGGAGGCCTCGTCACAACAGTGATGCAGGCTTTGTAAGCTACACATAGGCTTGGAATTTTCCACGATGAAGCAGGTAGATGCTGCATTTCCGTTGACAGAGAACATTTTTCTTTTTGCGGTATCAAGTTATTTCTTTCATATGAAAAATCTCACTTCATGTGAAAAAGTAAAGCTCAGCAGTGTGGTTAGGAATGTGCAGCCTTGTGCTGAAGCTACAGGCTTAGAAGGTAGATACCTTAGAGGTCGAGGTTCGGGTAAGGTCAATGGGCTTCATTACAAGTATGTTGGAAAGATGGCACTAAATTCACTGGTCTGAATTACCATTAGCAGCCTGGCGTCCTGTAGAATTAGTGGCAAATACCGAGGCCACAAGTGCGTGCTTCAACCATCGGCAGTAACGGTAATTCTGTTCTGCGAAATTAGCTCCCAAAACCAATAATTGGACGAATTATCGTTATCATTACCACAGGATATTTGGAGGAATTACATTGGCGGAATTAGTGCCGAATGGAAAAAGTGTTATTGCGAAAACTAAAAGGTCAGAAGCAGCCCTTTTGAAAAACACAATCCACCGGGAAGTCACCACATCCATAAACATCTGTCGACCAAACTTTGCAGAAGCATGTCAGGAAAGCAGGGCAGGTGGAGGGTACCTGAACGTAGGGTCTGTAAACCCAAATTAGGTATGATAGAGCTGCAGGTTCTTGCAGATGAGTCAGTGGACAATGCAGAAAAGTCTTTTGGAAGCCCCTGCTTCATGAAGGTGCCCTTAATGCAGCTGCTAGACCAGTGATAGGTGCAGGGCCATGTCACTGAGTCACGCTTATTCTTCTCATGTCGGATGTAGCCAACCTTCCATGTTCCTACTTAGCTGCCAAATTGTCTTTTGAGAGTTTCTACTCTGCCTTTTGCACATCTTCACGTCTCTTGATTTGATTTCTCGCATTCCTTTTACTTCTCCACTCCCTAAGTCAATACACATCAGTTTCCATGCCCTCGCCCTTTTTAGTTTGGACTATTAGGTGGTTGGTGTCTTGTAGGTGTTGTTTGGTTATTTGCCATCCCACTGATTGCCCTTGGCCATGCTTATAGCTTCCCAGCGAACCTGATGTCCTTCTAGAAGCTCTGACCAGGAGTTAAGAAGGACAGCAGAAAAAGGAACCTCTGGCCAACTCAGTCAAGAAGCTAACAAGATACACCCAAGGGCTCCAGATCCACAGTAGAGTGATAACGTGATAACGTCTTTGCCAAGCTAGGAAATAGAAGCCTGAAATTGTCCCTGAAGATGGTCAAAGAGACCGAAATGCATTGGACACTAATTCCACAGGTCTTTTCTTCATCTTTTTTGGAATAAAATATCCTACAGATTTTTGAATCGCAGCATCATTGTTTAAAAAAAGAGAATATAACAAACCTAAATAATAAACAAAGAACTAAGAGCGGAAATCCACAAAGGTCCTTCCAGCCGTCTTGGTCACTATACCCAGACACATATCCCGATGGCCATTCTTGCCCCGTGTCTACCCCTCCTCACCCAAACACCCCCTCATGGGAATTCTTTGAGCTCACTTTAATTAAGCCTTACCATCAAACTTTGCACTCAAAGTGCTTGCCAGTGTTTTTGCAAAGCAGTCTTGAGAGTTAAATACTCAAGTGGAGCTGTAAATGTTCTACTGATGTAATAAAAATGTCTTAACCAGGTTTGTCTTCAGCCACTCCATTTATAAGCCTTGTTCCACTGAAGTCCTGTTAAAAACGAGCATTGGCAAAGCCAACCGTTTTGATTTGTGTCTAAGTATTAGGCATTTGCCAGGCACTGCTATTAGATGCCCTGGTACTCGCACCATTTTGCATCTACTACCAGCAATGGGCAGTTAATACCACTACGCAAATGCCTGGAAAGTGCCTTTGCCATGCCCACACAAACACCAATACTGTTGGCATTGCCAATGCTTGATTGATACTGCACTGATGGTCTATTAGGTAGGTGGCTGATGTCATGTTTTATTCTTTTATCCTGTGTTCTATTTGTTTCTACCGTTTCGGTCCTTATTAACTTTGTGTTGTTCACTGATGTATAATCCAAAGCACCCGCATACCAATCGGGTATGGCAGCGCCATGTAAAATGTGATCAAAAGAATGACCCCGTGATGGGAAATGCCAACCTACAAGTCTCGGAATCCAATGTGATATTAGATGAAAAGCCGAGACTGAGTGGAGGAGTCCCCCATGAGCTGGCACCACGTGGCAGCCAAGTCACTGGCATCATAGACGCCTATGGATTGCTTGCCCAGGCACTCCAATGAACCTCGCCTGATCCTCCTCGGGCCAAGCTGCCAACAGGTCGTGGGGGTGGCATTTCTGCCGGCACAGCAGAACTGGACGATGTTACCCATAGTTCCACTCTTCCATCAGAATGGAATCCTTGGTGTTTTCCCGGTAACATGGCCTAAATCAAAAGCGGGGGGGGGAGGGGGAGTAGTGGAGCGATGTTCCCTGTTACTCCTACCCTCACTGCCCCACACCCAACGTTCTTCTTCCTCCCACTAGAAACCCTATTACCTGGGACCTGCCTTTCCTCCACGCTACACCCCCAACACTGTGTTTCACAACTGTACTATCACTTATAGAAGAACCACAGTGAAAGAAAATGCACCTTAAAGGGACTCCATTACTTGTGGGCATTTTTTCACACCATGCAGCTTTATCGACCCCCCCCCAAACCAACCCCGTTAACAGTCACCCACCATCCCCACCTCTCAAGGGACATGCCAAAGACTTAAACCTCCCCATCTACACACCACCCATCCATTACCTATGTGCACAGCTGTGCCTGCAGCAATTTCACGTTAATGGCGCTTACGTGTAGACGGCAATAGCCGAGGTGAGAGCAGGGCTATGTGCCGGTTTGGGAACGGGGGAAATGTACTACACAGATAGGGCAGCACCTCCCAGATAGCTCTTCCACAACTAATACTAGAGCAGCGGCAGCAGCGCCAGGTTCGAATCCCCCGGAAGTGGGGCAGCAAAAAAAAAACGTAGAGGAATATCATACCCTTCAGTCCCGCCCATTTTGACTTCTGCATATATCGCAAAAAAGACAGAAAGAACCGGAAGCCTCTTTTGACGCCAAGAGCGCACGGTGGATGGGTGCATTTTTCTCCCAATCCACGGTGAGAAAACATATGCTTTCGCCCACACTATCCAATAGGCCCTGAGTCCGGCATGAGTCATTGGCCATCCTCCGGTAGCCGCTCTCTTTCTGGCCAGCGCCTTTCACTACTCGCTCCAGAAGGCGTGGCCCACAGAATCTGTGAAGATTGCTTCAGACATGAATGGCCTTATCAATGTTGCTGCCCACAGCTCACCCGAGGCCTCTCCTCAGCTTCCATATTCCTTGATAAAAAAAAAGGCTCGCACAACCCAAAGAGGCCACTGTGCTGTGTGTAACCACGGAGGGGCTGTGTACACACGCATTCTCCCGGCGAGGCCCACCTTCGGTGACACACGCTGCCTGGTACGTTTCAGAGCGGTTCAAATATTTATCTCCACTCCTGATGGAGGCGGGAGCAGCTTTCAGCTGTATTTACAGCAAGCCTTGGTTTGGGCCCAGCCGCCGGATCTGCGCTTTTAATTCCGTGAATGCTAAGTGTTTCTCATGGAATATTCCCTTCGCGCGCTAATTAGCAGATCTGGTTCACAGCAGATGCCGTCAATGGGCCAAGTAAAGTGTGTGGGGGGAAAGTGGTACGCTGTCCTTGTGCAGTCAGGGTGCTTTCTCATATCTGAGGCCGTTTTAACAGGTTGGTAGCGCTTTATACCAAAGCGCTGCAACTGGTGCTTTGTGAGGTCTTTCAGATGGAAATGTGCCATCAGGCATATGAAAGCCTCTGCTGCTGATGAAAGAAACGTGTTTGCCATGGACTGAAGGATGCTGTGTGGATGTGTGTCTATGCCTGGTGGTGACTTGGGAAATCGGCAGTGATTGAATGTCCGGGGCCAGGTGATTCTATATGTGCCATGGGAGAAAGAACAGCGTCCAGGATGCTTTTCTTGATCCTTAGTAAACTAAAGGTATGCTCTGTAAAAAGCAAACAAACTGGTGGTACGCGTACTGCAGGGGTGTCATTTAGGGGTAGTCAGGGGTCGCACCTGTGACCCCTGAGGTCTCCCTTGCTACCTCTGTGGTGGTCTCCCTTGCTTCCCCCCAACAAAATATATTTGTTTGTTTTAGTTGTGGCTCCTGGGCTGCGGCCAGCAGCATGTGGCCCTTTGTTTCTGAAGTGGCTGGTTTTCTGATATCTATAGCCGCTTGAGATAGCTCAGTGTGTTGAGCGCTCACTGCTGCAATGTGTGTGTGACCTGCATGTTGCAGGGTCGACTCCCGGCAAGGTGAACTCAGCCTTTCATCCTGCTGACGTTGATACGTGAGTACCAACACAGGTTGGGTGATATTGTATGTATATTTTTTTCTATATGAAGCGCTTAAGAGTCAGTGCTATATAATAACACATCATTATCGTTTGGCCTTGGATGTCTGCTTGCATTCACAGTGATACTGTAATATGGGCCTATAGCTACTGATATTAACGATACATAGGGTGATCACTTTACAGTGAAATCATAACCGTATTTTTCATAGGTCCTTAGAAACTGTTGTATCCTGAGGTCTGTCCCTGTATGCATGTCTGGAGAGTGGTGACGTCAGTGTGTGTCTGAGCAGAGTGCTGTGTGAGTGGGCTTCTAACCCAGGCAGTTGACACGTATCTCTCTTGATGTAACTTGATTAACCTGAAGCAATAAACGGATGAACTCTACTACAGAGCTGGCCCTTTATTATGGAACATCCCTCTCAACATTGGCGACGAGGACTGGTCTCAGACAAGGACCCATGGAGAACCAGAGAAGTAAGCAGATAAGCAGAGAAGCAGACAAGCAAGAAACAGGGACGAGGCATCGGAGAATGAGTAACGTACGTGACTGTTATGAAGGTTATCTAAAGCAAGGAAGAGGGAGGCCCACTGCCCCCCATCCGATTGGTCCCACCACCCAGGGGGAAGATAAGAGGAGAAATGTAGTTCGCCGTGAAGTGGATACGCAGAGTCTGCTGCAGCAGCGCCTGACGGGGTGTCTTGCCTACAGAGAGAGCTGCAGCCGGGCTACTCTGGGAGCCATTATGTTAATGGGTGATATAACGGGACAGGTTGAGGAGAGTGGCCCTGCACCGTGTAGCTGTTGGTCGTCTTCAGAGAGTGCACAGCAAGGACATGGAGCGAGCCGTTGCAGATTCGGCATCTGTCAAACTGTGCGCACATATTGCACCGTTGCTCTAATTTGGGGCTGCAGGGTATCCCAGTCCGCGATTAAAGTAGTCGAGGGGAGCCTATGTTTTGTTTTAAAACAGACCGAAATGAAGAATGCCAGGCCCGTTGCTGTGGCGGTTGCAGCCGGGAGATTCCTTTGCCTGCAGCACCCAAAGCCACTATCATGATGTCCGCGCAGTGCTGGGGGGGTTGGCGAGGCTAGAACATCAGCGGCGTTGTGTTCCCTGAAGATACGGAGCACTTTACCTACAGTAATGGACTGCGCAATAGCATGCTATGCTACGAGGCCCAAGAGGAAAGGACCCAGTGTCTTTACACGACGTAATGGACCACGTTAAGAATTAACTATTACAGCGGCAGTGAACATGTATGATCCTGCTACAAGGGAGAGAGCAGGACCTGTGGACGCATGTAGGCGTCATCATGACGGGACCTTATACAGCCGGTTGTCTGCAGTGACTAGTAACTAAAGTGGAGAAGACGATTAAGTGACGGTCAACAGTGTGTCAGTGTTGCTCAAGTATTTCTTGTGGTCACTGAAGACATGGTCTCGCATGGGAGTTCAAGTGACAAACGTTTGGAAGAAGCCTTATACTGTCGGTGCGGCTGTACGAAGCGGATATTGAACTAGAAGGGTAGCCCTAACAATGCGTTCATTCAAACCGGAGGCTCATTGTTAGAGCGTAGAATTGTTGGTTAGTTATGTGGAGCCTGAATTGTTATTTCTACCCGATCGGGTTATGCAGTTTATTCAAGTGCAGGGTGGGATGGTGTGAAGTAAAATGTTTAGTGGTACAGTATCTACCTGATATGAACGTAATGTGCGTGTGGCAGGTGGAGTGATATTTTGGTTTTGTGGGAAGCCACTCATAGCACTGCTTTATGTATTTCGAGGTGGGTGGTTAGGGAGGTTCGGACCGGGGGAGTGTATTAATACATGTGTCGCACCAAAGATTGTCTTAGTGCACAACTTTCTTAGGAATTGCCGGCAGTAATTGGACAAATGTGTTTTAGAAGGTGGACATAAACATTTGTCTCAATATGCTGCTATGGTATATATATTTGTCAGCAGGGTATTTAAAGTGAGGTCAAAGTTAATTAGTCTTTTAACCTATAGCAGGGGATTCTCTGTTAGTTATTACAATGCGTGTTATGCATTTTCATGCCAGTTAGAAAATTACAGTCAAGGCAGTTAGGGAAATGACATGAAAGTAGGAGAATGTCTTAGATGATCAATACAGAAAATGCAAGGAGGGCTGTTCGGGAAACAAGATTTAGGGATTATTAATATTTTTGTTGGTATTATTATTGTGCTGCCTGAAATCTGTAAAAGCGTTTCTTCAAACGCCAACGTTCTGCTGCCTAACATTGCGCTCGAGTAGCACTGCGAGCTTCCTGCTCTTGCTCATGTGACGCTCGAGTAGCACTGCGAGCTTCCTGTTCTTGCTACACTGGTGCCTGCTTCCTAGAGGAGGCGGGGCGCTGCAGCCTCACGTGACGAATCACGTGACATCCACCGGGCATCAAAACCAGCCCTAAACCAGCCGAGGGGTGTGTGCTGCCTGAAATCTGTAAAAGCGTTTCTTCAAACGCCAACGTTCTGCTGCCTAACATTGCGCTCGAGTAGCACTGCGAGCTTCCTGCTCTTGCTACACTGGTGCCTGCTTCCTGGAGGAGGCGGGGCGCTGCAGCCTCACGTGACGAATCACGTGACATCCACCGGGCATCAAAACCAGCCCTAAACCAGCCGAGGGGTGTGTGCTGCCTGAAATCTGTAAAAGCGTTTCTTCAAACGCCAACGTTCTGCTGCCTAACATTGCGCTCGAGTAGCACTGCGAGCTTCCTGCTCTTGCTACACTGGTGCCTGCTTCCTGGAGGAGGCGGGGCGCTGCAGCCTCACGTAACGAATCACGTGACATCCACCGGGCATCAAAACCAGCCCTAAACCAGCCGAGGGGTGTGTGCTGCCTGAAATCTGTAAAAGCGTTTCTTCAAACGCCAACGTTCTGCTGCCTAACATTGCGCTCGAGTAGCACTGCGAGCTTCCTGCTCTTGCTACACTGGTGCCTGCTTCCTGGAGGAGGCGGGGCGCTGCAGCCTCACGTGACGAATCACGTGACATCCACCGGGCATCAAAACCAGCCCTAAACCAGCCGAGGGGTGTGTGCTGCCTGAAATCTGTAATAGCGTTTCTTCAAACGCCAACGTTCTGCTGCCTAACATTGCGCTCGAGTAGCACTGCGAGCTTCCTGCTCTTGCTACACTGGTGCCTGCTTCCTGGAGGAGGCGGGGCGCTGCAGCCTCACGTGACGAATCACGTGACATCCACCGGGCATCAAAACCAGCCCTAAACCACCCTTGCGGCGTAAAGCCCGGTGGAGTTAAGCCCTCTGGCTGTTATACGGCTGTTGTGCGTGTTGTGCCGATGCTGCCGAAGGAAGATTAATTTACAGGATCCTAAGTAAGCAAACCAGCTATCTCAGTGAAATATTCATTGTTACCACCTGGCTGGGGGGGAGAGTCGGACTAAGGCCGCTCCTCAAGCTGTCGGGCGTTCCCATTCCGGGTGGTTCTTTTGGATTGACACTTTGATATTACATTCATTGACATTTTAACTCTACTCTCCAACCATTCACTAACTTTTATCATTATATGACTTGTGACGATAATTTTAACCAAACAAACTAATTATTCTCCTTACGAAATTGTATACCTTTGGTTTTTATTCGCTCCCATTCCAATTGATGGTATTGGCTGCTCATCTTATAGTTTTATTATCTGCTGATCCCTGATATTAGCTTAATTTATCTTAGGGGCTGCGAAGGTTTCTTCTCCCCGGTTATTTTTAAGAAACGGAGTGTATATTAACTACTGAATTGATTAGGTCCTAGGTACATTTATTATAGATTTCTTGTGATAGGATTGATTTAATTTTGGTGTGATTTGCCTCCTTAGGGATTAATAGTTAATCCTTTTCACATCTTATTTATATATATCCCCCTTAACACTCTATTACCATGGCCCAAAGTCCATGCTCACATAATTTGAGATCTAAAAAGGGGAAGAAAAGCGTATCCACATCTAATATCAAATTAGGAACCCAGAAGCCTGGTAAAGGGAAAAAACTAAAAAAGGGAAGTAAGAATGAGCCTATTTGTGAGACTAAAGGCGTATTGGAACAACCTAAGATACCCAGCTTTTTTACTATAAAAGAAAAAGTAACGGCATCTGACAATGTACTTCCCCTCCCTTCCTCCTCTAATAGCTCGAGGATTGACAATGTATTACCTCCCCCTCTTCCCTCTAATAGCTCTATGATTGATAATAATTCGCTGTTGACATTAGTACATAAATTCAGGCGTCAATCTATGGGAACAGGAACAAATCTGGACATTTCTGCAGTAGAGGATACCGATATGAATAATATTATCGGTACAAATTTGTCAGCTTCTCCAGATTTGGATAAATTTGCCCAGAGAGAAGTGGAACTTAATTCGAGCGATGAGTCTTATAATTCTATGGGTAACCTTTCTGAAATTTCTGTTAACAGTGATAGAAGTAGGGTAATTGAATATTCACTTAAATCTGGTGAGAAATTGGATGCCCTTACTACCATGATGGATGTCCTCTTGACCATTTGCACTAAATTGCTTAAAGAACAGAGTGACACAAAATCATTGGTATTGCAGAATATTGATAATACCAGATCTCTTGGGATTATGATAGAAGATTACTGTGGAAAGGATTTTAAAAAAGGGGGAAAGGCATACCGTGGGGTCTAATGAGGTGTTAGGAGACTTGAGTGAGTTGGTTTTGGTGGTTGAAAAAGAAAAAGAGAATACCACTGTACAGACTAATATTTCCCACTCGGAACAACTTAATTCAAGGGAAAACTCGGCTGATAAGACTATTATTAGTGTGAGAGAGGTAGAAATAAGGGTAGCTCAAGGCTCAAGGAGGCGCACTAGGCGAAATAGAAAAAATAAAAAATCCACCCGTAAGAGGATGGTGATGGACAAGACTAAAACTACTAAGACTGCTAAAAAAAATTCCCTGGCTCTAGCAAATACCGCTCCTTTAGACTCTGAATGCGTAGAAGTGGGGAACCACTATGAAATTATTGAACATCAGCGGAAGTCGGACGGTGGGAAAAAAGTGGTAATTAAAAGTAAGGGACTAGAAAATTGGCTAAAGGGTAAGGATAATACAATAGAGGAAAGTGAATGTGAGGACATGGTATCTATAGAAAATAATTTTAAATATGTTGAAATTCCATATAATAACAATATTATGCCTCTCACAAAAAGGGAGAGGGAAATATATATCAAAGAGATGGAGCGATTGGCCATGCATAGTAACCAAAAAACAAGTATGGCAAATTTTGTGGGAATAAATGAAGAACCCCAACTTATAGTGGGGAAAAGTATTAAAATCATAGAAAAATCCACCTTTGATGAAAGTCCATTTTTAAATCGGACTTGGTTACTGAATAAACTGTCACACATTCCACAGTTACAAAATATTAATTCAGGGGATATTGAATCTATTATCCTGCCGGAATATGGAAGCTGGGAAAACTGGGTCATTGTCCAATTTAGATCTGCAGTTTTTGTCGACCTCATTAGGGAATACTCTAATGGAGTATGGGGCAATAACTATGAAATTGTGATATGCCACTCCGCAATTCATAATGATCGGAATGATAAAAACATGGATTCGGTGGGAGCTTCACCTACTACTATGGAATTAAGAAATAAAAATGTAGAAGTAAATTTTGTGGAGAGAAATACTACTATTCAGAATTGAGATGAGGTATGTATTAACAAATTCAATCTCCTCTCTTGGAATAGTAGAGGCTTTAATTCCCTATTACACAAGGATGGTATCCAATTGTTGTTGGAGAGTGATGTTTTTGCCTTACAAGAAACTTGGGTAACTGGGGAAATTCTACTTGATGGATATAATATCTGGAGTAAAGCTGCTTCCAAAGGTGAAAAGGGCCAGCCGTATGGAGGGCTATGTATTGGGGTAAAAAACCATCTTTCATTTAAACTTTATGAGAAGCACGGGAACCTACCTAATGTTATGTGTGCAATCATAGATAGGGGAAGGTTATCAGGGAACCTCCTTCTCATTAACATCTACTCTCAACCAGGGGGGGATAATGTTCATGAGATTGGGGAGTTTCTAAACCATACTATTGAAAGCTGGACCCTGGACTCTCCTCAGTCCGAAATTTGTATAGTGGGCGATTTTAACGCCCACTGTGACTCTGCTGTAAGGGAGATGAATAGCTGCAAAGAATTGTGGGACGAAACGGTCATTACCGCATCATTGGAAACACAGGAGGGCAACCTGGTTGATGGGTTAAATACCCAATTTGTGCAGGGATGCCGGTGGATGAACCTTATGTCTAGTTGGGGGTTAGAATATTTGGAACCTAGTATAGGGCCAGGTACTGGGGCAACATGGACTAATGGGAAGGTAGGCTATAGGTTAGACTATATGTTTGTAAATAAAAAACTAAGCCAATCTACGATCTATTTTGAACACATAGATATCCTTTTGAGTGACCATACACCCATCAGGGGTACATTTTTTAATGGCCCGAAAAAGCAAAGCTGGGATGTGGGCAATGTGATGGATATTCAATTTTCTGCAGGTGGAAACAGGATCACTTGGTCGGATAAAAATTTAATTATCTTTAATGAGCTGTTTGATCGCCTGATCATTGATGGCCAGGATATTGCGCGTAACGGCCTCAATTTGATAACAAATTTGTTGGGAATAATACGGAGGACAAACAGCAACCTTATAGTGAAAAATAAAAAGGGAAAAAATCATTCCCACAAATTTGATCAAGTGATTTATGACAGGAAAAAAGAAATGATGGGTGAGATCCGTAAACTAAAGCAGACATGTGACTTAGATGACGAAGAGAGAAGTAAGAGAATCAGTAATATAAAGACACAATATAAAAACTGGCTAAAGGATTATAAGTATAGTACTCATAATGTTAATTGGAGGTGTTTATATAAGATATGTAAAACCCATGACTCAAAAAAATTTTGGTACTTATATCGACAATTCCTGATGGAGGAAGATTGCAGGGAAAATACTAATGTGAGCCAGGAGGCTTGGAAGCAGTATATTACTGATCTCTACTTCAAGATTAGTGATATGTCTGCTATCCCTACTGGTATAAATCCATGCAGCTATAATACATTTCCCTTTGGTATTCGGGACATTATTAAAGTGATCTCTAAAATGAAAGCATCACGTGCCCCCGGCCCTGACGGGTTAGCTAATGCTGTCATAAAACAAAATCCCATGAAATGGGCAGTGACTCTGCTCCAGCTATTCTCTGGTATATGGGAGACAGGCCGCATACCGGATAGCTGGAGGAAAGCTATAGTAGTCCCTATTTTTAAAAAAGGGGACAGAAAATTGCCCGATAATTATAGATTACTGGCCATGGCAGACAGTAGCTGTAAGATCTTCTGTTCACTGTTAGTTGACAGCTTAAATAGCTGGATAGAGGAAAAGGGTCTTCTGTCTGCTCTCCAAACTGGCTTCCGCAAAGGATATAGCACCCTCGATAATCTAATAATGTTGAAACACATTATAGCAGGGGCTAAGGATAAGGGGGAAAAACTACATGTGTGTTTCGTTGATTATTCGAAAGCCTTTGACAGTGTTAATAGGGGACTTTTGTGGAAGAAATTAAGAGAGAAAAAGATCTGCCCCAAAATTCTGCATTTTTTGGAAGAAATGTATAGGGAAACTACTGTCTCCATATGTTTGGGCAAAGGAGGGATGTTATCACCTGAGATCGCTACGAATATTGGACTGAAGCAGGGATGTGTTACATCGCCTATATTGTATAATGTGTATGTTTCAGATATGTGGGAAAGCTTTACCACCATAAATAACTTCCCACCAATAGTGGCGGGGAAACCCATATGTGGCCTTATGTATGCAGATGACACCGTCCTCTTGGATAAGACTCCGATAGGGCTGCAAAGAATGTTGAATGGCCTACTAGCTTACTCTGAAGCGAATAACCTTAGTATTAATATAAATAAGACTAAGGTAATGGTATTCGGAGCTACAAAGTTAGAAAAGAAAAAACTTTCCTCAAGATGGCAGATAAACTCTATTAAATTGGAGGTTGTTGAGGCCTATCCATATTTGGGGATGCCTATTCTGAGCAATCCCTGCATACATTTTTTCCAGGAGGCGGTTAATCTAAAAGTACTAAAGAAATGGAAAGTCATAAGGAAATATATGACCAGTAAAGGCGGCCACTCAATCGAAGGTTTACTTGAGATATACAAAAGCTGCATTATACCTGGTATTCTGTATGCGCTGGAAACAGTAGAAAGTAAATATCTGAGTAAACTACACTTACTTGAAGGGAAGATCTGGAGACCAGCCCTAGGACTCCCCAATTCAGTACCAATACAAGCTATAAGGTGCGAACTGGGTCTCATATCCCTCTCGACTTTGTGGAAAATCGAATGTTGCAAACTCTATTTTAGAATAATCTCAGGGGATGGGGATGAAGGAAGTCTGCTTAACCTTATAAAACAAAATAAAAGTGAAGGCAGATTTAAGAATTCCTATATGCTAAATCTTCAAAAAATAGTATTATCTTTTCTAGAAGCCCTTGGCTATAATGAATTCATGGAAAAAGATAACAGAATGTGTATTAAGAAAAGTCTTAAAGATAAAGCTTTTATTTGGGATCTGTGTGAAAATCAATCTTATCTCTATAATAAGTCTAGATACTCTGTTTATGCTCTCCAAGGCCTCAAACCTGCCACCCCAAGACAATATCTGCTAAACACGGGAAGCAGAGCTTTGAGAAGATTTATCTTGCAACTACGTTTGAACACTCTCCTGTGTAATGATATTATTCGGGCAAGAACAAATATTCCTCGTGCAGAAAGATTGTGTAGGCACTGTAATATAGAGGTGGAGACAGCAAGACATATTTTAACTTCATGCACCAAATTAAGGGAATGTTATTTTAAAGGGTATGCACATTTTGTAGAGGATATGCGAAGGATTGAATCTGACCAATTTTGGTCAGTTATTTATGATGGAGAGATTAAGGTTTTTATTGGGGCAGCCTTTTATATTTGGAAGTGAGTAATATGATGTATGCTTTTCTTATGTGTAATATGTAATTGTGTTTGGTTGATATAATATTTTTGTAGTGTATAAGGTTTTAATTAACCAAAAACACTTTAATTAAATAAAAAAAATAAAAAAATTATTGTGGATGACTTCAGGTGTGAAGTGCGTAGTAGATATTTTGCATCAACAATGTTGTGATGTGGGGTTACACCCAATGTGGTGGTGTGTATGTGTTTCGCCGAATGGTGATACAGTGCTGTGTGCAGCATATGAAGTCAAGGGGTCAGGTCTTCAAGGACATGTGCACTTTTGGGTGAAAGATATGCACCCGGTGTAGGTGTGGATGTATGGTTGGGTTATTTTATTTGATGATATCTCTGACGTCAATGCAGGACCCAGTAAATAAGTGCGAGGATTGCCAACTATGTGCGGTTTGGCGTCATGGAGAATATTAGTTTGTGTAAATGTGTCCAATTAGGATTTGGTTCTTTAGTTTATGGGTGTTTTGATGTCTAGTGACGAGTATGGTTAGGTTACTAGTTTATAGACTCTTGTCAGACGTATTTACGTGTAAGGATAGTGACTGTGCTGAACAATTATCAGCGTTTGCATCAATACCGATGGTGTCTATGTCACACACGCAAACGTAGTGTGGTTAGGGTTTGGTTGGGGACGCCCGCCGGCCCATATGCGTGTTGTGGGTGTGAAAGACGTTTCAAGTCCAGCATTTTAAATCCATGAGTTGAATTTTGTGTTTTTTTGAGTAGGTATTTAGATGAACTGCATGACCCACCCCCTGGTGTCTGTTGATGCATTGTGATTTCTGTACGACTCTATTCCATCTGCCATTTGGGTGTGTAGGTCGGTAACTATTTTGATTGTTGATGGTCCAATTGTGGCTGGCCAGAACATTGGGCTTGTTTGTGAGTAGAATGTGCACAGTGTTTGTCACGTGTGTGCCCATTTGGCTGAGTTGGCGTGTGTGTGGGTGAGAGTGTGAGTGTGTGTGTGTGGGTCTGTGCTTTTGTACTTCCTGTTTGAATCAGGGTTGATGATACTTTTGTTTGTTATACAGTTTCTTGGTGGTACAGTGGTGGATACGTACTAGCTCAGTTAGGGGCATGGTAGTGCTCTTGAGTGGCACTCTGGAGGTCCGTTGTTGGCAGGGATGGGTGGAAGGTGTTATGTTTTTTATACAATTGGCAGAGGAATGCAGTGTGGTAGGCCATGGAGGGGCAGGTATGTGCTATAGGGTGGCAGCCTAGATGTCCATTTGTGGCAGGAATGGACAGGAGGAGTCAACATTTTGTTTTGTCAGGTTTACTTGAGTGTGTAGTGTATATGTCTTGTTGCTTTCTGTAGGAAGTTAGTTACGCCTGGTCGGGTGCATCTGTTCCCTGCTGTGGGCTTAATGGAGGTATGAGAGTCATTTGGATGATGTTTGTAATAGTTGAGTGTAAGCAACGGGGGAAGGTGTGTTGTATCTTGGTGTGAGTGTGATGTTGTATCTTGGTGTGAGTGTGACATTGCTGTTCTTCATTTGTAGTGGGGGGAGGTGTGTTGTATCCTGAGGTCTGTCCCTGTATGCATATCTGGAGAGTGATGAGGTCAGTGTGGAATGTTAGCATGGAACCCTGTGTGTCTGAGCAGAGTGCTGTGTGAGTGGGCTTCTAACCCAGGCAGTTGATGAAGAAGTCGCCTGGGTGGCGGGAGCCAGTGGGCTCTCCACAAGTATTTCTCTTGATGTAACCTGATTGTAACCTGATTAACCTGAAGCAATAAACTGATGAATACTACTACAGAACCAGCCTTTTATTATGGAACCTGCTTCACAACCATCCATTTTGATCCATTCTTGCATGAAATGTATATCACTTTACAGTGAAATCATGATCACATTTTTTTCGTAGGTACATAGAAACAATGCTATGTGATGCCACTTCCTGATTTGTCAAGGGGCAAAAGGTCATGTTCCATCGCTTCCCGTGATGTCACTTGGGGAGGGGTCAAACGACATCACTTCCTGTGATGTCATCAGAGGCCAAGGGTCCTGTGATGTCACTTCCGCTACCCCTGGCATTTTGGTGAAATAACGTCCGTGGCAAACCCTCTAACTCAAAATTCTGGCCTTTCAGAAAATCTCTAGGTATTGGTGTGAACCAGGAATATCTGTATTTTGACACATTATGATCACATTTCTGGTGGTAATTGACCAGTCAAGTGGTGTGAACTGGATCCAGCACTAGCTCGAGCATTTCCATACAACACTTTTTTGATTTCTATAAAATATTTAATGGAAATCTAAAGGCTCTTATGACAAAAGTCAGGCAAATATGAAAGTTGGCAATTTTTAGTGAAAGAAAATACAACAGGCAGGAGAGAAAGATCCAAAGAGAGATAAGGAGAAAGTCACAGACAACATGCGTGCTGACATAAGTCCAAATTATGTGCAAAGCTGGCGTGCAAAGAGGATACATTCTCTGATGCATCGGTCAAATACCTAACCTATGCCCCAACAGAATCTAAATCCCTCTGAGCCGGGAAAGGCCACACGCCTCATAGTGGAACAACATAAGGGTGGGAGGGCAGACGTGCCCACGGAATGCTCGGATAACCGCATCTCAGCTCAATACTGAGCACCCTGGTAAGCATTTTATTATGTTCCTGAGATCCCCCTTTCGTTCTGTATGTTATGCTATGTTATGGTTCTGGGAGTTGCACCACGCACCAATGCCATTTGGAGGCTACGACGTTAAATTACTGACAGTCATTTTTTAAATTAGTTTTTTGTTAAACATGGTTTTTCGAGAAAACTCATAGAACAACATAGGGGGTGTGGGGAAGGGTATTTAAGGGGTGAGGTTAGGGAATAGCGTTAAAATAAGGGAGGGGGCAATTGAGGGTATCCCCACAAAAAGAAAAAACAATTCAACAGGTTTTTTCAGGAAAAGAAATAGGGCAAAAACCCATCGAGAAAATGACTGTCGATAAATGAACATAGAACCCATTTGCAGTGTCGCAATAGTTTACAAGCAATGTAAAAATCATTAAACAAATATCTATACAAAAAAGGACAAATGAAATATGCTAGACAAAAAGCACGAGAGAAAAATATTCGAAAAAATGTGCAAGACCAAATAATGTTCTGTGATCAAACAGAAAAATAATATATAAAACCCAAACTACCAAGCAGCATTGGAGGAAAAAAACGGACTCAAACCTTTAACGTATTGAAGACAGAAGGGTACGTAGAAATGAAGGCTGCAAACACCTAGAGGAAAGAAGCGAAACCCAAATAGATGACCGAAACATAAATTGGCTCTTGCCACAAAGTTGAGCCAGGACCTTCAAGGCATGGGGCTTGTAAAGGCGGCCCGGTCGCAAATCCCAGCAAGGCCAAGATACTGGTACAGACCACCCATTATAAAAAAGTTCCCACTACCAACGCTGTGTCTAGGCCAGAGGTCTGTAACCAGTGGCTCTCCAGATGTTTGAGACTACGGGCCTCATTACGACTTTGGAGGTAGCCATGGCTCTATTAGCGCCATGGCTGCCTCCATAATCGTGTCTGGATCTCGTCTGGTGGAGAGGGGACTTACCGGGACATTCCACCCTAGGCGGACCCGTTAAATCCCCATTCCAAATGCCATTCCCCATTGCCATTTGAGCCCCCATAGGGCTCAATGGGAAGGGGGAAGGCGCTAATAACGGGCCCGCTAATTGCGGGCCCATTATTAGCTCCAAGGTCCCTTAACGGGTCCCATAAAGAACGTGTGGTCAGACCACACGTCCTTTATGGTCCCCGCTAAGGGACCTTGGAATTGGGCGGTAAGGGATTACCGGCACCGGTCTCCTTACCAGTGCCCGGTATCCCTACCGGTGCCCGGTATCCCTTAACGCCCAGCTCAGAATGAGGCCCTATGACTCCAATGATCCCTCTCCATTTACTAAACTGGCTAGGGCTGATGGAATTTGTAGTCTAAAACATCAGGAGACCCCTGATCTAGACCAATATGGGAAGATGCAACAGGGGCAATACATGAAAAATCCACAGTATCCCTGATGACAGGGGCCATTCAGCCAGCTGCTTAATCCAAACATCCCAAATCACAACAGCTGTGAGTGAAAAACCTGCACTAGTAGATGAAGGTGAAAAGGAAGGGGCGCTCAAATACTTACAGTGAAGAACCCCTAGCACGCCTGTTCTCCGGAATAAGTCCCTGCCCGCTATTGAACATATGCAAAAAGTTCACCAACCTGGAGACACTCACAGCCAAAAGAAGTAAGAACACAGGTCAGTTAGATGATTGTGCCATCACTGTCTTCAAGCATAACAACTAGCCCAGAAATTCAGAAAGGAATCTGAGCACACATGCTGTGTACCACGCGGATATCACGGCGTGAGAAACGAGAGTACAACTAAAAGCGAGGAACACTTTCATCTACAATCCCGGTAATGAGACAGCAGCAAGCACAAATAAAACTTGCCACGCTACGATTAACAGATGCATTGGAAAAAGCACAGCTGTAAGCTAGCAGTGGAACAGCTGATAGATAAGTACGTCACAGCTCCTATACTCTCACTCTGGAACTCTCTTCCGTCCCCCATTAGGAATGAACAATCTTACCCTGCCTTATAAAACCTGGTAAAAACGTGGCTTTTTGACAAGTATGAATAACTATATCTGTTACCCTTCTACCACTGTCTATTGTACCAAACGCCGTGATGCCCCAGGGTCTGGGCGTTACAAAAATGTTATAAATAAAATAAAATATGTTGTGTGGTCAAGTGGTGGATGCGTACCGGATACCGTCACACCAATACGCGAGAAAACAGTAGCAAATAATCCCACCACAAACACCCTGAGGGTGTAGTCATAAAGGGTGGTCAGATTTTCAAAATAAAAATCTGCGACAGGCCACCGACATAAAGGTAGGACTACAATCTGACAATGACTACCTTGACTACACTAAGTAGTAGGAAAAAAGACGCTCCCCTTCGATATAAGCTATGCAGATTTGGCTGTGACTGTAAACATGCGGAAAACAAGCCGCTTTTGCTCCGATTGCTATTTCAGACATTTAGATCGAACCATATGCCAAGCGATCTCTGTGGCTCAAACAGTTAATGCATGTGGATGTGAACTGGACTGTTGGGGGCTTGCCCCCCTTTCCTCTCCCGGGATAGCAGAGATCTGGTTTACGTGTTAAAGTAAAATCAGTCCACTGTTATAGCGTTTATTTGGTTTATGACTGTTATATTGAATTGTTTGTAAATGAGTACCAACAGCCGCAGCTGGGATTCTGACAGCAGTCACCCCTCTTTTCCCCAAATCAGGGATGGGGTTTTGAAATGAAACAAAATACTCTCGGGATAGGGGGTCAGAGAGCTCAATTCCAGTACAGTCTCTGCAAATCTGGGATATCTAGCCACCCTACCCTATAAAGAATAGGACAATAAGAGCAGAACTAGTAATGCTAGTGTTATGTGCCAGATGTAACAGGACAGATCTTCCGGCCTAGCGAATGATTATTGCTATAATGAATTGATGAGTGCAGGAAGCACATGTAACGGCGAACCTCTGTGGTGCTATATGCATATGCTTTAATAAAAATGTAAATGGTAAAAAAAAATCATCAGAAAGTAAAACAAACACACTGCCCACGCTAAACAAATCATTCCAATGTAAACCACGACCATATGTTCCCCAGCGTCATTGTAAATATTGAAGTGATTCTGTATTATTGAAAAGGAGTTCCATTAGTAATAGCAAGGGAAATTGAGGAAAAGTTCGAAATGGCGCCCAACTGGAAGACCCCCAGGTCCAGATGCTGTGCAGAGCCTGGTGTAAGAAAACCACCTCTGTATATGAAGACACAGCAAATTACAAGACAAATGGATAAAAAAACGCATCTACCACAATACCAAAAAGTTCACACTTGTTAGTTGTCTACCTACACATTCCACGGTGTTGTAGACACTGACACATTAGGATATGTATAGTCACTGAGCTAGCAATCCACATTGCCCCAGAACACGCCCCATACTACGGCTACTATAATGTCACTACACTAGTCATCTCTACTTTTAATTGAACAGTCTATTGAAATGATAAACGTCTTTTATTTCATGCCTCTTCAGACAGTCTGACGAAGAGTCATTTACCCCAGAGCGCTTTGAAGCCAGAATAAAGGTATCAAAGCGTTATACAAAGTATTATAACATGACAAGAGGACGGAGGGTGTTAGGCAATCAGTAGAATACCTATGGCACCAAAAGACCAATGATTGGCCAATAAGTCATGAAAAGCTACAAGAAATGCCACACTTTCAGGACAGCATGGGTTCATTACATCCACCTCACACTTGTCGTTGAATGCCAATAATAACACAGAATGCACCCAGTATTGCTTAAACACAGCTAAAACGGTGGCACACCACTTCCACAACATCACTGAACAGTTTCTAATGTCCAAAAGAAATATTCAAGAGAGTATAGTAAAGGGGGGTGCCAAAATACAGTCATCCGAGGCGGGGGGCAATATTGGGACTGATGAGAACAAATACTGTCCCCGGGCAGAAGGGGTTGTCCAAATATGTAGGTTAGAGGGGGGCATACTTATTTGGAGTTGTGATATTTGCTGATATGTTGGCAGTTTCACTTAGCAGCAATCCCTGGTTAACAGTCCATAGTCTCCAATCCCACCCCACAATTCTGAGGCAATAAACAAGCTATATATAGTCAAAACCCAAATCCATTTAAAGAAAAGAAAATCAATGGTGGTTCCCTTACTTTATGCAGGGGAAGGCACCACAGTATAACACATATACTTTGATACCCTCATTGCACAATTAGAATGGCCTGCCTGTGACAATCTTTCTATGATGTGGCACACATATGCAGTCACACCACATATCATAAAAGATATATCTAACATTCCTAATCCTAATTAATATTCTAAGCAGCATTCCCAATTCTATGACAACCTTGCTGCATATTGGTCAGTATATTGCAGCTCTCTTCAGTTAACATTTATATAAAATGTGTTTCTGTTCATAAATAACAAATTAAAACATTTATTTTCTCCCGAAAAGTTGCACAGAATAATGTCATTTATTTTATGCAAACACATCTCAATGAATGCACCCCCCCACCCATGTGAATGTAGGTTTGTGGGCTTCTAACGTATGTATGGAAGTATGATGTGCACTGTGATAGATTGCATTCGAATCTATAGGCCTGTGTTTAGGAAAACTGTGCTATCAATTTAGAATGCACAGTATTGATTTATCTATTCTACCCACTCCAGATTTTGCCTTTCTGATAGGACAACAACCAGCCCCCCCTATACAAATGCTAAACTCTGCTCCCTTCCTGTGAATATCACAGGATTCTGTTTATTTTTTTATATCATTTACACACATTTTGCACTCACAGCACTGGGAAGTGTTCCTTTTTTGCACAGCATACACAGCACAGAGAAGACATTTTTGTTCTCACTTAAATGTAATCCCCCTCCGCTTCAGTACAGTGAAAGCAGGATATAACTCACACTAGCAAAATACCATATGCTATTAGCTTCCTGTTAATAATTCATCGGCACTTGCGCTCTGTGTTCACAAAAAAGCTATGTTTTGTACAATGAGTCAAATGTTACTTGGCTTTAAATATAGTGAGAAAGCACTGTTGCATTTCACACACAAATATCAAGATATTCTATTTGGAATTAATGCCCCCTAGTGGAAACTCATTCCCCAGTTCCCTCACACTCCATTGCAATGATCCTAGGAGACATATCTAATGACCTATGGGGCGAATTGTATACTCACTTTAAAATAGTTCTTTAAGGCACTGATCCAGAATGCAATCTCCTGAGTTTTCAAGAAACTCTCAGTTAGCCTCTCTTCCCTGTTGGCAGCTTGTCTGCTCCAGGTTATAGCCTCCTCGTGGATAGGGCCCAATCCTCCATGTAATATGCAGACTCAGCTCAGCTCTCATCCATTCAGAACAGGTGTTATTCTTTCTATGTAGCATTTGATTTCAGAGCCAGCTCCCTATTCCCTGTGTGTTTTCCTTTTCATCCTGAGTGATATTCCCATGCTTTGTCACTATGTCGTGCTTTTTGATTGGTCAAACATGTTCATTGATTTACATAAGTCAGACACTCCTAGAGAATACACCCCCAATTTCCACGGATTGATCATATTTCAATTATGTGAAAAAGGGTGGGGACGGTGCTCACACTTTTTCATGCAAAATCATTTCTATTGATTATCTCATCGGAACAACACACCATATCAATGAAATATGGATGTCTCAGATCCCTGCCATGCACAGACGTTGGGGCATGCAATATGAGTTTATACAATTCTTTAAAAACATAGGCAATTGAAATTTAGTTTCATATGATGGAGAATATATTATGGTCATAACATGCATTTCCATTTATTTCTAGGTTATATGGTAGTGAATTTATGTAGAAAAACATGTTTAAATGCATGAATAGTGTTGGTTCGATGGCCCATTTTATTTGTGCAACAGAGTTCCAGCCTTAAGTTTAATTTTGTAGAATCTTGAAACCCCATGTTCAGCCTAATGATTCATGTGAGCAAACCTTTGTAATGACTTCAATCACTGATTGATATGAGTAAATGACAGGCCTCTTTGTTCATTCTTCCATTAGTGTGCATCTGGTCAGCGTCATTGCCTTAAATGATGTCAAAGGTGACACTTTAAGTGCAATCATATTTCTTTAACCAAAGCATTAAGAAAGCAGGCTAGGTCATGCACAATTCGGATTCTTATCAGCCTAGGACCCTACAGATTCAGTCTTGGTGTAATTTTAAAATGTATTTATAAAGAGTATTCACTTGAAATGGGCTCACGAGGCAGGAGGCACCTCATTGATTCAGGGATATTGATGCAGAGGGCCCTTTGTTCCATGGACTCAATGTGTTTTCATGAATAAAATCAAAAAAGCCTTATTTCTCCACATGGCCCAGCCAAATCTCCTGAGACATTTAAACGTTCCCATTTGAACATATAAACTGGGCTGGAGTGGAATTTATTATGTGGTCAAGTCATCAAGAAAATTGCATTGGCCCAGGCAACTAATTAACTCGGTCAAATTAGGAGCAAAGATGTCGAAGTGACCCTTGATAGTAGCTGCTGGGCCTTCTTAGCATGGAAGCTTGGCTGCTTTCATCCCACTTGCAGCATGAAGCAATTGAGTGTGATTATTGATAGTAGCTACTGGGCAATGTTCCAATGGAAGTTTGGATGCTTCGATCCTTTTTGCAGCATGAAGTGACTGAGGAGTGTGCATTACCGATAGTAGCTCCTGAGCCGTGTTCTGGAAGCTTGGATGCCTTGATCCTTCTTGCAGCAAAAAGCTACTGAGGAATGTGCATTATCGATAGTAGCTGCTGGGCAGTGTTCCCCTGGAAGCTTGGATACTTTGGTCTTTCTTACAACATAAATCAACTGAGTCCCCATTATCAATAGTAGCTGATGCACAGTGTTTCCAGGTAAACTTGGCTTGCAGCATGAAGCGACTGAGGAGGGCCCATTCTCAACACTAGCTGCTGGGCCATGTGTTGCCATAGAAGCTTGGCTGCTTTGATGCTTCTTGCTGCATGAAGCAACCCCGACAGCAGCTGCTAGGCAGCGTTCCCAGGGAAGCTTGGTTGTGTTGATCCTTCTTGCAGCATCAAGCGACTGAGGAGTGCCCATTCTCGACAGCAGCTGCTGTGAAGTGTTCCCAGGGATGCTTGGCTGCGTTGATCCTTCTTGCAGCATGAAGCGACAGAGGAGTGCTCATTCCCGACAGCAGTTGCTGGGCAGTGTTCCCAGGGAAGCTTAGCTACGTTGATCCTTCTTGCAGCATGAAGCGACTGTGGAGTGCCCATTCTCGACAGTAGCTGCTGGGCACTGTTCCCAGGGCAGCTCGGCTGCGTTGATCCTTCTTGCAGCATGAAGCGACTGAGGAGTGCCCATTCTCGATAGTAGCTGCTGGGCACTGTTCCCAGGGCAGCTCGGCTGCGTTGATCCTTCTTGCAGCATGAAGCGACTGAGGAGTGCCCATTCCCTACAGCAGCTGCTGGGCAGTGTTCCCTGGGAAGCTTGGTTGCGTTGATCCTTCTTGCAGCATGAAGTGACTGAGGAGTGCCCACTCCTGACAGCAGCTGCTGGGCGGTGTTCCCAGGGAAGCTTGGCTACGTTGATCCTTCTTGCAGCATGAAGCGACCGAGGAGTGCCCATTCCCTACAGCAGCTGCTGGGCAGTGTTCCCAGGGAAGCTTGGCTGCGTTGATCCTTCTTGCAGCATGAAGCGACTGAGGATTGTCTATTCCCGACAGCAGCTGCTGGGCAGTGTACCCAGGGAAGCTTGGCTGCTTTGATTCTTATTGTAGCATGAAGTGGCAGAAGTGTATGCATTCTTAATAGTAGCTGCTGGGCCGTGTAACCATAGAAGCTTGGCTGCCTTGATCCTTCTGGTAGCATGACGTGCCTATAAGCGTCCCAGTTTTGCCATGTACAGGATATTTTCACGTGGTTTCAGGTGATTTCATGATATTTGTTGCGAGGAAGGTTAGGAGTTTCCTTCAGTGGAGCGGGCAGCGTGTGCTTCGGGTTCCGCTAGTTCACACACTTTTTTGAAGTCTCTGCTTCCCTGGTTTGCAGAGTGACAGATTCTCTAGGCCTGGCTGAGGATCTCAGTTCTAGAATGTCCAGCAAAAATAAAATCAAAAATAGCTCGACTCCCCTGGGGCCCGCCTTTACTATATTTGGCACAGGCCGTGTTTTTCCAAACCCTCCATAGCGTGTTAAAGAAATTCATAGACCTTTTTTGAATGTGTTCGCGATTTCGTGGGAACTTCAACTGTCCTTCTGGGAAGTGCGTGCGACAAGACGTCGTGATCACTCAACGGACATCTTCCAAATAATGGCAAACGTGTTTTCTTCCTCTCTGCCCCAGCACATCTTCTATCTGTTCATGCACGACCCCTCCTTCCCTGTACTCTGTATTCTGAAACCACAACCCCACCCCCTGGCACATATTTCCCCCATCTATAGCCCTCACTCCTCTGGGTTCCAGGCAGCCATTTCCCTTTCTGAGCCCATCCTCCAAATCCCACTCTCTTCAGCAGGGCCGTTGCTACACAAGTTAGGGAATCACTAAAGTGTGCCCCCTGACCCCACCGCCCCCCAAACGCCTCGCTCCCATGCTGCAAACCCCAGACTGCACCCCCCTCCCATCATCATTTACTCATGGGAATGTATTGACTTGTACTGAAAACAAATGTCTCCTTCACCACCTAACTGTGGGGTACGACCTTCATTTCCCGACAGTCATCGAAAAACATAGGCCGATGTGTGGAAGGGTCTATAAGGGGTGGGGGTAAGGGATAGTGTTTCATTAATAGTGGAGGGGGTTGGGAGGGTAAGCCCCCCCAAAAAGAAAAAGAAAATGTCGATGAGTTTTTTTTTTCAAGAAAATAACTTTTGTGGCAAAAAAAACAATCGAAAACATGGCCGTTCATAAATTAACATAGAACCAACTGTGGATATCTTCGTCCTCTCGTCTCTCTACAGCTTTTTCTACTATCTGCTTTTCCATGCTCTACATCTGCTTTATTAACGCTAGTTTTGTTTCTGCGTTTATCTTTCTTTTTTTCTTCGCTGCTACTTTTCATTGGGGCCCTTTGAGTTCTTTTCCCTCGCCCTCTTTTTTTTTTACCTCACCTGAGCTAGTTGCTGCCTTCAGCTTTACTTTTTATCACCATCTTTCTTTACCATTTTCTTTCATAGTCTCTTCACATTTTCTTTCATCCTTTCTCCCTACCTTTCTCCCAACCCCTCTCTTTCGCTCGCCGTATTCTTTTCCCATGTTTTCTTGCCATACGTAACCGTCTCTTTTCTCGCCGTCTTTTATGTTGCTGAACTCACTATCCGTGTTTCCTTATTTTGCCTTCTCTGGTTTTCCCCTCTTTCTTCTACTGAGACACCGGCCCACTGTCTAGCTCCTGAGCTCCCTCTCAGCCCCACCCACTTCTTACCAGGACAATCTTTCTCTGGACCGAGTTCCCCTCCCTCCCCCTTAGAAGGGCACAGGCGTGTTAGGCAGCTCAGAGAAGGCATTCGGTGTGAATAGGCGCTAGGTTATGGGTAGGTGTTAACCCCTCCCAAAATAATAAGTAGGTGCATCGTTAGCTGCAGGCGGTGCAGCTGACACACTATGAAGGTAGCACCTTTTGTCCTCTTTGAATTTCTGTCTGTGAGCTATACACCATCCCTTGTTGCAACGACTAATTTACCTCCTGTCACTGCACGCCACCGCCCCGCCTTCTGTGGTTCTGCCCATTACCTGTTTCATCCGCCCATCGAAACAGCTCTGCTCGTCAGTCACCCTAGTCCCTTTCCCTCTCAATGCCTGTCACCCGAATCTCATTCTCTATTCAGGATCCATGGGCCCTTTACCTCTCAATGCCTGTCCCCTAAATCGCATTCTCTTATCCTTGAATCCTGATCCATTTCCCCCTCAATACCTGTCACCTAAATCCCATTCTCTATTCAGGCTCCCAGATCCCTTTCCCTCCCAATGCCTGTTCCCAAATTCTCATTCTCTATTCAGGCTCCCAGATCCCTTTCCCTCCCAATGCCTGTCCCCTAAATCGCATTATCTGTTCAGGCTGCCTGATCACTTTCCCTCCCAATCCCTGTCCCCTAAATCACATTCTCTTATCCTGAATCCTGATCCATTTCCCCCTCAATACCTATCACCTAAATCTCATTCTCTGTTAAGGCTACCTGATCACTTTCCCTCTCAATGCCTGTGACCTAAATCTCACTCTCTTATCCTGAACTATGATCCCTTTCCCTCTCAAGGCCAGTCACCTAAAGATCACTCTCTATTCAGGATCTCTGATCCCTTTCCTTCTGAATGCCTGTCACCTAAATCTAATTTTCTATGCAGGATCCCTGATCTCTTTCCCTGTCAATGCCTGTCACCTAAATGGCATTCTCTATTCAGGGCCCCTGTGCGGAATTCGACCATCCGCACAGTTTGTGTGCGCTCGCCTGGGCTATTTTTTAATGTAAAAAGACATTGAATGATGGTAGATGAACCTCCGGAAAATGTGTGGGACTAATCCGCACACATTTTCCTATACTCACCGCACGACATACACATAGACCGACCTACACTGGGTAAACACAGCCTACAGCCGCCGTCCCCCCTGGCATATTTAGTTGGGAAATGACAGCCAAGAGTACATCAAAGCATCTCGGAAGGTGGAGGGCAAAACCTTCCTCCTGCCATGGCCAGCCTAATTTGCTATCAAAGGCTCCATGGATTTGCCCTGTCCGTTTGGTTTGTTTACCCTCTGCAGATGGTGGCAGCAATTAGCATAATTAACATACTAATAGAGTATACTTTTAACATGCCTACATGGGGCTTGACTGCATAATTTAACAAAAGAGACAGGAAACCCCAACAACCTCTGATATGCACTGTGTCAACCTGAAGCCAGCCCCCGCCTCTCAGTATCAAGGGCAGTGACAAGTCGTGTCTGGCACTATATGCCCGATTCATGGAAGTATCTGCTTGGAAAATAGGGAACTTGCGCATGCAACTGCACGCAAATCTGCCTTGATCGATTCATGGAATCGAAAGCGCTGTCCTTTTCCTGGACTTGCGTGGAGTTCATGTTGGCTCGGCACGTCTGTGTGAGCCAGCGAGGGCCTTGCGCGAGAATCCAAGCAGAGTATGGGTGTGGCTTGTGCAGTGGGCTGGGAGGGGGGCGGAACTCAGAAAATGGGGAAGAACATGCAAAAAAGTGGGCATTATGAGGGAAGGCCTGCAGGCAGTTCCGCGCACGCTCACAATTGGGCGGCACGAGACATATTCATGGAGTCGACCGCACAACCTCATGGCTGGGAAATGGCCATGCAAGTCCTTCATACGATTCACCTCCCAAAAGCAGGTGTAAGTACACTTTCGCCTAGGATTTGCAGCGTGGAGGTGGAGTTGCATGTCAAATTTTGGGGTGCGTGTATTCAATCAGGGGTTCCGATTTAACTTATGGGTGCGTGTAAGCAGTGTATCAGGGTGCAAGATCGGTTTACAGGGGTTCACACACGGATTTTCAGAGTTTAGACCGAGTTATGATTTTTCATACGCAGGTTGTCGGGGTGCCGGGAACAGTTACGGGGGACCCTGCGCAGGGTCCCCGAAATGCAGGTCTGCTTGAGGGGGACCCTGTGTACTGTTTGAAGGGAGCATGTATTTGAGCTGAGGAATCGCGCAAAGGTAGCTGATCTGGCTGTTTATGCTTTGCATGTGAGCGTGTCAGGGGCGCTCCGGCCGCAACTTGTGAATACGGTTACTTTGCACAAACAATTCCACGAATACCCGGGGCCACGCATTTTTTATCCTACATGCAGGCTCACGCAGTGTCCTTTTCAGCGCGCGGCACATGCAGGTTTACTGCCCACATTTCCATGAATCGGGTCCTATGTGTTTACAGTAAGCAACCCCTGCAGGGGGACCCCATTCAGAAGGTACGAGTATGTGGATTGATGGAGATAGAAAGTCTGTTCTCACTGCAGCTTCAAGGGAGACCCGCCGCTTTAATCAGGAACCACAGAGAGATCCATTAACTAGAGAGACCCTTAGACAGGAAGAAGGGTGGGACTTAGTCTTCCATGTTTTCACCCCTTTACCTTTTCTGTTGCAAAGCAGTCTGATTATGACCTCATCATTGCAGGGGATTGTTGGTGGGGACCCAGGATTGACTTATTAGAGTAGGCTTAGCCTACACCAATCAATGTGGCCCATTTGGCTTTAAAAGAGGGCTGAGCCCCTCTTTTGGGCAGATTATCTGAAGACTTTGCAAGGAGTAACAAGAAGAACTCATTTGGACTCTGGCTGAAGGTACAGTCTGCCTTGCAGCTTCCGCCAGTGAAGGAAGGCCAGGCTTTCCAAAGAGGGGAGCAAGATCCTGCCCCTAAACATCTCCCACAGAACAGTGGGAGATACCGAATCCAGAGGACCCTCCAACAGCTCCAGAACGGGTACCCAGCCAGCACACATTGTGCCCTGCTAGGCTCTGCAAGCAAGCTTCCTAGGTGGGAAGTGCCAGAGTGTCTCTGAACCACACCAACAACAAGGCCGTTGCCTGCAACACTCTCTCAGCTTTGGGACTTCTACCTTAAAGGACGACACAAGCCCAGTGAAGAAGCTAGGAGGAGTGCATCGACAAGCATTAACCAGCGTCCGCCTTAAAGGACATTTTCAAGCCAGTCAAGTCCCTCCAACTGCAACCGACTCTACAGCTGACTGTTGTCACGATGCAGTCGCTAACGCCGTCCGAAATGCCCCGACCAGTGCTTCAGACCCGCCAACCATCACAGAGATGATTCCTGACCCCGAGCTGCCATGCAGGCCAGCCTGCAGCCATCCGTCCAGCCTCACTCGCCGAACTGCCTGCCGCCCGATACCCTCAGCTGTCTCCTGTCTTGAACACTGTCGCAGGAACTGCAAAGCACCCTGAAACCGACTCGACCCTGTCGAGCACCAAGAACTTCTACAAGCACAAGGTATATTGTGGTTCTGTCCCCCTAGTCCTTCTCTGAAGGCCCCTAGTGACATTTTACGAGACATTGCTCCCTTTGTGCTGAAACCAAGTATCCTTGAACTATTGCGATTAATTACTTTACCGACTACCCTCCTGTCAGTATCCAGAGTGCATCTCTTTTCCTTCTTGAAACTCTGTCATCTGCATTCCTTTACAGTGTGGGTTGTATTTTGTAGTGTGCTAGAACTGTCTGTTGAATAATGATAAAGTAGATATTTTTTGTGCAACCTTGACTGGACAGTCCCTTTTATCATTGGGTAATAATTGTATTTTCGCTGTGTTGCAACTAACCAACGATCCACGACCTTGCAGAGATTAGCCTGCCACTCCGTCCATGTTACCAACATTGGACAAAGAGGTTTATAATTGACTTGTGTTTCCAATCTGTTCGGATCCCTTCTGGTGTGTGAAAACAAGGAAATAATATGAGGCAGGGTAACCAAAAAGGAAACACACCAAACACAGGTTACAAAGGAACATACAAAGTACTTTATTTTATACTGAATCCAGTTACAAAAGAACAGAACAAAATTCAGATAGCTATCGACCCTCAGTACAAGACAGCGAACTCCGGCGTGGTTCGGTGTGCTCAGTGAGTGCAAGTATTCATTGAAACAGTCAGGCTTTTATACATTTCTCCAGCCTGTTGTCCAGCCTTTCTTCAGGTTAACCATTCCATAAATAAGTTACTGCTCTAGGGTCCCTTGCCAGGTCAAATCTAGTTCATCTTAGGTTTATACATTAACAAGAAGAAATGGTAATAATGTATGCTCTAGGCCTAACATTACAATGCAGGACTTAATTTATACAATATAGTTAAGCAGGTGTTCTCATTCAATTATAGATCAGTTTCGGTGATACAGGTAATCCATTGCACACAGGTCAGCAGAAGGACAAGGTCTCAGCTCATGACCCTAACAAGTGGCCTGCAGGCAACTTATACATTAGCTGTACAGAGGTCATGACAATCGAGTTCTGTTCTGAATAACATAGGCTACCATTTTAGCTCACATGGTGACTTTATAGAGCAAGATAACCTAAAATGGCGGCTTGACCCAAAATTACAGTTTACATGGTTTCTAAGGTCAGGACCTTGCAATGCGAATTTATTCACATGTAGTTTATAAGCAGCTTGTTAGCAGCTTGGCGTAGGCCAATATACATATATTCATAGCAATAGGAGGCACAATATAATTTCTATTTTGACAAACCCTCCTTTTGGCTATGCCAAGCGCTAAACTACTTCTGATCTCCCTGCAAATAACTCCATGTGTCATCGTCCATACACCCTGAATAGCTGTCAGAAATATATATCGCCATTAGATCTTTTATCTAAGATCTCTTTCAGTACATACTCCTTAGAGGTTTTATCCAGGGCATACACTTTATGTCCTATTGTACCTATCGCCTGAGCGCAACATCCCCCTAGCATTGAACATATACTTGGTAGACATTGTATACAACAACAAAGAAATAGCAGAATTCCCAAAATAATCAGCAAGACTGAAAGCACTTTCTAACCCCAAGACCGCAAGAAGTCCCAGAACCAAGCGCTAAGATCCCAATTTCCCTCGGGAACATGCACTTCTGAACTAAGAATGTGCAGATTCTGTATTGCCTTAAAAATAGTCGGGGAGGAATCCGGTACGAAAACACAGCAAGCGGACCTCACTAGTTTACATACTCCACCACGTTCAGCCAGAATGACATCTAATGCCATCCGGTTCCGAAGCGCTACCAATCTGATCGCTTTCTGCTCTAAAGTCATATTATAGTGTATATCTGTGGTCCGGTTGATGGTTCTCTCCAGTACTCTCGCTAGTTTCCTGATATCCTCGGAATTCGCTATCTGCCCAAAGAATGGAAGGAATGATTTCGCTACATCTCCTAAAACCTGTTCTGGAGTGTCGCCATTCTCGTCCCGCCATGGACGAGCCTTCGAAACCTCTACAGTACTTGCTATAAACACCCCAGGTAACAGGATTCCTAGATAACAAGTTCCCTGCCAATCCCTGGGCAACCATAGAAATGCTACATTACCGCAAACAAAATAGATAGGTTCGCCTACATACAAAGGTCTGTCTTCCCCAGTCAAATTTGCAACGTTGCACAATCTTTAAAATCTCCCATTGACCGGGTGCCATTCCTCTGTATGCAGAAAGAAACTGAATCGGGGCTATGGTTAACAGTATAAGAAGGAGGCACGGCATCCTTATTGCCTATCGGAGCCATTTTAAAGGAAATCAAAGATTGGAAAGGACGAAACAGTCTATCAGAAGGCCTAATAGAAGCAATATTGAGCTTACTCCTATTTGCAAAAAGCGAGCATCCCAGGGGAGTCAGAACATGTTTCTCAAAACTATTCAAATAAGTGCCATCAAAGTTCCCCGAGATGCTATCGTTCCATCGGCCAAAGAACAGTGCTCTAAGTGAAGCATAACAAGCAGTTGTCAAAGGTAAAGGGTGAATATACCATCCCAGTCCCTTGTTCCCATGTTGCGGTAAATGAGTGCAAATCCAACAATTACTCTTATTAAAAATGGCATGCGTTGCATTCATTACTATCATTAGAGTGTTATTATGATACTTTTGTCTATGTTGGGAGTCTCTAGGGGATAGAGTGTGAAGGTGTACAGAGGGAGTCAAAGCAGTCTGTACAATCTCGGTCGGTAGTAAAGGTTTTAGAGGATAGATTTCTTCAAAGTACCAAAGTCCTACAGCAGTAATTGCAAAAATAACAATTATCGTTATCAAAACACAGCAGTACGTTTTCGGGGCCCAGGCACATTGTTCATTGTCCAAGTTGGTCACCCCCTTATTCACAAGTCCAGTGCGGGGAGCAGCAGTGGAGGTGGCAGGCATTGTAGTTCCTCAATCGACGACCCCAATGTTCATTGCTGGCGACGCTACGGTCGCGCAATTTCTTAGTCCTTCCCAACCCTAGCCAGCAGAATCCCTTTTTTTCCCTTTTGTTCAACAGAAACTTTCTTATACAAAGGAAAACTTTCGATCACTTCTCTTCCTCAAATGCACGGAAAAACCTGTGCCGTAGTTCTATTTTCTTCGTCGAAGGTTGTACCTGGTGGTACCCAAGATTGTTTGGTCCAAAAATAAGGTGTCGTCACTTCCTGAGGGAAGCGACGTATCGGAGGCGACGGAAGTCGCAGAGCTTGAAACAGTATTTTCCGGAAGGGATTTTTCAAAAGAGTGCAGAGACGAAATGGACTGTTCCCCAAGCTCCACGGGCTCAGAGAAATTCTCCGACGCACTCACAGCGCTGTTTGCTACTCCAAGATCAGGGACTGTAGCATCAGCGAGAGGTTCTGCTTCTTCTGTAACATGTGGCGTCGGGTGAGGAAGTTTCTTAACATGCGTCGCGTGGATCCAGTGTTTCTTTCCAGCCACCCACACTGCTGTCCGAGTGACCAACAGCACCTGGTAGGGTCCCTTCCAATGAGGAGCGAGACAGGAAGACCTTTCGTAGGCCTTCACTAGGACCCAACTTCCAGGCTGTATATCGTGTCCTGGGCCCGTGAACCGTACAGGTAAAGCTGAAAACACCTGGTGATAAATGAAATACAGGTTTTTAGTTAACTGGTTACAGTAGTCGGAGAGAAGTACATTTTCTACATCGCGCAATGCGCAGCTTTTAGGCAAACCCCAAATATTAGCAGGTCTCCCCATTACCACCTCAAAGGGAGAGAGCCCAGTCTTAGTTTGAGGGGTTGTCCGCATTGAAAGTAACACGATCGGTAAGGCGTCCGGCCATTTTAGTTTGGTGCCGGCACACGTCTTAGCGAGCTTGTTTTTTATGATACCATTGTGTCTTTCCACTAATCTGGCGCTCTGAGCATGTCTGGCCGAATGGAATCGTTTGTCAATTTGCAATGCCGTACATATCTGTAGAATTACAGCAGCGATAAAATGCGGACCATTATCCGACCAGATAACTCTCGGCAAACCGAACCGTGGGAAGAATTCCTTTAACATGGTCTTTGCAGTGGTCATGGCTGTAGCGTCTTTAACAGGGAAAGCCTCGACCCACTTACTAAAGGCGCAAATGACCACAAGGACATATTTTAGATTGTTACATCGCTCCATTTCAATAAAGTCAAAGTGAATCCCTTCAAACGGGACAGAAGGAGGCCCAAAGCTACCTCTTGGAGTTGCTGTCCCCTTTCCCACATTGTGTTGTAGGCAAATCATGCAATTTTGGACATAATGCTGGGCAATTTTTGAAATCTTATCATTTACCCAGACTTTCTCTAACATTCTCGTGATCTGTTGAGTGCACACATGCGTGGGGCCGTGTGCCATGGTAACCATCATTACTATATAGGCATTAGGAAGCAACCATTTCCCTTCAACCATGTCCACCCAACACCCATCATCATCGAGTTTCCCCAAGCCCTCAGCCCACCTCTTGGATTCTTCTAATGTGGCATCGGCTTGGATATCCCGTACAGACCCAACACCCTCATCCATTGCACAGGCATCTACAGTCTCCCTTAAAACATACATCTCCGTGAAGAGATCAGAGGCAGTTTGTCTAGCTATTTGATCAGCGAAAGCATTCCCTTTCCCTACATCATCTATAATCTTGCGATGTGCTGCGCACTTAATGATTGCTAACCGACTAGGGAGCGCAAGCGCTGAAAGCAATTGTACTATCAGGGAGCCATGTTGGATCTTGGTGCCATGCGAAGTTAAAAACCCTCTCTCTGACCAAAGTCTCCCAAAGTTTTGAGCCACCCCAAAGGCATACTGGCTATCAGTATATATGTTTACTGTTAGCCCTTCGGAAAGCTCACAAGCTCGAGTCAATGCTATAATCTCTGCGGCCTGCGCAGAGTTATGCGTAATTCTCTTGGTCTCCACAACCGTACTTAATGTAATGACTGCATAAGCAGCTGTGGATGTACCATCCAGTAGTTTGAAGCAGGAGCCATCACAAAACAGCTCCCCTTGTGGGTTATCCAAAGGAGTGTCCCTCAAATCAACTCTGCCTTTTGTATCTTGTTCAGTAGTAAACAGGCAGTCATGTGACTCTTCGTCACCGCAAACAGTATTTTGCGGGAAAGGTAGGAGTTCAGCCGGATTAAGAACGCAGCACCTCCTAATTTGAATGTGGGGAGCAAACAAGATTAATTCATATCTTGTCAGTCGCGCGGAAGTGAGGTGTTGCGTTTGGGTTTTGTTCAATAGAATATCTACAGAGTGAGGCACCATCAGGGTTAAATCATGGCCTAGGACCATTCCCTCACTCTGTTTTACAGACGCAGCAGCAGCAGCGACAGCGCACAAACATTTTGGCAAAGCGCATGCAACAGGATCAAGGGCGGAAGAGTAGTAACCGCATGGCCTATTCTTCCCTCCATGTTCCTGCGTTAATACAGCCAAAGCACATCCATCACATTCATGCACAAACAACACAAAGGCCTTCTCATAGTTCGGTGTGCCCAAAACTGGCGCCGAACATAATGCAGTCTTGAGCAACTCGAATGAATGTTGATGCTCCAAATTCCATGGCAATGGCGAAGAAATACCCTTCTTCGTCAAGGCCAACATCGGTTTTATCACTAGTGAGAAGTTTGGGATCCATAACCTACAGTAAGAAGCCATACCTATCAAGGCTCTAACTTCCTTTTGTGTATTTGGGACAGACATGCGAGAAATGTGTTTTATTCTTTCAGGTGTCAATCTTCTCCCCTCCTTTGACAGGAGATAGCCTAAATAGGCGACCTCCTGGCAACAATATTGAAACTTTTTAAGCGAAGCTTTGTGACCATGCTTAGCTAGATGGATGAGCAACAACACAGTGCCCTCTTTACAAGAGCTCTCAGAGTCAGCGGCTAAAAGCAAATCATCAACATATTGAAGCAACGTACAAGTAGGGGGCAATCCAAGGGTATCAAGCTGCTCTTTCAAAGCCCTACTATAAATACTAGGAGTCTCAGTATAACCTTGAAGTGCACGAGTAAATGTGAATGAGCGTCCCCCTAAGGTGAACGCGAACAAGTATCTACTATCCTCATGTATAGGAATACTGAAGAAAGCATTCTTTAGGTCCACAACACTGAAGTGAGTAGCCGTAGCTGGAATCATGGTTAATATTGTCGTCACATCAGGCACAATTGGAAATTGCGGAGCGACGACTTTATTAATGGCACGTAAATCAATTATAAAACTAAATGGAATTACATTATCACCTTTTTTTGTACACGGGTAAAATCGGACTATTGCACAAACTTCCTGCAATCTCCTCAATCACCCCACGATGCACAAAATCGGAAACAATGCTCTTCAAAGCTCGCTCGCCTTCAACTGAGATCTTATACTGTGGAATACGGGCAGCTTAATTCCATGTTTCAAAACTATTTTAACAGGCTCAATCTGCAAAACACCGACATCATTGTCATCAACTGCCCACAAACACTCTCGTACATTACTGAATTCTGGCGGCAAAGGTCTAGTCAAGAATTGCGAAACAGAACATTGCTGTGGTGAAATCGTCAAACGCACTCCATCAGAAGAACAATGAATTACTGCATTTAATTCCTTCAACAGATTCAACCCCAGCAAATTCTCTCCACAATTCGAAGTCAAGAGAAATGGACAGTGGTCCGTAAAGGGACCCAAAGAAATAGGTACCGGTGAAGAAACCGGACAAACAACTGGTGTGCCAGAAAACCCTACAGAAACATTGGTTTGCCCTGACAGTGGAATGTTTGGAATCCGAGAATGATCAATGGAGCACTTCTGTGCTCCAGTGTCTATCAAAAATTGATGTTTCCTATTTCCCACTACCATTTCAACATAGGGACTTTTCTGATTAACGGGAATAGGTGTAGGTTCCAAACCCTGCTTCGGGCAATCCTAACGAAACAAAATATCATCAAAAGGAAGCTCTTCAGATAGATATGCAGCAGAAGGATGATCAAATATGTTTCTAGTATCCACACTCGAAGTCTGATTATCCTGTGAAAAAGGTTGTTGGGGATCCTGCGAAAACTGGCCTCTACCAGGGCCCCCTACACCCGGGCGACCTCTGGATCGTCTACCCATATTTCCAAATGTGTTATTCGACCTCTGTCGAAGGACGGGGCATTGTGCACGCCAATGACCCTCCTGGCGACAATAGGCACACTGGCTAATATTTACAGGACCCAAGGGCACATTCCCTTGTGGAACATACTGACCTCTAATCTGCGAACTACCCCCTCTGGGGCCTCTAACAATTTGCTGTAACAATACTTTAGTCTTCAAATCACCTTTTCTCTTCTCGACTCTATCTTTTTCATTATTGACACGGTTCTCATAGTACTGAGCCATGTGCAGTACTTCTGATTGGGATTTCGCCTGCCAAGCGCTCTCAGAAGACATAATTTGTGACTGGATGTCAGGCAGCAATCCACGTACAATTTTGTCCACAAATAATCTTTTCCCAGACTCTGTGCCTAAGTCTTGTCCACTGAAATCCGAGAATACCTGTTCGAACCGATTAAAGAACTCGGTAGCACCCTCAGATTTTCCTTGGACACAGGCCGTAAGCTTGTCCCAAATAATTCTCTTTTCAGGGATTATAGTTTTCAGTTTTGCAATTATTCTGTCAGGCAAAGTTAGTATCACCTGAGGTGGTCTCTCACCAGCTGGCCTTTCCCCATCAAGCCTAACTATGTTAGCCCATGTATCTCCCAACCCTGGTACATCGTCTATAGTTCTAACTTGTTTCCACAAATCTACAGGCAGGAGTACAGGGAATAACAAATCAATGTCGCCTAGGGTAAACACTGAGGACTGCAAAACGGACTCTATCTCTTTATAGAACCCTGTCGGATTTTTCCTAATGTCAGGAATAGTTTGTCTAATAGTATTCACTTCCTGTCGTGAAAACGGGACGTGAACAAACTGCGATACATAATGTGCAGGAATGTCCACAGCAGGTGTACCTGCTGCAGCATTAGCAGGAATCTCAACCTTTGGGACAAATGTCGGAGGAACCTCTCTCATAGGCAACTGAGATGTAGGCAACTCCGAACGCTTACTAAGCAACAGAGCTAAGTCGAGCGCTAAAGCAGTTGAAGAAGTGTCAAGTGAAAAAGCTCTCTTATAAATGCTCAATAACTCTGTGGGACAACTAACCTTTCTCTTTAAACATTAATCCTGCAGGTACTCTACCATTACCTGTATCACTTTCCTCTGCATTTCTAGCGTATATTGACTATATGTGTCATATACCTCAACTGGAGTTATCGATATGTCTGAAATCCATCTAATCGCATCTTTTGTACAAATTCGCGCCTCCTCAGATGTCGATTTACGACACGGAAGAAATCGTTTTGTGGAAATCGATATAGTATTGTGACCCCAATCGCATTGTTTAAATATATGTTGGCCTACGCCAAGCCGCCTAAAAGAATACTATGTACATAGGTTCCGCGGCAAGGTCTTGACCTTAATGTATCGTGAAAGCCGCCATCTTGGATTTAGCCGCCATTTTGGGTACTCTTGCAGTGTGGAAGTCACCTCGAATCACAAAATGGAGGCCGAATGACATTTCGAGTAAGACTTCGGCTATGGTGACCTCCGCACACGTGAATGAATAATATGTCCACAGGCTACCTGTTAGGGTCATGAACTAAGACCCTGTCCTCTGTTTAACCTAGGTGTAAATATGTAACTGTATCAGCGGAACTGATCTAATACATGGAAATTGCGTGTTCGACCTGGCTACGAACCCTAGCCGTTGTTCCAAGAATGGTTAACTTGCAAGGGGGCTGGCCAATGCAGCACAAAATGTATAAAAACCCGAGCATCCCGATGATCGGTCTCTCCCACTTTCAGTGCGAACCTAACGTTGAAGGTTCGTGTGTAAGTCAGAGGGCCGAATAGCTATTCGCATGTCAATTGACTTTGGTAACTTTGTAACTTTGAAATAAAGCGCTTTGTATGTCCTTTGTAACCTGTGTTGGTGTGTTTCCTTTTGGGCTTCCCGGCCTCATATCAATTTCTCTGTTTCCACAGTTGGCGCCCGAATAGGGACCCTCAAGATTGATGCCGGATCATTGAAGGTTGACGCAGACTATCGAATCGGGATCGGACAGTGTGATTCTGCGGGCCCGACCGATCGAGACGCGATACCTCGGCAGCGCTGCACGATCCGATCCTTGGGCGATAGTCGTGCGGTCTGACACGGCATCTTGACGAGGGTCCAATTCCGAGGCGGGCAGATTTGCCGAAACCACCGAACGCAGGTAAAATTCGTTAGTTGAAGTCCTTTGTAAACCGTACGGTCCTCCTTAGGTTTGGTCAGGTGCAGTCGTGACCCGGCTCTTAATTTAACCCTGACAATTTGAATTTGGCGTATTGTATCTGCAGACACAATTATTGGACCAGGTAACACCAATTCTTTGAGAAATGCCTGGGAAATTGTCTAGCTGTTTTAGGGCTCTGTTCCGCAGCGATCGACAATCTTTGGAATTTAGCCATCCGGCACCACAGGAGGGGTCGCCGGCGTGTACTATGTACTGTAAGTATGGCATTGGTAGTATTGTATTTAATGACATTTGGCACAGACAGACCAGAAATGCCTCCGAATTTCAGTGGCCAATCAATGGTAGTTTTGAGATCCCCCGTATCGAATACTTAGAGTCGATCTTGCTTAAGAAAAAGGCTAGGCCAGCAGCCTTTGATGTGTTACAAAATTGGAAAAAGGAAGCATTACAGCAGCTTAAAAGTAGGGATAAACATGCACGACGTCATAAAACGAATGCCGAAAAGGCATTGTTATATGACAAGGAAAAACGATTAGATGAAACCCAGAAAATGGACAGAGCTTTCTCGCTCGGAGTCCAGAAAATTTACCCCTCTAAAGATTTCCATGTTTCCGAGGAGTTTATCGAGAAAATATTAAACGAACGGAGGCCTGATTCTTCAGCGCCACCTCCGTATGCTCCTGTTGTGGGCGCTTTGCCCATTCCTGCTATTGCTCCTATCGCTATTCCTACTCCTCCTGCGCAGCCTACTGCCCCTAGTTCTTTGGTTGTCGCTCCTCCGTCTATTTCGTCTGTTACATTACCTCTTTCCCCTGCACCCTTGTTAGGTTCACCTACACTTTCGATTCCGGGGAGTCCTGTGTTCACTAAATCAGATCCCGGTGCAGGGTCGAGAATAGTGACTCGTAGTACTGTTCCTGCAGGCAGGAAACAGGAACTATTTGCGTGGGCTAAACATTGCATGGAAAAAGGTGATCAAACTGATGTATTTTCAACATTATCTAATTTGCACGATTTTCCCGAGAAAAACGTTTTTATTGAAGGACTGGGGATTCACTTATGTGTAATGTGGGGTAGATTGCAGACTTCGGATCTCCCACAAGGGGTGAGAGATCTGAATGCCTTGGCACTCTCGAGGGATACAGAGCAGAAAGTATATGGGCATGTCGATAGGTTGTTTGAGTTTAGAAGGGATTTTGAAAGGTTACAAAACGAGGATGATGAGGACGATAGGATATATGTGCAGAAACGGTTCCTTTCGTGCCGAAGATCAGCACCTGAGGAAGTACGGATTTGTACCAGAGATGCGATTCGGTGGATCTCGGATTCATCGATACCGCCAGATGAGGTATATGACACATATAGTCAATACACGGTAGAGATGCAAAGGAAGGTAATCCAAGTGATGGTACAGCATTTACAGGAGGAATGTATAAGGAAGAAGGTTGGTTGCCCCACAGAGTTATTAGGTATTTGTAAAAGAGCTTTTTCGCCCGACACTTCTACAGCTGCTTTAGCGCTCGATTTGGCCTTATTACTTAGTAAGCGGTCGGAGGTCCCTATATCTCAGTTGCCTATGAGAGAGGTCCCTCCGACCCTTGTCCCAAAAGTAGAAATCCCCGCCAACGCGGCGGCTGGTACTGCCGCGGTGGATATCCCTGCACATTACGTATCACAGTTTGTTCACGTCCCGTTCTCTCGACAGGAAGTGAACACGATTAGACAATCAGTCCCTGATATCAGGAAGAACCCGACTGGGTTTTACAAAGAAATAGAATCCGTTTTGCAGTCTTCTGTGTTCACCTTAAGTGACATGGATTTATTGTTTCCAGTGCTTTTACCTGTTGATGTATGGAAACAGGTACGAACAATAGATGATGTGCCGGGGTTAGGGGATACATGGGTAAATTTGACTAGAATAGATGGGGAACGACCAGCTGGTGAGAAACCACCCCAGGTAATACTCACTTTACCCGATAGAATAGTTGCCAAATTAAAAACTATAATCCCAGAAAAAAGGATTATTTGGGACAAGCTTACGGCCTGCGTCCAAGGGAAAATTGAAGGTACTACCGAATTCTTTAATAGATTCGAACAGGTGTTCTCCGACTTCAGTGGACAGGATTTAGGTACAGAGTCGGGGAAGAGGTTGTTTGTGGAAAAATTTGTGCGTGGATTGTTGCCCGACATCCAGTCACAAATTATGTCCTCAGAGAGCGCTTGGCAGGCAAAATCTCAGTCAGAGGTTTTGCATATGGCTCAGTATTACGAGAATCGGGTTAATAATGAAAAAGAGAAAATTGAAAAAAGAAGGGGTGACCTAAAGACTAAGGTATTGTTGCAGCAAATTGTCAGAAACCCCAGAGGAGGTACGACACAAACTAGAGGTCAGTACATTCCAAGAGGAAATACTCCTCCAAATTCTATAAATATTAATCAGTGTGCTTATTGCCGCCAGGAAGGTCACTGGCGAGCACAGTGCCCTGCCCTCCGTCAGAGGTCAGGAGGCACATTCGGAGGTATGGGTAGGCGACCACGGGGCCGCCCTGGAGCAGGGGGCCCTGATAGGGGTCAGCTTCTACAAGATCCACAGCAACCTTTTTCACGGGAAAATCAGACTCCGAGTATGGACTCGAGAAATATATTTGATCACCCTTCCGCCGCCTATCTTTCTGAGGAACTTCCCTTTGATGAAGTTCTGCCTTATTAGGATTGCCAGAAGCAGCGTTTGGAACCTTTACCTATTCCCGTTATTCAGAAGGGCCCCTACGTTGAATTATTGGTGGGGAATAGGAAACATCAGTTCTTGATCGACACTGGAGCACAGAAGTGCTCCATCGACCATTCTCGGGTTCCAAACATCCCCCTGTCAGGGCAAACAAATGTTTCTATAGGGTTCTCTGATATACCAACTGTTTGTCCGGTTTCTGCGCCGGTATCCGTTTCTTTGGGCCCTTTTACAGACCAGGGCCATTTTCTTCTTACTTCAAACTGTGGAGAAAATTTGCTGGGGTTGAATTTGTTGAAGAAATTGAACGCAGTGATTCATTGTTCCCCTGACGGAATAAGATTAACAGTTTCACCACAGCAACCCTTTAACTCCCAATACTTGACCCGACCTCTACCTCCCGAATTTGACATTGTCCCAGAATGTTTGTGGGCAATAGACGACAATGATGTCGGGACATTGCACATCGACCCTGTTAAGATAGTATTGAAACATGGGGTTAAGCTACCGCGCATTCCACAATATAAAATTTCAATTGAAGGTGAGCGCGCTCTGAAATGCATTGTCTCCGATTTTGTACATCGTGGAGTGATTGAAGAGATTACAGGTAGCTTATGTAATAGTCCGATCCTGCCGGTATATAAGAAAGGCGACAATGCAATTCCGTACCGGTTTATAATAGATCTTCGTGCTATTAACCGGGTAGTGGCCCCACAATTTCCAATCGTGCCTGATGTAACAACAATCTTAACAATGATCCCTGCTACGGCTACACACTTTAGTGTCGTAGATTTGAAAAACGCCTTCTTTAGTATTCCGATACATGAGGAGAGCAGGTATTTGTTCGCGTTCACCTTGGGGGGACGCTCATTTACATTCACAAGGGCACCTCAAGGGTATACTGAAAGTCCTAGTATTTATAGTAGAGCCTTAAAAGAGCAGCTCGACACCCTTGAATTGCCACCTACTTGCACGCTGCTTCAATATGTAGACGATTTGCTCCTAGCTGCAGACTCTGAGAAAGCTTGTAAAGAAGGCACTATATTGTTGCTTGTTCATTTAGCCGAACATGGTCACAAAGCTTCACTTAAGAAATTTCAATATTGTTGCCAGGAGGTTGCCTATTTAGGCTACCTCCTGTCAAAGGAGGGGAGAAGATTGACACCTGAACGAATAAAACACATTTCTGGCATGTCTGTCCCAAAAACACAGAAGGAAGTCAGAGCCCTGATAGGGATGGCGTCCTACTGTAGACTGTGGATCCCGAACTTTGCCCTAGTGGTAAAACCGATGTTGGCTTTGACGAAGAAGGGCATTTCTCTGCCACTGCCATGGGAATCGGAACATCAACGATCATTTGAGCTTCTCAAAGCCGCGCTGTGTTCAGCACCGGTTCTGGGTACACCAAATTACGATAAGGCCTTTGTGTTGTTTGTGCATGAATGTAATGGATGTGCTTTGTCTGTGTTAACGCAGGAACATGGAGGGAAGAATAGGCCGTGCGGCTATTATTCCTCCGCCCTCGATCCTGTTGCATGCGCTTTGCCGCGATGTCTGCGCGCTGTTGCTGCTGCCGCTGCGTCTGTAAAACATAGTGAGGGGATGGTCCTAGGCCACGATTTGATTCTGATGGTACCTCACTCTGTTGATATTCTATTGAATAAAACTCAAACACAACACCTTACTTCTGCCCGGTTGACCAGGTATGAATTAGTTCTATTTGCTCCTCATATCCAAATTAAAAGGTGTTGTGTTCTCAATCCGGCTGAACTTTTGCCTCTCCCGCAAACTACTGCTTGCGGCGATGATGGATCACATGACTGCCTGTATGCCACCGAACAAGAAACAAAGGGCAGAATAGACCTCTCAGATACTCCTTTGGAGAATGCGGAAGGGGAGCTGTTTTGTGATGGCTCCTGCTTTAAACTTCCGAATGGCACATCTACAGCTGCTTATGCAGTTACTACTTTGAACAAGATTGTAGAAACTAAAAGGATTCCGCATAACTCGGCGCAGGCCGCAGAGATTATAGCGTTGACCCGTGCTTGTGAGCTCTCCCAAGGGCATAGAGTTAACATTTATACGGATAGTCAGTACGCCTTTGGGGTGGCTCACAACTTCGGAAAACTGTGGTCGGAAAGAGGGTTTCTGACCTCACACGGGACCAAGATTCAGCATGGCCCCTTAATAGTACAACTACTCTCAGCACTCTCACTCCCTGAACAACTAGCGATCATGAAATGTGCAGCACATCGGAAGGTCATAGACGATGTGGGCAAAGGAAATGCTTTTGCAGATTCGATAGCTAGACAAACAGCCACAGACCTTAGCACAGACATGTATACCTCGAGGGAAGTGAGAGATGGTTGTATAATAGATGAAGGCATTGGGTCTGTGCGAGATATTCAGACTGATGCCTCTGTTGAAGAATCTAGGAAATGGGCTGAAGGCATGGGGAAATTGGATGACGAAGGGTGTTGGGTGGACACATCTGACGGGAAATGGTTGCTTCCTGATTCTTATGTATTAGCAATGGTCACAATGGCACACGGTCCAACACATGTGTGTGCCCAGCAAATTGCGAAGATATTACAGCAGGTTTGGGGTAAATGACAAAATTTTGGAAACTGCAAAAAGATATGTTCAGAATTGTATGATTTGCCTGCAACACAATGTGGGTAAAGGGACAGTGACTCCAAGGGGAAGTTTCGGGCCCCCCTCTGTCCCCTTTGAAACCATTCACCTTGATTTCATTGAAATGGAACGATGTAATAACTTGAAATATGTTCTTGTTATCATTTGTGCTTTTAGCAAATGGGTCGAGGCTTTCCCTGTCAAAGATGCTACCGCCATGACTACCGCAAAGATCTTGGTGAAAGAATATTTTCCTCGATTTGGGCTCCCGAGGATAATCTGGTCGGACAATGGCCCACACTTCATCGCAGCTGTAATGTTGCAAATATGTGTTGCCTTAGGGATTGAGAAACGTTTTCATTCAGCTAGGCACCCTCAAAGTGCGGGGTTGGTAGAAAGACACAACGGTATTTTGAAAAACAAACTTGCAAAAACATGTGCCGACACTAAATTAAAATGGCCAGATGCTTTACCTATTGTGTTGTTAGCTATGCGCACCACACCCCAGACTAGAACTGGGCTTTCTCCATTCGAGGTAGTAATGGGAAGGCCTGCTAATATTTGGGGTCTCCCTAAACCTAAAGCCCTGAGGGATGTGGAGAATGTATTGCTCATAGACTATTGTAATCAATTGACTAAAAACCTGTATTTCATTTACCACCAGGTGAATGCCGCCTTACCTGTACGGTTTACGGGCCCAGGACACGATATATTGCCCGGCAGCTGGATCCTGGTAAAGGCCTACGAAAGGTCTTCCTGTCTCGCGCCTCGCTGGCGGGGACCCTACCAGGTTTTATTGGTCACCAGGACGGCAGTGCGGGTGGCAGGAAAGAAGAACTGGGTACATGCAACGCATGTGAAGAAGATCCCTCACCCGACGCCACACGTTACAGAAGAAACAGAACCCCTTGCGGATGCTACGATCTCTGATCTCGGAGTAGCAGGCAGCGCTGTGAGTGCGTCGGAGAAGTTCTCTGAGCCCGAGGAGCTCGGGGAGCCGTCCATCTTGTCTCCGCACTCTCTTGATCAATCACTTCCGGAAACTCTTGTTTCAAGTTCTGCGACTTCCGTCGCCACCGACGCGACGCTCCCCTCAGGGAGCGACGATACTTTGCTTTTGGATTCAGCAAACTTGGGTACCATCAGGTACAACCTTCGACCACGAAAATAGAATCGCCGCGCGAGTATCGTGCATCTGGAAGAAAAAGGAGTGATTGAAATACTATTGTCTTTCCTTTTTTTGGAACAAAGAAAAGGAGGGTTCTGTTGGCTAGGGTTGGGAAGGACTAAGAAGTCGCGCGGCCGAAGTGCCGCCAGCAACGAACATTGGGGCCGACGATCGGGATAACCATGATGCCTGCCGCCTTCACCGCTGCTCCTCGTATCGAACTATTAGATAAGGAGGTGACCAAATCGAACAATGGACAATGTGCCTGGGCCCTGAAAACGTACTGTTGTGTTCTTGTTTTGATTATTGTTAGTTTTGCAACTGCTGCCGTGGGACTTTGGTACTTTGAAGAAATCTATCCTTTGAAGCCTCTGTTACCGACCAAAATTGTACCAACTGTTTTGACTCCCTCTGTACACCTTCACACTCTGTCCCCTAGGGACTCTTGGCATAGACAGAAATATCATAATAACACTTTGATGATAGTGATGAATGCTACGCATGCTATTTTTAATAGGAGTAATTGTTGGATTTGCACTCACTTACCACAACATGGGAACAAGGGACTGGGATGGTATATACATCCCCTACCTCTAACGACTTGCTGCTATGCCTCTCTTAGAGCACTCTTCTTTGGCCGATGGAATGATAGCATCTCAGGGAACTTCAATGGCACTAATTTGAATGAATTTGAAAAACGTGAATTGACTCCCCTGGGATGCTCGCTTTTCGCAAATAGGAGTAGACCTAATATCGCTTCTATTAGGCCGTCTGATAAACTTTCTTTTCCTTTTCAAAATCTAGTTTCTTTTAAGATGGCTCTGATAGGCAATAAGGATGCCATGCCTCCTTCTTATTCTGTAAATCACAGTCCTGATTCTGTCCCTTTCTGTGTACAAAGAAATGGCACTAGGCCAATGGGAGATTTCGAGCCTTGTGTAAATATTGTAAATTTGACTGGGGAAAATAGGCCTTTGTATGTAGGGGGACCCGTTTATTTTGTTTGTGGTAGTTTAGCTTTTCCCTGGTTGCCCAAGGATTGGCAGGGGACTTGTTATTTAGGGATATTGTTACCAGGTGTGTTTATAGCCAGTACCTTAGAGGTATCTAAGGCTCGCCCGCGACGGGATAATGATGGAGATACCCCTGGACAAGTATTCGGGGATATAGCCAAATCAGTAGTCCCCTTCTGGGGACAAATAGCAAATTCAGAAAACATTAGAGGATTAGCGAGGGTATTGGAGAAAACGATCAACCGGACCACGGGCATACTTTACAATATGACCTTAGAGCAAAAGGCGATAAGATTGGTAGCACTTCAAAATCGAATGGCATTAGATGTCATTTTAGCTGAACGAGGTGGAGTATGTAAATTAGTGGGGTCCGCTTGCTGTGTTTTCGTACCAGATTCTTCACCAACAATATTTAAAGCAATTCAGAATTTACACACTCTTAGTTCTGAAGTCCATATCCCTGTAGGAGACTGGAGCCTTAGTACTTGGTTTTGGGATTCTCTACGATCTTGGGGGTGGAAGGTGCTTTCTGTTATTTTAGGTATTTTAGGGACTCTGTTATTTCTTTGCTGTTGTTTTCAATGCCTCCCGAGTATATGCGGAATGATGGGGGGATGTTGTGCCCAGGTAATGAGCGCAATAGGGCGTAAAATATACACCCCGAAGACAGCATCTAAAGAGTTCATGTTGCAAGAAGTTCTTATGAATAACTTTATGGCTATTGACATTTCAGACAATGATGCGGAACCTATGGATGATAATGCCTTCAAGTATTTTTAAAAGTATTAGGAAATTATGTTTTAGCACTTGGCATAGGCCAAAAGGAGGGTCTGTGGAAATCGATATAGTATTGTGACCCCAATCGCATTGTTTAAATATATGTTGGCCTACGCCAAGCCGCCTAAAAGAATACTATGTACATAGGTTCCGCGGCAAGGTCTTGACCTTAATGTATCGTGAAAGCCGCCATCTTGGATTTAGCCGCCATTTTGGGTACTCTTGCAGTGTGGAAGTCACCTCGAATCACAAAATGGAGGCCGAATGACATTTCGAGTAAGACTTCGGCTATGGTGACCTCCGCACACGTGAATGAATAATATGTCCACAGGCTACCTGTTAGGGTCATGAACTAAGACCCTGTCCTCTGTTTAACCTAGGTGTAAATATGTAACTGTATCAGCGGAACTGATCTAATACATGGAAATTGCGTGTTCGACCTGGCTACGAACCCTAGCCGTTGTTCCAAGAATGGTTAACTTGCAAGGGGGCTGGCCAATGCAGCACAAAATGTATAAAAACCCGAGCATCCCGATGATCGGTCTCTCCCACTTTCAGTGCGAACCTAACGTTGAAGGTTCGTGTGTAAGTCAGAGGGCCGAATAGCTATTCGCATGTCAATTGACTTTGGTAACTTTGTAACTTTGAAATAAAGCGCTTTGTATGTCCTTTGTAACCTGTGTTGGTGTGTTTCCTTTTGGGCTTCCCGGCCTCATATCAATTTCTCTGTTTCCACAGTTTCTGTACATACATACTTTCTTCTTCGTCATCCTCATTCCGTAACCTTTCCAACTCCTTTCTATACTCAAATATCCTCTCAACATGCTCATGTACCTTCTCCACAGTGTCTCTTGAAAATGCTAAAGTATTCAGGTCCCTCAACCCTTGTGGGAGGTCTGAATTATTTAATTTACCCCACATTACACATAAATGAATCCCTAAACCTTCAATGAAAACATTTTTCTCAGGATAATTATCCATATTAGAAAGTGTGGCAAGAACATTAGCTCGATCCTCTCTCTCCATACAATGCTTAGCCCATGCAAACAAATCCTGTTTCTTTTCTGTAGGAACAGTATTACGAGTAACAATCCTCGACCCCGCACCCTGATCAACTACAAGCGGTACAGAACTACTTGGGAGTGAGGGTGCAGGCAAATTCAATGGAGGTACTATTACTGGTGCAATGGGAAGAGGCAGAGGAGCAGGTGGAGGAACAACAACCGGAGGAATAGGAACAACAGGTTGAGCAGGAAGAGCAGGAATAACAGCAGGAAGAGGTACAGCAGGAGGAAGAGGAACATACGGAGGTGGTGCAGAGGCACCAGGCCTTCATTCATTTAACAATTTGTCGATAAACTCATCAGAAACATGAAGATCTTTAGAAGGTTAGATTTTCTGAATACCGAGTGAGAAAGCCCTGTCCATATTCCTAACTGACTCAGACTGTTTGTCCTGATCATATAACAACACCTTTTCAGCATTTGTTTTATGACGGCGCACATGTTTTTCCCTACTTTTAAGCTGCTGCAACGCTTCTCTTTTCCAATTTTGCAAAACATCAAATGCTGCAGGTCTGGCCTTCTTTTTTAACAAGACTGACTCTAAATATTCAATACGAGGGATCTCAAAACTACCATTGACTGGCCACTGAAGTTCGGAGGCATGTCTGGTTTGTCTGTGCCAAATTTTATTAAATACTACACTTCCAATGCCATGCTTACAGTACATAGTACATGCCGGTGACCCCTCCTGTGGTGCCGGACGGCTAAATTCCAAAGATTGTCTATCGCTGCGGAATAATGCCCTAAAGCAGCTAGACGATTTCCCAGGCATTTCTCAAATACTCGGTGTTACCTGGTCAATAATTGTGTCTGCAGATACAATGCGCCAAATTCAAATTGTCAGGGTTGAATTAAGAGTCGGGTAACGACTCACCTGACCAAACCTAAGGAGGACCGATCGGTTTACAAAGGACTTACCTAACGAATTTTACCTTGTGTATGGTGATTTCGGCAAATCTGCCCGCCTCAAAAAATTGACCCTCGTCAAGATGCCGTCTCAGACCACACGGCTATCGTCCAGGGAAGGGATTGTGCAGCGCTGTTGAGGTGTCGCGTCTCTTTCAGTCGGGCCCGTTATGTCACACCGTCCGATCCCGGTCCGATAGCGTGCGTCAACCTTCAATAATCCGGCATCAATCTTGAGGGTCCCTATTCGGGCGCCAACTGGACCACTGGTGCCCCGGAAGTTGATTTGTCACAGCCCCCAATCCCTTTCCCTCTCAATGCCTGTGACCTAAATCTCATTCTCTTATCCTGAACCCTGATCCATTTCTCTCTCAATGCCTGTCACCTAAATCCCATTCTCTATTCAGGGTCCCAATCCCTTTCCCTCTCAATACCCTTCACCTAAATCTCATTTTCTATTCAGGATCCCTGATCCCTTTCCAGCACTGCGTATGCCCTCTAAATCGTAATATTTCTTTGGGGGATCCACAGTCCCATCTACTCCAATTCTCACTCTCTTCGCCCATAATATTGTACCTCAGAAGGGAACATGTGGCTCCTTCCTGCTCCAAACATCACAACACACTGGAGACTGCCTCCCAGAGGAAGGCAGGAGTGGGGAAGAAAGCACCACAAGCTAGCTTAGCCACCGCGTCCAGGCGTTCAACAAGACGTTGGAAGAACATAGACACGAGAATTAAACAGGACTATCAGGAAAGAGGACAAGGGTATGCAATTTGCCCCAGGTCTCACCTTATAAATAAGACCGCACAGGCAGTTTGAAGGGAGCATTTACTGTTTCTCTTTCTTTTGTTTTGGTGGCAGGGACGGTGGGGTGGGGGTGTCCGGGGGGTGGGGCATAGCTGGCCTAGGCATCTATCCAGGGAGCCGGATCCGACAGCCTGGAACTCCTGGTATTTTCTTCCCTCTGCATCCCATTCATTTGTGCATTTTGCCTGCCTGTATATCGGGCCCTCCTGCCAGGCCGTTCTCGACTTGTGCATTTCAGACAGGGCGGCACATTTCAATAAAGGAAGCTGCACGTGCCAACAGCTGTCTGCGCTCATGTAACCAGGGGACACGCAGGAATTGTTTATTTTTCTTTGGAAATGTAGTTGTTGTTCAGCCATCTCTAATGAAATCTGGATATAGGTATTACCTGTCTACTTCTCAAACTTTTAAATCACAGGATATGCGTTTTTCATTCCATTTGACCATTCCAGTTTGTAGAATAATGCAGATGTATTTCTAATGTTCAGATCCACCTATTTTACTGAGCAATGGTAAATTGTGGCCTCTTGTGCTGGGGTAATAAAGTGTGTTATGCTAGCTCCGTGGTGAGGGGTATGTGGTAAACCCTTATGCCACTAAACATACAAGTTAGGTGAGATACCCCTCGCACTTGGCTAATACAGTTATGCCGTATCTTTAGCAAAGATTGCCCATAAAATTGTGTCCCAGACTCTTGGGTCAAATACTAATCCAGTTTACTTCCTAGTAATAGCTTATGCAGCAAAAACAGCCAACACGTGTTTCGACCAGATGTCTTTCTCAAGGCCAAAGGATTCTTTCAAACTTGTCAGGTTAATACTTTGAGACTCCCTGTAGGTAATCCGTTCCAGAGTCGCTAGTTGAGGCGAGTCTGTGTTTCTCTCATGCAGCAAATTAGGTTCTTGATGGAAGCATCTTTGATAGATCAGCTACAGTGTTGCCAGAACGCCCCTCGCGTTGGAAATATAGTGAGATGTCCTGTAAGGAGTCATCCCAGAGTGGTTCCGCGTGTCCTCTGGGATGACTCTGCCATTGCAACTGGGGAAACAGCGACAGGGGTGTTGTTGGTCAGTAAACCTATAAACTGCTTTGCCCTTGTGCATGTTTCATGCATGCCCATTATATCGCCTCTGGAAATATATTCCATTGCGTTGGAAGCATCAGCCAGCTAAAGCCCCCGTGGGTGCTGCGCCTCAATGGACCTTTATAGGAGTGCTCTGGGAAGTTGCTCCACCACAAACACTTTTATATGGATGCCTGTGTTTTACCAGCAGGGCTTCAGAAGGGGCATCCATTGTTGTGCATGTCTTTCATTGGAAGACTAAAGCAACTATTTCCCTTTCTGCATTCTGTGTCCTGCTGCTGTGACGTCATGGCGCATCCACAATCAACTGCTGTGACATCACAGCAGGGCAATACTGCATGTTCTCTGCCAGGTATTGTGTTTCTCCTTGGCTTGCTGAGGGGGCGAGGGGAAAGGAAACCCTGAGGTTGTGTATGTTGCAGACAGTTCCCTCATGTTTCCCCTGCTGACCCTCTACATTCCTCACTACACTAGGGGTCAAGTCCTAAACAAAAGTGTGGCGACTCATTAACATACCATTTGAATGTGGTGTCAACAGAAATGAGCAAATCAAGGTGCCCACTGAAAAATGTGGGGGGACTCCTGAAAAAAGTGGGGGTGCTCTGTCCATCCGCGTGAACTGCCAACCTGAGCCCTGCTCTTCACCCCTCTGCAACTCTAGTGCATTGGGACAGCGCAGTGGGTGGAAAAGGGATGCAGGAGTGTTATACAAAACAGAAAATGATAGTTAGCTTCCAACTACGGGCTGTATTCCACCTTTGGGTGCCGAATGATATTATAGACCACTCCCCAACTTTTGCTCTTGTTGTCTATCAGATGTCACTCAGAACTCCTTGGTAGAATATGTCCCCGTCGTTGACAGGCGCCCATCTATAGTTCTATGTATTGCAGTTTCAAGGAGAACGTCCTAAACTCTTGGAATACTGCAGTGTTTTCCATTCCTCCTGCTGAGGACCGCCCCAGTAGTAGTTGGCCGTGCCATTGGCGCTAGACCTGACTGCGCAGCTCAAGGGAAACATACATGTTTAGTTTGGAAGCCCATACAGTGGACCTAGGCGCGAGGCAAATATTATTCAAGGGTAAGTCTAACACGCCCACTAGTCACTGGCGATGGGGCCCAGCCCAGGTCTCCTTCAAGGCGAGTGAGTGTATGAGTCACTCTGCTTGGCTAGCAAGTCCCGCGCCCCCTAAATATTCTCTAAAAGCAAGACAGATTCCCCAAATCTCGCAGAAGCAAAACAAGTAAACCCCCCAATGGCCTTGCAATACACAATACAGAGACGGGAAAAGGTTTAGTATTTCTGTAGGATTCATGGTCTGCACAGATACATTGTGTGATGATGACGGATCTGATAGTACGCATGGCGGAGCGGGGTGGGGGGGGTAAAAGGGCAGTAGCCCCTGGGGCTCTGGCAGATCCCAATGCACCTCCCCCGGTGGCAAAGGAGTGAAATGTTGAAATGTAACTGACCGCTGTCGCATGAGGAGACCTTTGCCCCCTCTGGCGCTGAAGTCTGCCTCTGCCAAGACAAGAGGCGTCCCTAAGGGGTGGCAAAGAGGGGCAATTGCGTCCCCTAATTGGTGCCATGATCCCCCCCCCCACCCCTTCTGGCAAAGAACACTATCAGGAGTCTTAAAGGTGCTGATTGGACCAGCTGCAGTCATTCACCTGTTTACGGGCTTTATTTGCTGAGCCTGTTTCTTTCTTCTGGCCTGAAGCAGACACCATGGGAATAGATAGGGAATACCTATCAATGGGGTGGGGGCCATCGATGTTAAAAGCAGGCGTCTCACATGCCTGCACACTATTGCTTTCCATACAGCTTACTATGCCATAGAAACAAGAAACAAAGACATGCCAAAGTAAACCATACTTCTTAAACTTTAATCCACAAGTTTTCTTTAAACTGTGTTTAGTGTTTTCTTTTGGACTACTCCCACAAATACCCTGTACATTTAATGACCCTTTCTTTGAGTTTTATCACAGGGTGCATTTCTAAAGAAGTTATTTGCTTGTAAAACTGCTCGATCAAACTGAGTAGTGTGCTCATGAATGCCAACTTTTTGATGTTCACTTTGGGGGCAGAAATTCATCCCCTCCACCCCCCGCCCTGAATCTAAGCAAATGTCCTGCCCATCCTATGGCTGAATGGTGTGATGTGTTTCACAGCAACATTTTTTTTTCTCCATAATACAAAGAATTGCAAAAAGCCATACGATTTACAGCCAGCTTTAACATATCAGAAACAGTCACTCAACCTGCTGAGCTACCTTGGTAGCTTCTACTTTAGGATGTGTCACTCTACCTTCAAGGAATTCAAAATTAGCAAAGGATCCCTGATTGTTCTCCAAATCACTGCATCACCAACCGTGCAGTTCATGCACATGAATTTTAAACCAATAGTGTCTGTGCACAGTGTCTGTGTGGGTGGAGGTCTGTCTCCCTCAGGGTGTGCTGCTCGAAACTGAAAACAGTAAACAGCTCTATGAGGCAAAGTCAGCTTTCTGCCCCAATTGCTAAAGAACCAAGGGGGCACTTACCCCCTTTCCCCTGTACCCAGCGGCTATGGGTGATATCTAATCTGTTAAACAGACTGCCTTTGGCTGCCTATCATTTGAAACTGAGCTACGACTGATATCTCTTCTGTTAAACTGACTGTTTTGGATGGTAGATTATTTGAGGCTGAGGTGGGAGTGATGTTTATTCTGCGGAAAAACATCTATACATTATTTGAAGCTGAGTCGGGAATGTTGTCTGTTTTAGATGTCAACTGAACTGAAGCTGGCAACAGCACATCACAGCTCTCTTGTTCTGTCTCCCACTCAGTCCCGCTAACTTACTCACCTCCCCCCTTGCTTTACAGATCCAGCCAAGCGGCAAGAGACCACGCAGGCGGCAACAGTGTGCGGTATAAGAACCTTTAACATAACATAACATAACATAACAAAAACTCCCAGTCTTTTGTGGAGTGCATACTATTAGATGCTTGAACTATGAGTGACGCCTTCTCATTAAAGGTATGCTGTAATTTGCTTGTATGCACATAATGCATAACAACAAGCGGCATACCTTCTGCAAACAACAAATGAGAGCAGGTGAATAGCACTTATATAAACCAGCCAGAAGATTAAAGACATCTCAAATTAGGGCATGGCAGGTGTGAGATGCTTAACCAGTTCTCATCATCTAATTGCAAGAGAGTAGAAGTAAGGGGGGAGACAGTGCTAAAGGGGGAGGGAGAAGGAACAAACGAACACACGAATGAAGGAGAAGGGAGGGGGAAGGGAAGAAGGAACTGAACAGGTGGGAAATTAAGAAAGATAGAGGAGATATCATGAGAAGGCGTGAGCAAATGTCACAAGAATGTGAGTGTGAGGGAGCTACACTGAGTGGTGGGGTGAGAGGGGGATAGAGGGAAAAGGGAAGAAGGAGAGAGGAAGAGGGAGAGAGAGGCAGAAATACTCAGAGAAACACAGAGGTATATAGTTTGCCCATGTGGTAAATAACTGGAAAATCCAGTACAGACTTTATTCTTTGCATACAGTGACTTTTAGTCTTGCTGTGAAGGGAACACCGGGACTGGATGACCTACTCATGGATGGCATGGGGCACCCTCAGTGTTCTAGAGAAGGGAAGTAAAAGTGACAAAATACAAAACAGGAGGTGAAAATAAAGCAGACCAAAATGAGTAGAACGGAGAGACAGAATAGGAGGGAGAGAACAGAACGAACAAAAGGGAGTGAAAGAGAAAGAACATGAGAGATGGTGCGAAAGAGAATGTGAGGGGGCACAATCCTAACAACTGAAAGAAAGAGTGTGTGAAGAGACCAAATAGAAGTGAGTGAGAACCAAGCGCAGCATGAGCGGGAGAGAAGAGAGAACAGTAGGGATAAAGGGAAGAAACTAAACAAAATGTAAAGTCAGAATGGGAGAACAGTGAGTGATAGAGAAGGAACAGGAAAGAGTGACCAAGACAAAGGACACTAAATAGTAAGGGAATGGAGGACACGAGTGATCAAGAATGGATAGGAAATATGAAAAAACAAAAGGAGTGTAAAAGAGTAATAGGGAGTGTGGAGAATTTGGAGTCAGTGGAGAGAGAGCTGGTGAAGGTGACTGATGAGAGAGAAAAGAAGGCAGTGTGCAAATTAAGAATTCTAAATGAAAAACACATATGTTTTGAGCGAGCCTGTTCCATGCTGTGTAAATTCCATCCTCAGTGATCAATCTTTGGATCTGTTAAGCTTGAAGCATATACTCCCTTCGATCCACCTGCAATGAACAATCTGAGACAATGGGCCTCATTATACGTTTGCCGGTCCGGTAACAACGGTACCGGTAAGCTTGCCAATACCCTTGTTACCGACTGGCAAACTACGAGTCTGCTCGCGGGTGCCTTCTCGCCCACCAGGACTGGCCTGGCGGGCGTACCGGCACCCGCGAGCAGAGCAAGTCAGATGCACCGGCACCATTCTGAATGGTACCGGTGCATCTGACCTCACCATTCCCATTTGAGCCCTACAGGGCTACAGGGCTCAAATGGGAATGGGGACCATTTCATTCCGGCACCCGTGAATGGTCAATTACCGGATCCGGCAGGGCCGTAATGACCCGCTAATTGCCTATTCGTGGGCGCCAGAAGAATTTGCAAGTTTGGCGGCAGCCTGCCAGTTTTACCAACAAGGCTACTGCCAAACTTGTGATGAGGCCTAATGTGTTCAATACGCTGGCTTTAACCACCCTTCAATCCTCCTGCCACAGAACCATACTTTTCAATTCTCATGGTGTTGTCCTCATTGATACACATTTTACCCTCCTGCCAAACCAAATGTTATCTTGACCTCAATAGAATACCCTTCAAAAGCATCTAAGCTTATCCTCCCCTTCAAGGCTAAAGAGGTTTAGTGGTATGCATTAGAGTGGGTGAAGGTGGCATTCAGGCATGCTGTCATCCACAGCAAACATACCGCGTGCCTCCATTTCCATGTGCCAGCTAATCACATGACCCGAGATGTTTCTTCAAGGGGGGTTGGCATAAAACAGTTTGAAGGCCACTGCCTTATGATGAAGCTAAAGGCTTAACTGTTCTGCTCAGATTTTAGAAGGCCCACGCCAGCAATGATTAGCATCTTTGTGAAACTAAATAGTCTCCGAATTCGGGTGAAAGATGCATATAATGGCCCAAAGAAGCTGAAATAGCTATTCAGCCTTCTGGGCTCAAAGGAAGGTGGGGCGGCAGAGGGGTGAACAATGGGTTTAAAGGCCCCACTGACTACCAGCTTTCAAAACTGCCAGCCAGCCCCCACCAGAATGTTGAGGTTGGCTCCGCCCCTGCTCGGTTGCCTCAGTTCCCGCTTCTGGTCCTGAGCATAGCAGAACGCGCTCTTCTGCTGACTCCGACCATTGCTGAACCCATCAGTAATCACTGCACGCTACGGATGCATAGGTCGGTGCCTTCCCTGCACAGTAACTGTCAGCAGGACGCTAAGGGCTGTCAGCTCTGCCGGCGGAGAGCAGAGCACATGCATTAAACCATACATGCAAACCCTCCCGATTTAGGTGGGAGACTCCCGATTTTATCATTAGAAACAGTGTTATTTTTTATGGTCTCCCGCCTAAAATAACAATATCCCCAATGCATTCCTATGGGGAAAATGCATTCTCCCGATTTCAGTGCTGAAATCTCCCTCTCAGGGGCTTCAGAATGTTGGCATGTCTGATTAAACAGCCCTTCATAAAACATATACTATTTATAAGCCTCCTGTCATTCAGTCCAGAAATAAACACGTCAACAGAGACAAATAACAATTTCATTGCAGCAGAGCTCAACATTTCCAGAGAGGACCAAAACGCGCATATTTCTTGCAAAAAGTGTTCAGTGTGACGACTTTTGGAATTAATGGGTAGCCCTCGGTATTGCTGTACCCACTGAAAATGGCGGCCCAGATTTGATTCTTAGTGGCTGTGAGAGAGCCTCGCCCCCTTAAAGGGACAGTGCCGCTCATGCAGTATTGTTCCGTTGCTCGCCCTAGTAATTAATGGGTGCACCACTGCAGCCATGGGCAAAATGTGTCTTGGAAAACTATGAATCACAATGGGCTCGAAATGGTGACTTCAAAAGATCCGATTAGCAAACAAGCACTGGCAAATCCTAGGTTTTGACTTTTGTTTTGGAACGGGATAGGCATTTGCCATTCACTGCCAGAATTGTACTAACTTGTCATAAGATGTCAACGGATGGAAAATGGCGATGAGTACCTGGGCATTTGATGTCATTGCCTGGAAAATGCCTATTACCTACAAACAAGCCAAAACTGCTGGCTTTGCCAATGCTTGTTTTTATTTTACACCAGTGGGACATGCAACTAAGTCAATAACTGTCAATAGACTGGTTAGAAATAAAAATGGCAGCCCTCATAAAACACATAGTTTGTTGTTACTGTGTGACGGAGCTAGCTCAGAGAGATCCCAAGAGGCTGTGTTTTTGGCATGAAGGAGCAGGTAGGGGGTGGGATTTGGCAACGGGATGAGCATGGCCTGGGGAGATAAAGGGTGGGTAAATGTCAAAACATAGACAGCAGTATCCCTGTCACACAGGAAGGATAGCTCAGGGGCAACACGTTTGTCTTGGAAGCAAAACAATGCAGCGGAACACAGGTTTGAATCCTGATCCTGCGCTTAGAAACCACTCCTGGTATGCGCATTATAAATGAACAATGATAGATTATATGTATCTCCCTCTGTACTCCAACACAATAGTTTCAGCTAAAGCACCACCTAATAGACAAAACTAAAAGAAAAACGGTGATGATGCACTACCAAAGGCTTACCCTCACCTGCTACGGTTTAGATTATCCACTTTCATTCATGGACAGCACTCAAAGCCATTTCATCTCTTTGCTTCCTGACTCCATACTCATCCACGTCTGCACACAAACTTGTGGGTTCAGTGGGGCAGGAATATATGGGACTCCTCTGTTCAAGGGCCACAACTGCACAAAATACCACCTCCACCACTCACGTTCCACTCTGAGAAGAACCTCAACCATGTGCTCTTCCTAAGCAAGGTGAACTCCTTCACCATGTATTGTAACCCATGGACCAGACCTTCTGTAGCACACAAGTAAAGCCAGCCTATAGGTTCCGCCCAGCAATCTCTGTTTTAAGAGCCCTAGGGTGCACCTATTGATATCTGGCAGCACCTATTTGGAACCACCTGCCGGAGGAAGTATGTCTCATCATCCACCGGACTATTTTCAGACACAGAACACTACTGTTCGGGTTTATTTATATACTTTATTTATTTTTCCATTTGAAGAACGTGCAAAGCCCTTGGGCATCTAGGCGCTGGTTACAGGCATGATGAAAACAATAAGTACATACAGTGTATAGGGTTAATTGAACAGGTGTATCTTGGGCATTCCCCCAGCTCAAGAGGTCGGAGGGTTCAGATCGAAGGTGAAGAGATAGGTTGTTCCAGAGGTTGTCTGTCACCGACAGGAAGCTGGATCCCACTGCTATTTTGCATCTGAATCTGGGGATGAGGAAGCAGTGCCTGTGGGAGCATCTCAGAGGTCTGGCGGGAGTGCGTGTATTGAGTCTCTGAGCTAGGTATGAAAGGGCACTGTTTGACAGGCAGCGATGGGTGATTGAGTGATTGATAGGGTTTTGAATTTGATTATTTCCCGACAGGGTGCCAGAGGACAGAACTCCTAGCTTCGGAGATGTGGTCAAACTTACTTAGGTCCAGCGCAGCATGGAGAGCATTGTTTTGGAGAACTTCAGAGGTGCCGCAGAGCAGAGCATTGCAACAATCCAGCTTGCATCTGACGAGTGCACGGGTCTCAGTGAGACGATTGTCAGTGGAGAGGAATGGTTTGCTCGCACGTATGAGCTGCATGGCACAGGCAGGTGTGGAAGTAATGTGGTTGAATTCGAGGGACATGCTGAGCGAAGTGTCAAGGTGGATGGCCAGAGTTTTTTCTGAGGAGGAGACAGGGATATGTGGCCATCGATGTTAAAGAAACGGACCACAGGGTCAAGGTTTGCAAGGCGGGATGGCGTGCCAACTAGAAGGAGCTCTGTTTTCTCATCATTCAGGCAGAGACTGTGCCGGGCCATCCAGGTTTGGATCATTTAGTAAATGGGGTTCAGATTGGTGGAGTCCTGTGCATGGACATCTTTTAGGGAAATGAGGATTTGGGTGTCATCTGCGTAGTTTGTGAAGGAGATCCCAAGTGAGTCAAGGTGGTCAAATTGCGGTTTTGTGTATGCATTATAGAGGGTGGAGGAAAAACAGGAGCCTTGTGGGACACTGCACACGTTGGGAGTAGGGAAAGCAGCAACAACCCCTGCAAAGACTCTAGATGTTTTATTGTGAAGGAAGGAGGAAATCCAGCTTGCGGCTTCAGGAGAGAAGCACGCGACCAAAGTCAGATGGTGGCATAAGTTCTTGTGGTCAACAAGATCAAAAGCCGCTGATAGGTCAATGGACATCTTTTAGGGGGATGAGGATTTGGGTGTCATCTGCGTAGTTTGTGAAGGAGATCCCAAGTGAGTCAAGGTGGTCAAATTGCGGTTTTGTGTATGCATTATAGAGGGTGGAGGAAACACAGGAGCCTTGTGGGACACTGCACATGTTAGGAGTAGGGAAAGCAGCAACAACCCCTGCAAAGACTCTAGATGTTTTATTGTGAAGGAAGGAGGAAATCCAGCTTGCGGCTTCAGGAGAGAAGCACGCGACCAAAGTCAGATGGTGGCATAAGTTCTTGTGGTCAACGAGATCGAAAGCCGCTGATAGGTCAAGTAGCAAAAGGAGGGACAGCTTTCTTGAGTTGTTGGCGTCATCAAGTTGGTTCTTTAGGATGAGGAGGGCTGTTTCTGTTTCGTGTCTAAGGCGGAAGCCAGACTGGCATTGGCTGAGAATGTAGTGTGTTTCCACAAATTCTCAAATTTGGGTGTTGGAGGCTCTGTTGAGGGACGGTGGTGATAGGCCGGTAGTTTGTGTAGATAGTTGGGTGAAGGTACTTTAAGAAAGGGCGTAATCTAGGACTCTTTAAGAGTGGGGGGTGATGCCTGAGGTAAAGGAGGCAATGACAATGGCAGTGGTGAGTGGGAGAAGGGGTTATATACATTGTTTAACCAGGGTGGCCGGACAGATGTCACTTTTGCAGCAAGGGGGTTTGAGTCACTTCATGATGGTGGCCAGGTCGGGCTTGGCGCTAGGTTTGAAGTTGAAGAGATGTTTGTGGGCAGATGAGACGTTCTGGGGGTTATGTGGTGGACTGTTCAGCAGTGTGCTTGATTTGGCTTTGATTTCTCATTGCAGTTGTGTGACTTTACCAGTGAGGGAATCTTGGATGTTACTACACCAGGTATCATCTTTTGTGATGATCGTAGGGGGTGCGATAGGAGATTCTAGTTCACAAAGGATGGTGAACAATTCTCGGGAGCTCGAGGAGGCCTCCCCAATCCTGTCATTGTAGGAAGTTGCTTTGGTTGCATGGATGACTTGTTTGTATTTCAAAGACCAGTCTAAGAAGAGGGCTTTGTTGGAAGTAGAGGGGGCCCTCTGCCTGGCAATTTCTGCTTCTCTTTCTTTTGCCCATATTATGTGGCGTTATGAAGTAAACCAGGTATTTCTATGCCTGGTATTTTATGACTTGTGTGGCTTGAGGGGCCAGGTAGTTGACAACGTTAGCTAACAGGAAATTGTAGTGCTCCACCAGAGAGTTAATGTCATGGTGAAGGTGTAGCTGAGTGTCAAGCAACGGGAGAAGATGGTCCCTAGTTAGGTTGTGGGTGTTGTGTGCTACAGTCGGGAGTAGGAGGGTGGGAATTTTGGGGTGAAGGTTATACAGTGGTGGTCGGTCCAAGGGCAAGATACATTGGAGAGAATGGAGATATTTCAATTGTGGTCCAGGAGCCAATCTAGGGTGTGGCCTTGCCAGTGGGTGGGATGAGGAGGGGTTGGGTACAGCCAAGGAAGGAGGTAGCTTTATCTAGTTGCCTTCTATTGATGGTTTTCCCTGTGCAGGGTCATCTTAAAGGATTTTGGGGCACGCAAACCAAAATATTTACGGTTCCAGAATAATTGGTCACTGTTCCTCATTCTCATTGTGATCACAACCCAAAACTTCATATGCTGTCCCAGCAGCAATCAAAATAAGCATCGGAGCTCCCTTCAAGTCCTCTAATGCCCTTCATCCTTGCTGATACCCACATTTTAAAAAGTGGCATTTCAACGACAACACTAGCAGTCAACGATAAAGGAACTTGTGTTCTAGCAAAAGTATAGGAAACTTTTAAAAATTGCAACCCAGCCAGGCCTATGGCAAATGAGTGCCAGTATAACTCAGATTAGTAGCCTCACAAAGCATAAAAGTGCCACACCATGTATGAAGGGGATGGATTGGAAGCAACGAGAAAGGTGCACATGCCTTTGCATAGAGGCAGAACTCAGATTAGTAGCCTCGCAGAATGTAAAAGTGCTCCACCGTGTGTAATGGAGACCAATTGGAAGCAACGCAAAAAGTTCACATACCATAGCGTAGATATAGAACTCAGATTAGTAGTTTCACAGAAGGTAAAAGTGCTCCACTGTGTATAAAGGGGACAGACTGGAAACGAGAAAGGTGCACATACCATAGCATAGGTACAGAACTCAGATTAGTAGCCTCATAGAGCGTAAAAGTGCTCCACCGTCTGTGAAGGGGACAGATTGGAAACAACGAGAAAGGTGCACATTCTATGTCGTAAGCAGCGCATACAGCTTCGATGCTTCCAGGAAGGTGAGCACATCCAAACATAATCTGCTTTTAAAAGAAGGCCATGGTTATCAAGTGCGATTCCCATTAGGGAGCAGTGGCCCAAATAACTTTGTGTGATGCAATATATCAATGGTCACTATTATTTTATATGAAGCCAAGCAGACTACAGTTAGTTAAATCATGCGTGGGGATTTTTTGAAGAGCATACTGTGATGAATCCTGTGGAGTCATCACTGATTTCCCGGCAAGGATCTTCTCCCAAGAGGCCAGGGGATGGCAGCTGCTACCTGATCCTGACCCTGGGGGTGGTACTATGAGAGAGGATCACATGGCAGGAGACGGCTGTCGGGGGGGAAAGTAGTGATCCTTTCAAGAGAGATGCAGTATTCTTCCCACTCTAGAGATGAAGACCTCATAATTCCTAAATTCTTGATGGCTTGTTGTCACTATAAAAATCCCTCCCATTGTAAAACCCAGAAACCCCTTCCTGCAAATCATTCTAGACAAAATACCATTCATACCTTACACACACATAAGACACACCTAACTTCTCCTGTATCTAATGTTTTTCTAAGTAAAAGTCATAAACTATATCACTTTAGAAATCCTAGAAATTCTATGGGCTCCAACTCCCATGAAGCGTCAAGTACTGAGAAGAGGAAGAAGGAGTTGATGATTATTGAAACACAACCTTGAATATGCGGACTGGTTGTTTTGGTGAAGCACGAGTGCACGGGACATTTAAAAATGGTATCCGCACTCGAGATGCAGGCAGTGCCAGAGAAGGAAGCAGGATGGGAAAGGACCGCGCTGGAGGAGGCAGGCACTTGCAGACAGCCGCTTGCAACTACAACAGTTACATATCGGCATGGCACAAGGCCAGGAGAGATGCAGTGGGCACCGTTGGAGGACCGTCAGAGAACCAGGAGCAGCAGCAGAGTTACCAGAGACATGGTTGTGCAAGAAGCAGCATTCTTTGGTCCTGGAGAGAACCTGGCGGGTGAACACAGAGCAGCTGGGAGTGTTTAAGGGTGGTCTGCAGTGCGAGGTAAGCCGTCCCAGAGAGGAAACTTCATTGCAGCAATGCGCCATGAGTCAGGAATGATACAAGACACCGGTGAGTCTTCCCAGAGCCATTGGGACACCGGGGCGTACCGACAGGCATGTGTGCAAATAAATCAAATAAGAATATTTGAATACGGACCCAATAAGGTATAAAGACAGAACTTGAACAAGCACCCATGCATGAGATGTCAATGTGGGGAAAGTTGGAACAAGTAGTACCTCAAGCCAATAAAGTAGAAACACAGTGAACTATTACAACTGTGATATACTAAAGGACAGTTGAACAGAGAAGAAGTCCTGGTGAAAGGAGCACATCAGTCAGTGAACATTTGGGGAAAGATAACTGGCAGAAAAGTATACAAGTGGATCTGCAAGACCACAGAAAGGGATTCCTGGCAAGGGGGTATACCAGGCAATCCACTCAAAGTATATAGAAAGATTAGACATTGTGGCAAGATACCTGGCAAGGGTGTTTAACAGGGGATCTGAGAAGTTGATGAAGGTAAGCCATGGTAATAAGAAACACCAGGCATTTTGAAATGAAATAAGAACTTTAAAATTGTGGGAAGATACCTGGCAGAAGTGTGTAGCAGGGGATCTTAAGAACCTACTAAAGGATTCCTGGCAGGGCAGTACACCAGGAGGTCCACCAAAGTCTTAGAAAGAAACAGACATACTTACTTTGCAAAACACATAGAAAAGTATACGAGAGACTCTGGGAAAGCACATGGAAAAGATCTTAGTGAATAGATAGATATACCAGGCATTTGAAGTTATGAAATTGAATAAAGACCTTTTCATGTTGAGCCCAAAATACCTGGTAGAGGGGTATACCATGAGACCCGAAGAACTAACATGAGGATTCCTGATGCAAGTGCACATCAAGTAATCCACCAAGATACAGAAGAGGTTAGAGAAAACCTTATATGGAACATCTCATCAGAAAAAGATCCTTTTGTGAACTCAGTGCAAAGGAACCTAGGAGGAGCTAAATGGTATGGGACATATTGTTTGCACAGGAACTTTCTGAACCTGGTATAAAGAGCCAAAGGAAGGGAACCACCCTCTGGATCCAAGGGCTCCTCCTTGGAAAAGACGGTTACTGTTGGACTTATCTACTTGCTTTAATTATGAACAAGTTTTGCCAAATATACGTCAGATACATTTCCTTGCACCCTTGGTTGTTCATTTCTAGTGTGAGGAGCAGAGTATGATGTTTTGGACACGAGGACAGTTTATAATTTTGTCTTGAAAAAGACTGATCTTTAGTTTTAGTTTCCTAGGTAGGGACACCCTCTTTAGGATAGGGACAGAGGAGACTTTCTCCAACTAGTTTGTTTAATAAAAAATTCTGATAATGAAAATATTACAACTGTGTGCCTGCCTCTCATTTCTGACCCCTCACAATACCCTGATAACTAAATCACTCTCAGGGGCTGAAACACGTGTAAAATGTAGGCACTGGTTTTTGACAGGTTGTTCACTATGGCCCAGTGCATCTAATCACTTGCACCAAAAAAACATCCCAATTCTGAAATGGCCCTACATTGGGAACAGGAGCAGGGGGAAGTGCAAATGATGGCAGGGTCATCTCTGACCCTGCCATGATTTGTTTTCGGAATGTGACAGCTACGGTTTAAAGGTATTTTGAACATGAGTGCCAGTACTTTTACAGATAGCCCATGACTGTTGGAATTAATTTTTATTCCAGCCGGATGTTTTATGATGACATGTGTTACTCTTTAGTTGCCATGTTGGCAATTCACATTGCAGCTCCTGGTGTGTCAGTAGACGGGTCCTAGCAGGGTATACACGTACGCATTATATTTATCGTCATGGAGCCTTTCGAAAGTGGGGCCAGTTGAGCAAAATCCACTTTCTGTGTACGAAAGCCACTATCATTTTGCACTCCCTCACGGTTGGCATTCTGTAACAATGACACTTTGCAATTTAGGTCTGATGACTTGTTGAAATATGTGAAAGTGCTTTTAGAAAATATAAATTCATTACACCTTGAATGTGCAGGAGTTAAAAAATATATTTATTTAATAGGCTTCAATCAATCAAACCTGGGAAACTGTTGATGTCGGTACTCCAGGGGAGGGACCACATATGAAGTTACCTATTAACGAGAATCACACATTGCTACTCTCGCCATCCTTTTGCACATTTCTTCTTTGAGAATAGAATGAATTGTGACAATGGTTTGAGGGTGAGGGGGGCTGCTGCTGTTTTTTTTTTTCTAGGGAGACCATTGAATCGGACGGAGATGAGGGTTGGAAGTTGGGGCTATAGCACAGTGAATGGTGCTCTCCCTCAGGGGACATCTATGTTTGTAACTTGTCATGGATGTAGCGTGGTTACACGCCAAGCTCTCGATTTGTACTGGCAAGAGTTCATTGCAGGGAAACAAGTATGCTGTTTCCATAGGACCTGGACATGGACATTGGACCATGCTACAGATATGTCTATGTGGCCCTGTGTAACTATGGTTCTATGTCATTATCTCGAATTTTATAGCCCGCACCAAAACAGGATGGATTTCTTTGGGCCGGTTTTGGACAGCCTTTAATATTCAAAATACTTGAATTCCTCCCCCTCCGCCCTTTGAAATCGGGGGTTTTACCACTGAACCCCCCCCTTCAACCTCTCCCCCACCACAACCTCACCTCATACTCAGACGCACCTTTTCGCCAGCACCCCCTTACATACAAAAACACTCAGAAACACATATACGCGGACATGCTCCTTCCCTCAGACCCCTCCCCACTCCAAACACTGTTCCCTTTCATACACACATGCCCGCAAACACACACTTACCTGTAACGCATCTTCCCCTGCCCATCTCGATCAGCCTGTCAGCCGCTGCCTGCACTCGAGTGCGGCTGGGGCGTAACAGTACCGATTTAGAAACACTGTTCTGAGCGTTCTCAGAGCGGTCTTTCTAAATTGTCTTTTTTTTAAAATCTAGTTTATTAAAAGGTCTTTTGACCTAGAACGGTATCCATCTGCGTCCTGCAGTTAAAGGCCCAAAGTGGAGGCCCTCAAGGGCGCTGACTGGCAGCCCAGATCGATGTGTGATCTGGATATCAGTGCTGGCAAGTATGAGAAATCTCTAGATGAAGGGTCTTTCATGACCACATCCATTGGAGACGGGTTTTGCAGCCGATCATTTGTAGGTTGAACCATTGGAGAAAAGTCTATTCTGATGGGTATGTGTTCAGACCGTGGCATTGTGTTCAAATAGGATGTGTTTGTCGGAACGGTATGTTTTGGCCGCATCCAAAAGTTTGCATGGACGAAAGGTCCTAAAAATGCTACCAGCAAAAGGTTTGAACACCAAAAGTTCGAACTTATGTGGTAGCATTATAGGTAAGTATAAAAAAAAAAGAAAAAGACTGCGGGGGCTGCGGTGGTGTCCCGCGCAACACCCCGCTCACTATACTGTGTGGTATAGTGAGCAGGGGTTGCGGGGGACACCCCTGCAGCTCCTGTAAAAAAAAAAAAGAAGAAAAGAAAAGGACCCTGCGGCGCTGGGTAGTTAGCGTTTGGGGTGGCATCTTTAAACAGTAGCACAGTACTGTGAGTTACAGTCTGTGCGTCATCATTTGCGTCCATTGGAATTAATCCTTGGTCAGGTGTTGTTGAAAAAGCCACATTTTGAGAGGTTTGCAAAAATGGAGAATTGTGGGGGCATTCATTTTCGATATCGGGATTGAGTTCCAGAGGGTGGGTGCATGACAAGAGAAGGATTGCAAATTCTCTTTTTGCAGACAAATTGTGTTTCGAGCTGTTAGGTAGATTTGCTGTGCATTGAGTGCATTCCACCAGAGACGTGGAGCTCAGCTGCCAGGTACACTGGAGTGTTTCTCGTGACTGCTTTAAAGAAGCAGTCATGAACAGTATTCTGGCCTGGAGAGGAAGACAGTGTAGTTTGCATGCGATGGGGATGATTCGCCCTTAATAAGATGTTCTGCAATGTGGTGGACTGCTTTAAGAGGAGCCAAGTGAGCATCTGGGAGCACAGTCAGTAGGGCATTTCCCTCATCAATGTGCAAGACCACAAAGGCCTGCACTACAGTCTGGAAGTCCTGCAGTGGGATGAAGGATTTGATTTTGAAATGGTGGAGATTCGGAGCCAGGCAGTTTGTGCCTTCTTGGCTATGTGTGTCTGGAAGGACAGGCGGGTGTTGATGGTGAGGCCTAAGGATTGTGCTGCACCCGAAGGTTGCTGATCAAATCCTTCCAGGTGCAGATGATTGAGCCATTGATGGATGAGTTTTTGTTGCGGGAGCTGTGGGCAGGAATTCAATCTTAGAGGGATTTTGTTTCAGGCAGGGGACATCCAGGACTGGATGATGGCTAGATAATGAGAGAGACGCCTGATGTCCTGTGGGGTATGACGACAACAACTGGTCACGTGAGGCAGCACATTACCTATGTTGATCATGCGAGGCATATGAAGAATTAACTGGTGTCAAAGTATTCCTGAGGCATTTGGGTCTGTGCTTGCAATGCACACTTACATGTAAGGATGGACATTTTAAGCACTACCTATCGGCAGAAGCAATGATTCAATACAAAAGCCAAAGCTATTGTGTTTGTCGATGAGTGTTAAGCATGCCACTGACAGTTTCTGCTGCTTCGTTAATATTTTTAGGTAGGGTTGAATCAGTTGGATTGGGTAAGCAATGTTCTCTGTTTCTCAGAATCTTTTCCCGGATCGATAGAGTGTGTAAACCTTTTTCTCTCAGAGATGTGTCTGCTTCTGTAATTAATTCTAGACATTTGCTCAGGGCGTTTCTAAACATAGCTCTCGGTTCAATAGCCGCCAAAGGCAGTTGTCAGAGCCAGGCTGTTAGGTGGTGCGTTTTCCTGTGTTTGCCTTGTTTATTCCACAGGGATTACATACAGTTATCAAAAAAGTACTGAATCAAAAGTTCTGCTTCGTTCCACTGAACTCAACCAGTGGTGTGAGATCAAACTCATATAGATAGATGCCCCAAAATACTGCAGTTGCACCTTTCCTATGTTGTGTTAATAGACAGGAGCCCTGCCTTCGGTACCGGCTTGAACCCCAAGATCATCGCCTCATCTGCTCCAAAGGCCTCCTCCTACATTTAAAGCCATGTGGATAATTCACAAAGCAGCAAGTACCTTAAGCCATAAAACAGCAATGTCCTCTGTGTTGCAAGACTAAGGAATTTGAGCAGTGGCAGACTGCATCAACCTGGGAAAACAATTGGTTGGTAGGTGCAACCTCTGTGCTACTACCATCAGTCCAGGGTGGTCCACGCAGCAGCGAATTCATGATTTAAATATGCAAGTGTACTGTAATCTATGAATTTCTAATGTTACCATGTACAAGACCAAAAGAGAGAGCATGGCTTAAACTACCTATAAGAACAGAACTCCAGAAGGGGCAAGGCGGGACCCTGGGCTGGTGTAAAGACTGGAGGGTGTATCTGTACTCCTGCCCTCTATATGGCAGAGTAGAAGCACAGAGGACCCCAGCCAAGATTCTCTATATGGTAACGGTGGACGAGCAATCAAGGCTTAAGTCTCAGGAGGTGATGCAGGCTGGTTCTTAAGTACAGTGTAGTCCCCAAGCCCCCACAAAGGAATGTCCACACACTATGTTGTTGATAACACAGTTCCTTATATAAATAAGGTTCAGGTTATATACACACACAATAACACACTTTGTGCTCAGGAAATACTGAAATGAAAAGTGTACAATTTCTATGTGGTACCACAATTACTCCTTGACTGCATTAAAATACACCAACTGCTGACAGTTTCAAATGGCATACAAATCAATAGCAAAAGGTATCAACAATAGACTTGTGAGGAAAACAAGTTGGTTAAACAATTGGCAGAATACTGGGCCCCCACTAGGCACTGTTCTGTGTGAGGATCCCCCACCTGGGCAACCTGTAAATAAAGTATATTGACAAGCCCAGTCCATATATTGTTTAGCAGAGTTTTATTTCCTTCTATAAAGGTTCTACTACCCCATGTACCTGGTTTAGCAGAGTTTAATGACGGGTCATCGACGGATCCTTCTTGAGTGAACACCCTTTAAGGCAGGAGCCACAGATCATCGAGATCCCTTGAAGAAAAGGTGAACAATGTTGTCGAGATGGCAGCTTCGGCCTTCGCGGTGCTTTTCGGCGATCGATCGTGGATGTCCTGCGAAGATGAGGCATGTGGTGCACCTCAATGACGATAGTTTGTTGCCGCAAAGAGTCAATGAAGAACGTAGGCCCAGCAAGGGCGTCTGTCGTCTGCATCTGGCGTCAGCGATTGGGACCCGACCACGGCTGGCTTCTGGATCTCTTCTGCATCTTTGTGGACTTCGATTGGCGGTAAACCCACCAGCGGATTCTCCCCGGTTCAGCAGCGACCTTGTCTTTCTCCGGAGGGACAAAGCGGTTGACGATGCTGAGCAAGGGAGTCCTTGATTTAAATGTATTAGGCAATGGAGCGTTGCGGCTCCGGTCGACGATGATAGTCGTTGATGGCGATGGACTTCAATGTCCATTCGCTTCGCTTCAGATTCCTCGGCAGTCCCTGTCTCAAGTCAGCAGCCTTTCGAGGACTGACTTCCAGGGAGCCGTGGTGAAGGTTAGCTGGTGCACAATGTTCCCTTGTAGCTCGGGAAAAAGGTCTCCTAGCCAGGTCCTCTCTTGGATCGGTTCTTGGAGACATGACAGCTTTCGGATTGCACCGAAGGAAAGCAGCAGGAAAGCCTTCTTCTTCAAAATGGGCTTCAAGGTTAAGCATCAAGTTTCGACTTCAGCCTCTGAACGATTTCCATCAGTGAGCGGTCCCCAGATATACTGTTCGGTCTCTCATTCACTCTGCTGGGTCACACTCAGGCATCCAATCATTCAGAAGGGCATTCAAGCAGGCAGGCAGCAATCAGTCTCACAGTGCATTCAGGCCATTCTTCTCCATCCAGACACTCACAACACATTATGTGGATTGGGACAAGTACCCAGCCATTCAGCACTCCACACTGCATTCATCCCAGTTTCAGGCAGGGCTGTCTCATTCATTGTGTAACACACTAGAAACCAGACACCCATAACATGAAATGTTTATTGGTCACACACTCCATTCACCCAGGTTCCACCCCAAGGGTGTACCCACAACATACAGTCACTGGGAAGGCTCCAGCCAGTCTGGCCTGGACTTCCCCCCAATACCATATATGGAGCTTCCACCCAACAGTCAGTCAAAGGAAAGGACAGAGTCAGGGCTTCCCAGGACTTTGGGGAAACAAGGGAACAGGCAATAGAAATCAAGAGGCCACATGGGCCATCTTGTCTCCTCTCAGGAATTAACTGATTCCAATGGCAGGGCCTGTGTATCCCAAAATGGAGGATACTCAAAGCAACTGTCAAATTCAGCATGGAGCTGCCACCAGCCTTTACCCTGCTCTGTGGGCCACACACAGGTGCCCAAAAACATACACTAGGGGTACAAGGTTGTACCCCCACCATTGGGTGCCATAAGGGTATCCCAAGGGTCTGTTCACCATGACCAAAAAGAGGAAGAGCTGCACTGCCAGGGGTCCTGCATGGACTCCTTTGCAGAATATAACACACAACACACATGATAAAGGAGTACAGAACACAGATATGGAGGGCTCTTGGACAGTCTGTGTGCTGGGCTGATCCCTGTGCAGTGCTGAGCTCTTGAACAGGTTGGTCTCTATGCATTGCTCAGTTGAACTCTGGGCAGGCTCTGATTATGCTCTATGCTAAGTTGAGTTGTGGTTTGGCTCTGGGTACAGCTGAGCTTAAGTCTGGACTGTTGATTCGGCTGCTAGATTCTGGGCTGAGCTTTGAGCCAGGCTCCCTACAAGGGCTAGGTTCTGAATTGGTCTGGCCTTTGGGTATGGCTGAGCCTGGTATATGCATGGTGTGCAGACAAATCTGGACTGCAGGTCAGACTCTAGGATTGTGCTCAGAGCTCATCTAACTGGGGTGGACTCCATCCAAGATGTCTTCAGGGTACAGCCGCCAAGGTTGGCTCTAGATTGGATGAGCTGCATACAAGGCTGGGCTCTGCACAGCTCTGTTGGTTGGGCAATTTCTAATCAGTGGCAAGGCTTTGGGTAGTGCTGGCATCTACGTGGAGTTGCAGGTAGGTCTGGCATCCATGCTTAACTGGTCTCTGAAAATGGGCTCTGGGCTAGGCATCAAACATGTCTGGAGTATATAAAGCACAGGGCTGCTGAAAGGCGTGGGCTCGGGAAAGACTGAGCTTTGGGCATGGCAATCCAGCAATTTGCTTCTAAGCCTCACAGCTGGGCATTGGAAAACTTGAGTTTACTTTATTTGCATATGCACTTTTTTCATTCAGCAAAGACCACCATGCAGCCCTCAAAGCAAGGATACCAAATATTATTATCAAAACTAAGAATTGTTATTATTAATATTAAGGTTATTATACATTAATTAATTAGCATGTCTCTGCCTAATTAATTCTGCCAGATCCACAGTTTAATGATTAACATAGACTGTCATGGATTTAATGTATTTATTTTATTTATTGTTCCTTTGTAAAGTGCCTATACACAAGTGTTTCGAGGCACAGCAAGGCAGGAGAGGGGGAATAGGAGAGGAGCAATCCTAATAGGCCATGCAACATTCAGATCATTGAAGTGCAGTGCGAAAAGTGCAAGGGGGAATGGAGGTGGGGGAAGTGCAGGAGCTTGGAAGAAGGGCCCAGGAGAAGGAGAGTGCAAGGGAGGCCCTGTGGACAGGGCTAGGGGGAAGAAGAGAGGGAAGGGGTGGGTCCACAACTAAGTGCAAGCATAGAGTCTGGAGACGTTGGACAGCTACAAGGGTGCAAGCTGATCAGCTAAGTGTGGGCGGGGAGGCATGTGAGGGAAAGTGCAGGATAAAAGATGGCGAGCGGGAGAATAAGTGTAGAGGTAGACTGGGAATGGAAGGGCCTGGTGCCCTGTGAGACTCTGAAGGAGCCAGGCCACCAGTCCCGGGCATAGGGGACATTAGCAGGGGAGGAGGAGGGGGTAGGGGAAGAAGAGAAAAGGAGGGTCTTGAGAACCTTCTGGGAATTTAAGGAGATCTGGCTCAAGTCTGAGAGGGGCAGGGAGGCTATTCCAGAGGCAGGCACCTATGGAAGAGAGAGATGTACCCCCACTCTCTGCTTGGAATAACGTCTGATTTGCAGAGAGTTAGAGATAGACGAGTGAAGGGCTTTAGTGGGGAGGTATTTATGGAGAGAGAGTTGGATAAAGCTTGGTCCCAGGCCCCAGAAATCCTTGTGGATTATGCAGAAGGTCTTGAATTTGATCCTCGCAGCAACCGGGAGCCAGTGGAGAGATTTAAGGGCTGGAGAGATTTTGTCCCTGAGCTTTAGGCCAAGGATACGTCTTCTTCTGGATTAGTTGAAGGAGGCGAAGGGAGGAGTTAGGAAGATTGAGGAAGAGGCTGTTGCAGTAGTCCAGCCTGGAGAGAACCAGAGCTCTGGAGACATTGAGATTCTGGGGGTCGGTGAGGAAGCGGAGAATGCCTTTGAGGAGGTGAAGCTGAAAATGGGTCTTCCTGGCCAGGTCCATGATGTGCGGAGAGAAGGAGAGGGAGGAGTCATAGATGACGCCAATGTTTTTTGCTTCACACGAGGGTGGGGCGATGGGCGCCAAGGAGGGTGGCCAGAGTGTAGGAGGGAAAGAGGGAGCAGGGGTCCCAATGAGAAGGATCTCAGGCTCACTGGCTTTAAGGCAGAGATCGTAGTAGTGCACCATGCCTGAAAAGCAGACAGGCAGTCAGGAATGAGAGAGGAAGAAGAAAAGGAGGAGGAGGGAGGTTTGAAATAAAGCATCATCATCAGCATAACACTGAAAGTTAGGAGGGAAGGTGGAGATGAGATGGGTCAGGGGGGGCATGTCGATTTTGAAGAGCTAGGGTGAGAGGATGGAACCCTGATGGTACAAAGGTGGAGAGTGAGATGGTGTAGAGGAAAGTCCCAATTTAACTTGGGAGGGACAGTCTGAGAGGAAGGAGGTTAACCAATCAAGAGCCAGGGCGATGATACTAAGGGTATCACAGAGCCGTTTTATCAAGGTGGCATGATTGACTGTATCAAAGGCATAGGAAAGGTCAAGAAGGATGAGAACGGAGGGGGAGCTGAAATCGAGATTAGTGAGCAAGTCTTCACTGGTGTTTAGCAGAGCAGTTTCCATGCCTCTGGTAGCTCTGAAGCCAGATGGGTGGTCATGGGGACAACCAACAGACTCAGTGTGGTGAATAAGCTGGGAGATGGGCAGCTCTCCAAGGGTTTGCTCAAGAAGGGGAGAATGGAGATAGGGCAGTAGTTTGCCGAACAGGAGGGGTCGGCAGAAGGCTTTTTGAGGAGAAGGTGCACAAGGGAGCGCTTGAGGAGTGAGAGGAAGGATCCAGTGGCAAAGGAGTGATTGCAGAAATCAGCCTAGGCTGAAGCAAGGGAGACAATAGTCTGGCAGTAACCGAGCCGTAAAAACCAGCAGTTTTCTGCCGGACTTGGAATGAATTACCGCCTACTTGATTGCCGGAATCACAGAGGCATTACAACCCTGGTGACCCGGTAATTCCGGAGGCAGACTTATGTAAATCCCCATTCCCATGGAGTCCTATAGGACTCCATGGGGATGGGGACAATGGAAACACTGGTTCCATCTATGACGGAGCCGATGTTTCCATTTCCATCTGCAAGCGGGTGCGTTACTCCCGTCAGGTCAGACCTGGCAGGAGTGACACCTCCCGCCTGCAGAACTCGTAATCAGCCAGTCCGGAAACAACGGTGGCGGCGGGTTTACCGCCACCGTTGTTTCCGGACTGGCAGACTCTAAATGAGGCCCAATGTTGTCCTTGGAAGTTCTGGAGGAGCAGGGGAGCACCTGTCTGGACGAGACTTTCCTAGAGCGGACTTGTCTAGAAACCTCATCAGGTGTTATGGGAAAGAAGGAGGAGAGCATGAGGGGAGAGGAAAAGGGGGTCTAAGAGCGGGTGAAGGAGAAGGGTGAGGGGTAGAGGAAAGTGAGGACAAGATGTCCTGAGTTTTAGAAATGAAGTGAGAGGCCAGAGAAGTGCAGAGGGCCAGGGAAGGCAGAGGAGAGGTGGAGACGGCAGTTGGGGTGGCTAGTTCCTTGCAGATGTTGAAAGGTTTGGCTGTATTGTTAGAGGCAGCAGAGATGCACGCTTGGATATAGGCCCTCTTCTTCGAACACATTGAGAGTCTGCATTGCCTTTGGAGTAAGCGGCAGACCAGTTTGTCAGAGGATGTGCTTGAAGCCTGCCACTTCTGCTCAGCAGCTCTGCACTTGTGTTTTAGAGTGGCGAGATCGAAGTCATAGCAGGAATTGCGCTTGGGGGCAGGCTTCCGGTGGATCCTCATGACAGGGGCAAGGATATCCAAAGTGTTGGAAATGGAGAGTTGAAGGTTAGAGAGGACTGAGTCCAAGTGAGAGTCAGTTGAGTGAGTAGGAGGGGGCATGAAGGTGGTTGCAAAAGAGGCAGCTGACACTTGCTTCATCAGTCGAATGAGGGCGAATGAGGCTAGCAGTGTGGGCAAACGCTCAGCCAGAGGACCATGAAGGTCCAGGTGAGAGGAAAGGAGGGCATGATCAGACCAGGAGAGAGGAGTAACGAGAGGGTTGGAGATGAGGTCTGAGGAGATGAGAGCATCTGGGGTGTGTCTGGCAGAGTGCTTCAGACTAGAGGGAAGAATGGAGAGGGACACATTCACAGAGGTTGTGGAAAGACACAGAGGCACTCATGGGAGTCTAGGTGAATATTGAAGTCTCCATGGAAGAGAAGCTTGGGGGAGGAGGTCACAAAAGAGGAGGTGAGGTCAGCCCATTCACAGAGGAAGCGACAAACCTGGCCAGGGGGCATGTAGATGGTGGCCAGAGTCGGAGAGAGTCAAGGGGAGACATTGAGACTGCAGACAAGGGATTTAAAAGAGTAGAACTGAGTAGGTATGATAGTAGCAGGGAACCACTCAGGGAAGATGAGAGCCACTCTGCCCCTAGGCCTGCTAAGCCTAGGTTTAGAGAGCATCTTGCAACCCTCAGGGAGGAGAGTTGCAACATTTCTGCCAGAGCTCTCCCCTGAACCATGTCTCAGTGAGAGCAAGTAAGATAAGGGGGTGGACCAGTGAATGAAGGATGACAAGGTCCCACTAAATCAATGTATTACATGAAAGTTTTATTTTGTCAATACAAAAATATATATGCATTCTTTATTACGATACTAATACGTATCTATAGCTTAAAAACACTGTTTTTCCACAAAAATACAAAACATTAGGCTCATACCCTAATAGTCTCCAACATTCATTCCCATACACTCTCACAAGGTAGCAATGGCTTTTCTTATTGTTCGTGAAAATAGAAGTTCCTGTTACATATAGCTCATGAATATAATTATACCACATATTCTGACCCTATCTTTATTACTCATGTCGTAAGTGGTTTGTGTAGTCAACACGTGTTTCGGTCTCCTGGAACAGATAATAAAGTCCCTTTCTTTTTGTAGACCTTCCTCAGGACGTAAGGTCAAGATTGGTTGTCTTGCCTTTCATGGACTGGAGTAAGCCTCACCATCTCCGGATAATTAATTCGGAGGTGCAGTTGATGTAATGGAACAAATCCCTCAAAGGTACCAGGAGTGCTTCTGGTCAATTCACGATCCGGAACCCAGCTAGAGTCCCATGTTTGCTTCTTTTCAAATTGTAACAGCTCTCACCGGACTACTAGATATGCGTCCTCTATTTCAGTCTCCCACTCTACGTGAGTCTTCTGGTGGATGTTTTTTCTTTTTACTTTAATTGGGATCGATGTTTCAATCAATTTTGGTTGTTTGTTGTTAGTATTCCAGTCATAAAGATTTGTTAGTGCCTCAAAACTCAGCATGGTTCATGATTCCGTCCAGAAGGAGGAGTTTGGGCTCAGGGCCCTGAGCCATGATACTGCCATTGTGATAGACATTAATGAGGAACATGGAGGAACAGGAAGGGTGCCAAGAGTACCTTCCAAAGGGTGCCTCCATTAATGGGAGAGGAAGAGAAAGGGGAGAGTACAGAGATCATGTGAGTGACCCAAAGGGATGGAGAGTGAATGAAAAAGAGGATATCAGTGATGGTCTGCCTGGAGGCAGCATTGATATAGGTGTCAGCAATGGGCAGGGCAGGGTTAGAGACCAGGAGATATTCTGAATACTTGATGGGACTGTACAAACGTGCAGAGGAATAGAGAGCACTGCACTGTCTCTTCCCAGTCAGGTGGCCTGCATCATCTAAGCAAGCCTTACCAGAGAAACCTCATTTAGGAGGGGATTTATTTCAAACTCCTATCGGCACCACAGGGTCCTCCTCAGACTTTAAGAGGCATACCGTGCCAGGGAATTTTCTGAGTTCCTTGTAGGCCAGTCCAACTCTGAAATCCAAGATGGACGGCAGAGGGAATGAAGGAGCAGAGCGGGCAAAGTTTACAAGGAAATCCTTTAATAGGCAGTAGGGAAACAAACATCGCACAACCACACAACACAATGTTTCCACGATCATTGCCACTATCCGCTCAATGGCATTGCCACCATTCTCTGAATGACACATTGCAGTATAGAATAGCAGAAAAATTCCAAACAACAGTAGGAGTGCCATGTACTGACTGATAAGTCAGGAAGCAGAATGTAGCCTTAGCTCTGCTGAGTTCCAGAGTCTGGAATGGAGTCTGGCAATGTAGAATAGTTCAATGCGACAGTGAGTTCCAGTGATTCGCTCATTTAGGTTTGTTTGGTTCCATTGATTTCAGTAACCTGTGCCTTTCACAAGCTGGATGGGGTGGGGGCCTCTGCGTGTCACAGAAAATGGAGATGAAAATTCCAGACAAAGAGGGATACAGAAATGCACCAAAATGTGGCCCTAAAAGCAATTTGGCACAACTGAATAGTAACAGCAAGAAGAGCCAAAACAAGCCAGGAAGGGGCAGGATGAACACCAAAGAAACCCCGCACAGACAAGGAAAGTACACACAGGCTCAGGAATGGGAAACAAAGCAAACAAAGCGCAAGCGAAGGAATAGGCAACAACCAAGAGGCTTGGAAATGAAGACACAATCACAGCATGTAGGACGAGGAAAGGGAAACAAAGAACCAGCTCATGAGTAGGTAACAGAGGATTGGAAAGGAAGACTTTTAACACAGCACGTCGAGTAACGAATGGGAAGCAAAGCAGCAACTAAGGAGAAGGGAAGCGCCAGTAGGCTTAGAAATTAAGTCAATCACAGCATGCAGAGCCTAAAATGGGAGGCAAAGCACCAGCTCAGGAGTAGGGAATAGCCCATAGGCTTGGGAATAAATACGTAATCACAGCAGGCAGAGTTAGGAATGGGAAACAAAGCACTAACTAAGGAGAAGGGTAGCGCCAAGCCGCCAATTGGCTTCGAAATTAAGTCAATCAGAGCATACAGAGCGAGGAATGGGTGATAAAGCACCAGCTCAGGAAAAGGAAATAGCCCAGATGCTTGGGAATTAAAGACGTAATCACAGCAAGCAGAGTAACGAATGGGAAGCAAAGCACCAACTAAGGAGAAGGGAAGCGCCACTAGGCTTAGAAATTAAGTCAATCACAGCATACAGAACCAGGAATGGGCGATAAAGCACCAGCTCGATAAAAGGAAATAGCCCAGAGGCTTGGGAATTAAAGACGTAATCACAGCAGGCAGAGTTAGGAATGGGAAGCAAAGCACTAGCTCAGGTCTAGGAAATAGGCTCGGTGCTTCGTAATAATGACCCAACCCCAGCACAAAGAGTCAGGAATAGGAAACAAAGCACCAGCTCAGGGACAGGAAATAGCCCAGAGGCTTGGCAATGAAGACTCAACCACAGCACAGAGTCTCGAATGGGACGCAAAGCCCCACCTCCGGAGTAGCAAATAGCCCAGAGGCTTGGCAATGAAGACTCAACTAAAGCACAAAGAGGAATGGGAAACAAAGCACCAGCTCAGGAGTAGGAAACAGACCACAGCTTTAATATGGGGAACTGTCCAGAGGCATGGAAATGAACAGTGAATTACAGCCTGCATACTCAGGAATGGGGAACAACTCTCAGGAATGAGGAATAGTGGAGGATTGCTGGATAAGAAACAGCACAGTGGCTCAGAAAGAGTAGAAAACCTCCCAAGGAAGCCAAAGTGGGAACAGCACACAGGTGCAAACAGTTCCCCAGGGGCGGAGGGAGTGGAATATTCCAGGTGGAGAGCAACCCTTACTGTCCAGGGAACTTCCGCCATCTGTTCTCATTCTGCACTTCTATTTGCGTTAGTTGGGGCATTCACTGGCAAGTATACAGGGTAGGTTTGTCTTGCTGGTGCCGCGGGCTAGGCTAGCCCCTCAATCCCCCAAAACTGCCCTTTTCAAGTTGAAGCAATTCTTAACTTATTTCGAGGGCAATTCTGAATTAACATAAGCCTCAAGAATTTTGGATAAGTTGTCTTCTCCTTCTTCTTCTTCTTTCTGGGGTAGCACACGAAGATCAGGAGCCATAGATTTCCATCTGGAGAGATGATGTTCACCTATTACCCACAAATGCAGGCACTAACCAACCTACCAAGAAAACCTAACCACCACTAACACTGCAGCCACACCACGGTACAACCACTGCACATCACAAAGTCCCCCTACTCAAGATCTTGTTCAAGTAATCCCTCGAAAATCCCACAATATCCAGAAACTTCTCCGCCACCTTTACTGTTATCATCATTTTCTCAGTCTTACTCTGCATTGGAAAGGAACAATTAATAACCTCAATTATAAACAACAAAAACGTCTTTGTCTTCACCAAAAAATCACCACCACCTGTGTCTGCACCACCTACTCCTCAGAATCAGCCAAAGGAGGCAAGAACTCACTCTTAACTTGACAATATTTAACTTGATCCACTCTGTCAACTTGCATCCGCGCAACTGCTTCAGCATAAGTCAAATTGTGAGACAGTCTCAATGATTTCACCTGGGCTTCGCACACATATACAGGGCACTTCTTATACATAACACAGTAATCCCGCCACAGTTCCTACAGACAGGCTATACCTCACTCAAGTACTCCTTGACATCATGCTTCCTCCACACTTCGCACAACATTGTACACCTCTGTAGACACTGGCTACATGACCAAACCTCTGACACCGAAAACACTGCAACGAAGGGGGCACATACTTTGCCACCTGGAACCTCTCATAACCAATCCTCAGAAACAGGGGCACCGTCACGGACTGAAACGTCACCAACACAGTAGTTGAGAGCACTACCCTATCACCATTCCTTTGACCCAACCGTCGTACCCCTGCCACATTATCGTGCTTAGGCTCTGCCATTAAAAGGTCCAGATCAATACTGGTCGGTATTCCACGCTTAAACAACCCCTTACCTCTTTCCACATGTGCGGGTGGCAGAGTACACACCACAGGAATTCTCACCATTTTACGCAAGCGCAGCACCTTCTCCTGTTGTTCAAAAGTCTTGCAGCAAACCAAAAGCTTACCCTCACCCACCTTACGGATAAACTGAAGCAAACTAGCCCACCCCTGTACAGATTCCGCAATCTCAATTGGGCACACTATCCTGAAATCCTGACCCCCACAGCACTTGCCACAATAACCACAAAATCCCCCGCTTTAGGGGTACCAACAACACCTTTTTGCACCTTTTATATCCATCAACACCACACAGTCACCTGCACCACACATCACCTCTGGGCAAAGAGGTACTACCTCCTCATGCTCCAACACTGTGTGTCAAACTAGAAATTATATCGTGCCTCCTATTGCTATGAATATATGTATATTGGCCTACGCCAAGCTGCTAACAAGCTGCTTATAAACTACATGTGAATAAACTCGCATTGCAAGGTCCTGACCTTAGAAACCATGTAAACTGTCATTTTGGGTCAAGCTGCCATTTTAGGTTTTCTTGCTCTATAAAGTCACCATGTGAGCTAAAATGGTAGCCTATGTTATTCAGAACAGAACTCGATTGTCATGACCTCTGTACAGCTAATGTATAACTTGCCTGCAGGCCACTTGTTAGGGTCATGAGCTGAGACCTTGTCCTTCTGCTGACCTGTGTGCAATGGATTACCTGTATCACCAAAACTGATCTATAATTGAATGAGAACACCTGCTTAACTATATTGTATAAATTAAGTCCTACATTGTAATGTTAGGCCTAGAGCATACATTATTACCATTTCTTCTTGTTAATGTATAAACCTAAGATGAACTAGATTTGACCTGGCAAGGGACCGTAGAGCAGTAACTTATTTATGGAATGGTTAACCCAAAGGAGGGCTGAACAGCAGGCTTTAAATGTATAAAAGCCTTACTGTTTCAATGAATATTTGCACTCACTGAGCACACCGAACCACGCCGGAGTTCGCTGTGTTGTACTGAGGGTCGATAGCTATTTGAATTTTGTTCTGTTCTTTTGCAAATGGATTCAGTATAAAATAAAGTACTTTGTATGTTCCTTTGTAACCTGTGTTTGGTGTGTTTCCCTTTTGGTTACCCTGCCTCATATTATTTCCTTGTTTTCACAGTTGGCGCCCGGAATAGGGACCCTCAAGATTGATGCCGGATTATTGAAGGTTGACACACGCTATCGGACCGGGATCGGACAGTGTGACATAACGGGCCCGACTGAACGAGATGCTACACCTCAACAGCGCTGCACGATCCGTTCCCTGGACGATAGCCGTGTGGTCTGAGACGGCATCTTGACGAGGGTCAATTTTTTGAGGCGGGCAGATTTGCCAAAATCACCATACACTAGGTAAAATTCGTTAGGTAAGTCCTTTGTAAACCGATCGGTCCTCCTTAGGTTTGGTCAGGTGAGTCGTTACCCGACTCTTAATTCAACCCTGACAATTTGAATTTAGCGCATTGCATCTGCAGACACAATTATTGACCAGGTAACACCGAGTATTTGAGAAATGCCTGGGAAATTGTGTAGCTGCTTTAGGGCATTATTCCGCAGCGATAGACAATCTTTGGAATTTAGCCGCCCGGCACCACAGGAGGGGTCACCGGCATGTACTATGTACTGTAAGCATGGCATTGGAAGTGTAGTATTTAATAAATTTTGGCACAGACAAACCAGACATGCCTCCGAACTTCAGTGGCCAGTCAATGGTAGTTTTGAGATCCCTCGTATTGAATATTTAGAGTCAGTCTTGTTAAAAAAGAAGGCCAGACCTGCAGCATTTGATGTTTTGCAAAATCGGAAAAGAGAAGCGTTGCAGCAGCTTAAAAGTAGGGAAAAACATGTGCGCAGTCATAAAACAAATGCTGAAAAGGCGTTGTTATATGATCAGGACAAACAGTCTGAGTCGGTTAGGAATATGGACAGGGCTTTCTCACTCGGTATTCAGAAAATCTATCCTTCTAAAGATCTTCATGTTTCTGATGCGTTTATCGACAAATTGTTAAATGAAGGAAGGCCTGGTGCCTCTGCACCACCTCCGTATGTTCCTCTTTCTCCTGCTGTACCTCTTCCTGCTGTCATTCCTGCTCTTCCTGCTCAACCTGTTGTTCCTATTCCTCCGGTTGTTGTTCCTCCACCTGCTCCTCTGCCTCTTCCCATTGTACCAGTAATAGTACCTCCACTGAATTTGCCTGCACCCTCACTCCCAAGTAGTTCTGTACCGCTTGTAGTTGATCAGGGTCCGGGGTCGAGGATTGTTACTCGTAATACTGTTCCTACAGAAATGAAACAGGATTTGTTTGCAAGCATTGTATGGAGAGAGATGATCGAGCTAATGTTCTTGCCACACTTTCTAATATGGATAATTTTCCTGAGAAAAATGTTTTCATTGAAGGTTTAGGGATTCATTTATGTGTAATGTGGGGTAAATTAAATAATGCAGACCTCCCACAAAGGTTGAGGGACCTGAATACTTTAGCCTTTTCAAGAGACACTGTGGAGAAGGTACATGAGCATGTTGAGAGGATATTTGAGTATAGAAAGGAGTTGGAAAGGTTACGGAATGAGGATGACGAAGAAGAAAGTATGTATGTACAGAAACGATTTCTTCCGTGTCGTAAATCGACATCTGAGGAGGCGCGGATTTGTACAAAAGATGCGATTAGATGGATTTCAGACATATCGATAACTCCAGTTGAGGTATATGACACATACAGTCAATATACGCTAGAAATGCAGGATGAATGTTTAAAGAGAAAGGTTAGTTGTCCCACAGAGTTATTGAGCATTTATAAGAGAGCTTTTTCACTTGACACTTCTTCAACTGCTTTAGCGCTCGACTTAGCTCTGTTGCTTAGTAAGCGTTCGGAGTTGCCTACATCTCAGTTGCCTATGAGAGAGGTTCCTCCGACATTTGTCCCAAAGGTTGAGATTCCTGCTAATGCTGCAGCAGGTACACCTGCTGTGGACATTCCTGCACATTATGTATCGCAGTTTGTTCACGTCCCGTTTTCACGACAGGAAGTGAATACTATTAGACAAACTATTCCTGACATTAGGAAAAATCCGACAGGGTTCTTTAAAGAGATAGAGTCCGTTTTGCAGTCCTCAGTGTTTACCCTAGGCGACATTGATTTGCTATTCCCTGTACTCCTGCCTGTAGATTTGTGGAAACAGGTTAGAACTATAGACGATGTACCAGGGTTGGGAGATACATGGGCTAACATAGTTAGGCTTGATAGGGAAAGGCCAGCTGGTGAGAGACCACCTCAGGTGGTACTAACTTTGCCTGACAGAATCATTGCAAAACTGAAAACTATAATCCCCGAAAAGAGAATTATTTGGGACAAGCTTACGGCCTGTGTCCAAGGAAAATCTGAGGGTGCTACAGAGTTCTTTAATCGGTTCGAACAGGTATTCTCGGATTTCGGTGGACAAGACCTAGGCACAGAGTCTGGGAAAAGATTATTTGTGGACAAATTTGTACGTGGATTGCTGCCTGACATCCAGTCACAAATTATGTCTTCTGAGAGCGCTTGGCAGGCGAAATCCCAATCAGAAGTACTGCACATGGCTCAGTACTATGAGAACCGTGTCAATAATGAAAAAGATAGAGTCGAGAAGAGAAAAGGTGATTTGAAGACTAAAGTATTGTTACAGCAAATTGTTAGAGGCCCCAGAGGGGGTAGTTCGCAGATTAGAGGTCAGTATGTTCCACAAGGGAATGTGCCCTTGGGTCCTGTGAATATTAACCAGTGTGCCTATTGTCGCCAGGAGGGTCATTGGCGTGCACAATGCCCCGTCCTTCGACAGAGGTCGAATAACACATTTGGAAATATGGGTAGACGATCCAGAGGTCGCCCGGGTGTAGGGGGCCCTGGTAGAGGCCAGTTTTCTCAGGATCCCCAACAACCTTTTTCACAGGATAATCAGACTTCGAGTGTGGATACTAGAAACATATTTGATCATCCTTCTGCTGCATATCTATCTGAAGAGCTTCCTTTTGATGATATTTTGTTTCGTTAGGATTTCCCAAAGCAGGGTTTGGAACCTACACCTATTCCCGTTAATCAGAAAGGTCGCTACGTTGAAATGGTAGTCGGAAATAGGAAACATCAATTTTTGATAGACACTGGAGCACAGAAGTGCTCCATTTATCATTCTCGGGTTCCAAACATTCCACTGTCAGGGCAAACCAATGTTTCTGTAGGGTTTTCTGGCACACCAGTTGTTTGTCCGGTTTCTTCACCGGTACCTATTTCTTTGGGTCCCTTTACGGACCACTGTCCATTTCTCTTGACTTCGAATTGTGGAGAGAATTTGCTGGGGTTGAATCTGTTGAAGGAATTAAATGCGGTAATTCATTGTTCTTCTGATGGAGTGCGTTTGACGATTTCACCACAGCAATGTTCTGTTTCGCAATTCTTGACTAGACCTTTGCCGCCAGAATTCAGTAATGTACCAGAGTGTTTGTGGGCAGTTCATGACAATGATGTCGGTATTTTGCAGATTGAGCCTGTTAAAATAGTTTTGAAACATGGAATTAAGCTGCCCCGTATTCCACAGTATAAGATCTCAGTTGAAGGCGAGCGAGCTTTGAAGAGCATTGTTTCTGATTTTGTGCATCGTGGGGTGATTGAGGAGATTGCAGGAAGTTTGTGCAATAGTCCGATTTTACCCGTGTACAAAAAAGGTGATAATGCAATTCCATTTCATTTTATAATTGATTTACGTGCCATTAATAAATTCGTCGCTCCGCAATTTCCAATTGTGCCTGATGTGACGACAATATTAACCATGATTCCAGCTACGGCTACTCACTTCAGTGTTGTGGACCTAAAGAATGCTTTCTTCAGCACTCCTATACATGAGGATAGTAGATACTTGTTCGCGTTCACCTTAGGGGGACGCTCATTCACATTTACTCGTGCACCTCAAGGTTATACTGAGAGTCCTAGTATTTATAGTAGGGCTTTGAAAGAGCAGCTTGATACCCTTGGATTGCCCCCTACTTGTACGTTGCTTCAATATGTTGATGATTTGCTTTTAGCCGCTGACTCTGAGAGCTCTTGTAAAGAGGGCACTGTGTTGTTGCTCATCCATCTAGCTAAGCATGGTCACAAAGCTTTGCTTAAAAAGTTTCAATATTGTTGCCAGGAGGTCACCTATTTAGGCTATCTCCTGTCAAAGGAGGGAAGAAGATTGACACCTGAAAGAATAAAACACATTTCTGGCATGTCTGTCCCAAATACACAAAAGGAAGTTAGAGCCTTGATAGGTATGGCTTCTTACTGTAGGTTATGGATCCCAAACTTCTCACTAGTGATAAAACCGATGTTGGCCTTGACGAAGAAGGGTATTTCTTCGCCATTGCCATGGAATACGGAGCATCAACATTCATTCGAGTTGCTCAAGACTGCATTATGTTCGGCGCCAGTTTTGGGCACACCGAACTATGAGAAGGCCTTTGTGTTGTTTGTGCATGAATGTGATGGATGTGCTTTGGCTGTATTAACGCAGGAACATGGAGGGAAGAATAGGCCATGCGGTTACTACTCTTCCGCCCTTGATCCTGTTGCATGCGCTTTGCCAAGATGTTTGCGCGCTGTCGCTGCTGCTGCTGCGTCTGTAAAACAGAGTGAGGGAATAGTCCTAGGCCACGATTTAACCCTGATGGTGCCTCACTCTGTAGATATTCTATTGAACAAAACCCAAACGCAAAACCTCACTTCCGCACGACTGACAAGATATGAATTAATCTTGTTTGCTCCCCACAATCAAATTAGGAGGTGCTGCGTTCTTAATCCGGCTGAACTCCTACCTTTCCCGCAAAATACTGTTTGCGGTGACGAAGAGTCACATGACTGCCTGTATACTACTGAACAAGATACAAAAGGCAGAGTTGATTTGAGGGACACTCCTTTGGATAACCCACAAGGGGAGCTGTTTTGTGATGGCTCCTGCTTCAAACTACTGGATGGTACATCCACAGGTGCTTATGCAGTCACTACATTGAGTACGGTTGTGGAGACCAAGAGAATTACGCATAACTCAGCGCAGGCCGCAGAGATTATAGCATTGACTCGAGCTTGTGAGCTTTCCGAAGGGCTAACAGTAAACATATATGCTGATAGCCAGTATCCCTTTGGGGTGGCTCACAACTTTGGGAGACTTTGGTCAGAGAGAGGGTTTTTAACTTCGCATGGCACCAAGATCCAACATGGCTCCCTGATAGTACAATTCTTTCAGCGCTTGCGCTCCCTAGTCAGTTAGCAATCATTAAGTGCGCAGCACATCGCAAGGTTATAGATGATGCAGGGAAAGGGAATGCTTTCGCTGATCAAATAGCTAGACAAACTGCCTCTGATCTCTTCACGGAGATGTATGTTTCAAGGGAGACTGTAGATGCCTATGCAATGGATGAGGGTGTTGGGTCTGTAAGGGATATCCAAGCCGATGCCACATTAGAAGAATCCAAGAGGTGGGCTGAGGGTTTGGGGAAACTCGATGATGATGGGTGTTGGGTGGACATGGTTGAAGGAAAATGGTTGCTTCCTAATGCCTATATAGTAATGATGGTTACCATGGCACACGGTCCCACACATGTGTGTGCTCAACAGATCATGAGAATGTTAGAGAAAGTCTGGGTAAATGATAAGATTTCAAAAATTGCCCAGCATTATGTCCAAAATTGCATGATTTGCCTACAACACAATGTGGGAAAGGAGACAGCAACTCCAAGAGGTAGCTTTGGGCCTCCTTCTGTCCTGTTTGAAGTGATTCACTTTGACTTTATTGAAATGGAGCGATATAACAATCTAAAATATGTCCTTGTGGTCATTTGCGCCTTTAGTAAGTGGGTTGAGGCTTTCCCTGTTAAAGACGCTACAGCCATGACCACTGCAAAGACCATGTTAAAGGAACTCTTCCCACGGTTCGGTTTGCCGAGAGTTATCTGGTCGGATAATGGTCCGCATTTTATCGCTGCTGTAATTCTACAGATATGTACGGCATTGCAAATTGACAAACGATTCCATTCGGCCAGACATGCTCAGAGCGCCGGATTAGTGGACAGACACAATGGTATCATAAAAAACAAGCTCGCTAAGACGTGTGCCGGCACCAAACTAAAATGGCCGGACGCCTTACCGATCGTGTTACTTTCAATGCGGACAACCCCTCAAACTAAGACTGGGCTTTCTCCCTTTGAGGTGGTAATGGGGAGACCTGCTAATATTTGGGGTTTGCCTAAAAGCTGCGCATTGAGCGATGTAGAAAATGTACTTCTCTCCGACTATTGTAACCAATTGACTAAAAACCTGGTGCGAGAGGCATTGCCGGTGAGGTACGAGGGCCCCGGTCACAGTCTACGACCAGGGGATTGGATCCTCGTTAAATCCTTCGATAGAGCGCCTTGCCTCGCACCACGTTGGAGGGGCCCCTACCAGGTGCTCCTGGTCACTCAGACTGCGGTGCGGGTAGGAGGACGTCGCCACTGGATCCACGGCAGCCACACCAAACGGATCCCACACCCAGTGCCATTCGATACAGAAGACGCAGAACCCCTTTCCGACATTGAAACCAACGTACCCGAAACGGCAGACGGTGGAGAGAGAGGATCGGAGGCCGTTCCGGAAGTTGTAAGGCCCGACAAAACGACCATCTTGCCTCCTTGCTCTCCCACTGCATCATTTGTGGATCATCCATCTTCTGATCCAACTTCCGTTCACTCGCCACCTCCTGTGGGAAGTGACGACATCCTGTCTGCTGATTCTTTTGCACCGGAAACTGTGAAGTATAATCTCCGCCCAAGGAGATAGCTTTGCAATACGGCTCTTGCTGTACAATTGAAAGAATTTGAGGGCTTGCCTTTTTTTGGCCCAATTGCATAAAGGGTTCTGCTGGCTAAGGGTTGTGGGAAAAGACATTAAGAAGACGCGCGACCGGAGTCGACAGCAAACGAACAATTGGTGTTTCTCGATTGAAGACGACAATTGCCCGCATCAGCTACCGTTCGTACTGAACTCTTGGACAAAAATGTGACTAGGAGAGACAATGAGCAGATATGTATGGGGGCCCCGAAAACGTTTTGTTGTCTACTGGTGATAATCACGGGACTTTTAGTAACTGTTGGTTGTGGGTTTTGGTATTTGGAGAGAATGTACCCTTTGAATGATTTCCTACCTGTTGAAAATATAACTGTTGTTCCCACTCCTTCTATGCAACTACATACCTTGTCACCTAGAGATATTTTGCATAGACGGAATTATCAAAATAACACTCTACTTCTAATTATGAATGCTACCCATGCAATCTTTAACAGAACCAATTGTTGGATCTGCTCGCATTTAACGCAACATGGGGATAAGGGGCTAGATTGGTATATTCACCCTTTACCTTTGACAACTGCTTGTTATGCTTCACTTAGAGCACTGTTCTTTGGCCGATGGAACAATAGCATCTCGGGGAACTTTGATGGCACTAATTTGAATAGTTTTGAGAAACGTGTTCTGACTCCCCTGGGATGCTCGCTTTTTTCGCAAATAGGAGTAAGCTCAATATTGCTTCTATTAGGCCTTGTGATAGACTGTCTCGTCCTTTCCAATCTTTGGTTTCCTTTAAAATGGCTCCGATAGGCAATAAGGATACCGTGCCTCCTTCTTATACTGTTAACCATAGCCCCGATTCAGTTTCTTTCTGCATACAGAGGAATGGCACCCGGTCAATGGGAGATTTTAAAGGTTGTGCCAACGTTGCAAATTTGACTGGGGAAGACAGACCTTTGTATGTAGGCGAACCTATCTATTTTGTTTGCGGTAATGTAGCATTTCCATGGTTGCCCACGGATTGGCAGGGAACTTGTTATCTAGGAATCCTGTTACCTGGGGTGTTTATAGCAAGTACTGTAGAGGTTTCGAAGGCTCGTCCACGGCGGGACAAGAATGGCGACACTCCAGCACAGGTTTTAGGAGATGTAGCGAAATCATTCCTTCCATTCTTTGGGCAGATAGCGAATTCCGAGGATATCAGGAAACTAGCGAGAGTACTGGAGAGAACCATCAACCGGACCACAGATATACTCTATAATATGACTTTAGAGCAGAAAGCGATCAGATTGGTAGCGCTTCAGAACCGGATGGCATTAGATGTCATTCTGGCTGAACGTGGTGGAGTATGTAAACTAGTGGGGTCCGCTTGCTGTGTTTTCGTACCAGATTCCTCCCCAACTATTTTTAAGGCAATACAGAATCTGCACATTCTTAGTTCAGAAGTGCATGTTCCCGAGGGAAATTGGGATCTTAGCGCTTGGTTCTGGGACTTCTTGCGGTCTTGGGGTTGGAAAGTGCTTTCAGTCTTGCTGATTATTTTGGGAATTCTGCTATTTCTTTGTTGTTGTATCCAATGTCTACCAAGTATATGTTCAATGCTAGGGGAATGTTGCGCTCAGGCGATAGGTACAATAGGACATAAAGTGTATGCCCCGGATAAAACCTCTAAGGAGTATGTACTGAAAGAGATCTTAGTAAAAGATCTAATGGCGATAGATATTTCTGACAGCTATTCAGGGTGTATGGACGATGACACATGGAGTTATTTGCAGGGAGATCAGAAGTAGTTTAGCACTTGGCATAGTCCAAAAGGAGGGTTTGTCAAACTAGAAATTATATTGTGCCTCCTATTGCTATGAATATATGTATATTGGCCTACGCCAAGCTGCTAACAAGCTGCTTATAAACTACATGTGAATAAACTCGCATTGCCAGGTCCTGACCTTAGAAACCATGTAAACTGTCATTTTGGGTCAAGCCGCCATTTTAGGTTTTCTTGCTCTATAAAGTCCCCTTTGTGAGCTAAAATGGTAGCCTATGTTATTCAGAATAGAACTCGATTGTCATGACCTCTGTACAGCTAATGTATAACTTGCCTGCAGGCCACTTGTTAGGGTCATGAGCTGAGACCTTGTCCTTCTGCTGACCTGTGTGCAATGGATTACCTGTATCACCAAAACTGATCTATAATTGAATGAGAACACCTGCTTAACTATATTGTATAAATTAAGTCCTGCATTGTAATGTTAGGCCTAGAGCATACATTATTACCATTTCTTCTTGTTAATGTATAAACCTAAGATGAACTAGATTTGACCTGGCAAGGGACCCTAGAGCAGTAACTTATTTATGGAATGGTTAACCCAAAGGAGGGCTGAACAGCAGGCTTGAAATGTATAAAAGCCTGACTGTTTCAATGAATATTTGCACTCACTGAGCACACCGAACCACGCCGGAGTTCGCTGTGTTGTACTGAGGGTCGATAGCTATCTGAATTTTGTTCTGTTCTTTTGTAACTGGATTCAGTATAAAATAAAGTACTATGTATGTTCCTTTGTAACCTGTGTTTGGTGTGTTTCCCTTTTGGTTACCCTGCCTCATATTATTTCCTTGTTATCACATGTGTACCTCGAAGGAACTGCAATTTCATGATCTACGTCACCCACTCTATTCACAGGAGACCTGCTACGAAACACATCCTATTTCTTACACTTCTTTTTAAGAGGGACTGGCTGCCAATCAGAGACAGAAACACTAGAACCCGAGGTGTCCTCCATTGTTAAAAAAGAAAAAAAAAACACACACACACACCGTACACCCTACTGCCACACAACGGCTCCAGTCAAACTACCCACGTGCGGGAGAACATCGGCCTCAGCGTCTCCCTCCCAACCCAAAGAGCGCCATCCTGCCCAGCCTCCCCTACCATCACTAACCGTCCACTCTCTGATCCCAAACAGTAGCACCTCTTCAGAGCATTGAGAGGCAGCTCCTCAGAAGAAAATACTCTGGGCCTCATTACGACCCGTGTGGAATGGGTTAACGGGTTTCGCTTATTGATGCGGACCCGTTAACATCATTCCGCACGATTACGAGGTCCCCTCGCGGGACCCGGTAAGGACACCTGGCAAAACCAGGCGTCGTTAACGGGTCCCGCGAGGTGACCAGGGAGCTAACAACGGGCCGGTCGTAATCGGCCCGTTGTTAGCTCCCTCTCCCATTCCCATTGAGCCCTATGGGGGCTCAAATGGGAATGGGGAAGGTCCGGGCCCGGGTTCCCTGAGGGAGGAATTACCGGGCACTCCGAACTCGGAATGGCCCGGTAATTCCCCATTCAGGGAACCCGGTAAAGGAGCCCGGTTTGTAATGAGGCCTTCTGCCTCCCTGCTGCTACTCCGCTCTCATACCTCACTCGACACCCCCAGAAACAAGTTCCCCCTCTCAAACCCTTGTCCCACTCCATGGATAAGTTGTCCAAATGGGTGTATAGGTCATGGGATTTCCATACTTTTTTTGTTAGGGTGAGTATTGAGACGAAAGAGAAGAGCAGATAGCCCAATTTGCATTACTTGATTAGAACCAGTGGTCGAAGTGAGTGGGAGTGGTCGGGAGCAGTGCTCCTCTACTTCTTTTAATTACGTTTTACCATTCCTATACTTTTATTTTAAAAAGGAACTGTTCCAGAACCATTTCGTTTCAAAATAAACATCTAGGAAGAAGTTAAAACTTGCACTTTCAGTGCACTGCACAGGACGTTTCCTTAAAGAGCAGGCACATGTGTTTTGGGGGTGTTATTGTGCATGGGAGGGGGTGTGGCATTGGTGTCTGTGGGGAGCGTTGCAGGCCAGTAGGGAACATAGTTCCACTACTTCTTTTCGTACACTTCGACCACTGATTAGAACGGTTTCATGCTGAATCACTATCACAGCCTTATTCCAAATGTAAAATGTGGTCATTCTTAAACTCCCAAAATTCACTTTGCTTTTATGCAAATCGCCAGGATCAGGTTCCCTTAAGAGAGAGGTTGCTGGTCTCCTTGGGGCCTCGCCGTTCAGCCTTGCCCACATCCCCATCCCCACCCTGTACGAGCAACGTTGGGGGGCAGGGGGGTTGCCCAGGGTAACATTTTCTCCATTTCCAGCACTGCAGGTACATGCCAATCACTCATTCTGGTTAGGATTGGATTTAATAGATTCCAGTAGCCGCTTGGATGCAGGGTCTTCAGTCAGAAGGTCTAGCGGGGCATCGCCCGGCTCTGTAATGAAAAAGCAGTAGAGGTGACCGCCACCAGGCCCTGCGCGCAGCAGTTTTCGCATGACCCCTCTGGGTCGCCCCCACTATGCACTGGAAGAGCTCTAGGATGGCTGGACTTCTCTGTAACCTTATAAGGGGAAGGCGCAACAGAAGACAATGGCTTTGTGCCAGGCCTGGGATTGGCAGCACTCCTCTCTTAATCTCCAGTGGCTGGCACTCCGCGTCAGGGCTTCGCTGTTGCTGCTAGATTTACATTTGCTCGATGTTAAAACAGGCCCAACAATACTCGATCATAGCCTGAAAGGAAATTTGCATGCTTTCTTTCCTCTGAATCCATGCAGGTCTATTATCTTTCAGCGTCGGTGCTTTAGGGTCACCAGTCAAAAGCTACAAAGCGATATTAGATTTGCTGTTATCACTGGCACGACTGTATGAAGAGTACATCAGCCGGTCCACTAAGTGCTGATAACGCACGCCGCCAAATCCATCCCCTTGCCTCCTTATCGCGTTGCCTCCTCGCAGCTGTGGGCTTTTCTCGCTAACGAGGCACGGCACCAGGTGCACAACTCGGCAACAATGGAAAATCCCGAAACCAATGGTAACTGCTCGAGAAATCAAAAGAGGTATGATGAATGGCGCCGGAAAATAGCACAGCATGCAAGAAGCGCACACTTGCAGCAGCCAGCCAGGCGGCCCGCTCAGAATTCCCCTGCACTGCGGGAGGACGTCCCTGCTGGCGGCACAACACACTAGGATGGAACCAGAAGCAGCAACAGGCAGGCGCGTTTAAGGCAAACCTCATGAGTCTGGGAGGAGAGCTGGCACAAATAGAGTGAGCGAACTGGTCATGCGAACGGTCATGCACACGGTGGGCGAAGCGGCCTGAACACGGCACGTGAACTGTGGGAACTGGCATAACCTGGCGTGGGATCTGGCATATTCATGGCATGTGGTCGGGCATAGACATGCAATATGGTCTTCCATAAACATGGCACATGATCCGGCATGTTCCTGGCCTGCAATCTGGCATTCACAATGCGGATGGGAGTGATGTGGCGTAAACATGGCAATTTACAGCCAGGCAAGCTGAAATAAACCTAGCTGGCAGGCCTGGGATAAAGAAGGCAGATGGCATGGGATAACCGTGGCTGGCGAATTGATACCAAAATAGTGAACGGTTTTCCACACATATGGGGCCTGAAGGGTTTTATAATGGCGCAGTGTGAATCAGGCCCACAGTGATTCACTGCCATAAATGAGAGATGCGGGCATCACTCATTTCTCTATATTTAGCAATAGGCCAGAATTGGGCGCGCTATCTGTTATGTTATGCTATTTAGACAGGAGAGACACATTGGCATCCCGCTGAGCTGGAAATATCTATGTTTTCAATTGTTTCAGAAATGATGCAGAATCTAAATGCAGTGGCTTGAAATCAGGGGGTGATTCCAAGTTTTGGGTGGGCTTGAAACCAAAATTCTCTGCTGCCAATGCCTGCTCTGTGAGAGCATGTTGCGGTTAGCTGTAGTGAACTGGAGGGTCTTACGGCTGGGTCTGGGGTGCAGTATAGGGGTCTAAAATCGGGTGTAGCATAGGGTTCTTAGGGCCTGGCCTGGGATGTAGCATAGGGGGCTTAGGGCCCAGTCTACTGATTTAGCGTATGGGTTTTAGGGCCTGGTCTGGGGTGTAGCATAGGGTCTTAGGGCCTGGCCTGGGGTGCAGCATAGGGGTCTTATGTCCAGGACTGGGGTGCAGCATAGGGTTGTTAGGGCCTGGTCTTGGGTGTTACATTGGGGACTTATGACCTGGTCTGCGGATTTAGCGTATGGGTCTTTGTGCTGGTCTGGGGTGTAGAGTAGGATTTTATGGCCCAGCCTCTGGTCTAGCATAGGGTCTTAAGGCCTGGTCTCGGGTGTAGCATATGGGACCTAGGGACCGGTTTTCAGTGTATCATAGGGGCCTAAGGGCCCAGTGTGTGGTGTAGTCCAGGGGTCTTAAAGCCCGGTCTGGGATGTAGCCTAGAAGTCCTAGGACCCAGTGTGGGGTCTATTATACTTTTTTTGTTTAAAGAATTCCAGACCTTTGCTGTAGGAAGCTTGGCGAGTTGTGTAAATGGCCTTAAACCCATGCAGAGACCACAAATAGTGATATAGAGTCTCACCGAGGGAAGCCGTGCAGGAGACACAGTGCCACGTTCTTTAGTCTTTGAAAGCGTTGGATCAGATAGTCAAGGACAGCAAGGTATTTAACCTTAACTGATGGGGTGGAACACCAGATCAAAGAGACTGGCCAACTAGATGGATTCCAACCCTTTGGGTTGGATCCCGTCACTAAAATCTCAGTCTTCGATGGGAGGGCTTCAGAACATTTTCATTCATTGATTGACTGTCGAGTTAACAGAAGAGGGAGTCATATCATCTGTGTTGCTATACAAAAAAAGGCAGAGTAATTCAATCAGAGTAATTCAAGTTAATAAGTAAACATTAAAAGCCAACAGAGACAAATCAGATCCCCCTGGAGGCCCACAATTGCACGTGAGGAAGCCAGGTAGAAACAGAGGAATGGACACTCCCGAGGATTGCTGATTAAGGCATGAGGAACACCAGTCCCACGCCATAGACTCATTCCAGGATGAGCGAGGCGGCTGATGCGGATGCAGTGATCCACTGTCGCAAAGACGGCTGAGTGGTCCAATAACACTGCTACAGTCCGTCTCCCTTCACCTGCCTCGGTCCTTACATAATATCACCAACTGTAGTGCTTTATCACTTAAATTATTACCCAATCCCCTTAAGTGCTAAGGGCGTCTATGTTTGTCCTGGATTCTCATTGTAGGCTCTGCCCACTACAGCAGTTAAGTGTACTAATTATTTCGACCTTGGCAGGATTATGGGCTCAGTCAGCCATACCTGTATTCAAAGTTGTGTCCTGCATCCAAAGATGCGGGTCAGGGGCAACCGCTTCACTCCCAGAAGTATCTTGCCAGCTGAAATGGAATGGTGTCTGAAATCATGGAGATTAGCCTGTAACTGAACAATTGTGCCAAAATATGCAAATCAATCTCTGTCCCTCGTTCTCTTTGCCAATGCTACAAAACAAGACGCTGGTAACACTCCTTCTGCCTGTAGATAGTTTCACATGCGTCTACAGAGGCTGATAACACAAATCAGTGTGTGTCCTGGCAATAGCGGTCTCATGAGCTGAGGCCATGCAGGCTTCCACCTTCAGACAGATGAGCCTAACAAATAGAATAAGCCTTGGAGGAGCCAACCCATCCATAAAGCTACCCACGCTGAGTCAATGGGAAAACCTTAAACCATTATAAGGAAGCTTTGCTTACAAGACCAACCAACCAATCACAGTCACTCCTGGTGAGTCCACCATGGCATGATAATCCACCACAACACCAACAAGCATTGGCAAACACAAAGGTTTGGACTTTTGTGTAGGCATAGGATAGGCATTTGCCAGGCACTGCAATAATGGTACTTCCTGGCTATAAGATGCAACAGCTGTAAAATGGTGTTAGTAATTGGGCATATGAGGTGGGCGTCTGGCAAATGCCTATCTAATACCTATACACAAACCAAAACTGTTCACTTTGCCAATGTTTGTTCTTTTCAGGACTTCAGGGATCAGATGCAAGATCATATATATTGCTTATAAATCAAAGCACAGTTCGTTACACCATGAGCACATTTATAGCAGCAGTTAAGTTATCAGCTCACAGAAGACTGCTTAGGAATAACGCTGCTAGGTCCCATACAGCGCAATGTTTGGTGTGACTCAAGATAGAGCTAGCGCAAAGAGATCCCAGGAGGTTGGGTTTTGGGTGGGCAGGGGCAGGTTAAGGGTCACAGGGTTTATTTGGCCCTATGGGGTCAATAGGTGGGCAAATAACCAAACACTGACAGGCTGTGTGTCCCTCCTCACATCCCCTCTTCCACATAGCAGTACTCCAATGCAATAGATTTGGCTCATAGGTAGTGCTAAAGGCACCACATTAAGGTCAAAACTAAAAGCTAAAAAGTGACGGATGGAACTGCTAGGGCCATTGGGCTCTCCAGTGGGAGGCACTCTAGTCCGTCAGATTGTGCACATCTATGCCATTAGAGAAGTGGGCCAACATTTGCAAATCAGTCGTCACACCACCCCCCGAATCAAGCAGTACAGTCTACAATGCTAGGCCATGGCCCTTATGCAAAAGAACAGAAGCAACGCCAGGCACAGTCCATTCTTGTTCAGCCAACTCGGTTATATCCCACTTGATCATATAGACACATCGAGCAAGCGATGCACATCTGGGCCTATAACTCGCATTTAGGGATACGCACTATAAAAATCAACAAGTAAGAGGTGTTCATGACAATTCATTTGGGTAGACTTTCTTTCCCTCATTAATTAGCCCATCTCTGATACTAGAGGATGGGACCAGCCATAGCAGTGTCACTCTTTATCCTACCCTTGTAAATAGTAATCCAGCCTGAACTACAAAGTGGCACTCAACCTGTAGGAGAACACAAGCAACCAGAGAAATGCATCCCGATACTTGAGCCGCTTAGGTGAAGTGGTACTTGACTTCCTCCTCACAGTACGTGAATTCCGGGCATACTCCTTCCCTATTGAGGTGGGCTCTGTTTTTCCCCCTCGGGACATGGCTCAGACAAGATACACCATGGGATAGAGGGCAACCTAGAGGAAGTCCCAGTGGTTAAGAAGTAATATGTCAAGCCTTTTCATCAATCACTTGCAACTAGACAATGATTCTGTCTGTCAGGAGCTCTGCAGCCAGTGCCAAGGGTCCAGCTGATTCTGTCATCTGGTTTAGTGATTGCCAGTGCCCAGGTGACCAACATGCTCTGGTATACACCACGATATCCACCACTGTCGACTGCAAGCTAGGTCTCCGACATGGCGATGCAACATCTCTGGAGAGCTGGTCATCACGTGGGCCCCTTCTCTAGATCACCGGAAAGCTCCTTCATGGTGCACCTTTCCCCTACAAAGTGATGCTCCCCCCGGATGGCTACATTTGGGGGCTCGTCATGAGATACATGAAAAGATTGCACTTGCTTTAATACTACTACCGCATGCTATATGTGTTGAAAGCAGGGACATATATGACATTACTGCTGCATGGGGGTGGGGGAGGCATCTAACAAATTACTACAATTGTGCTTCCCTCTTCTTGCTCATATGAACAGACTGGTGTCTGCACACAGACAAAGCAGGTGCACAGCCACTGGCCCCAGATATAAGTCCTATAACTGTGACAGATGCCCCCGGACCGCCTAATGAAGAGTACCCTTTATCAAGTACTCCTGACCCAACCAAATATGGTGGCAGTGTGGGTGCAAACAGAAGCGGGTGGCACCGATTGTGAAGGCTGTGCCACACCCAAGTAGCGGCTTGCTACAAAACATCTCGGCAATGGGACTTATTGTTTATTCTTCACAAATGAACCCTTGCGTAGAAGTAAACGGTCTGGAGAACGTTTTCCTAAATCACCCGTTGTAACAATTTCATGAACCGATGGAAACATCTTTTTCCATCTGAACAATTAGAGGTGTATGTTATCCCTATTGACCAATGTCCTTTAAAGTTGCTCTGCTTGCCCTCAAAGTGAGTGAGTGAATTACAATTGGCATTCAGCCAATCAGATGGCTGGAGACGTGGGCGAGAACACATAGTGTGCCGCCTTCGATTTCCAGCCACCCAAGTCCGTCCCCGGGGTGCCGCCATATTGATTGTGGGGAGTAAACAGGGAGCCTGGCAATGCTGTGGCATCTCGTGGTGTGCTGGTCTATGGAGATGGTGAGTTTCTCAGCCAAACCAGAGTGCCATCTTGGCTGTGACTGTTTTGTCGGATAAGCAGATAGTCTTACACATAATGCATGCTTGGAGGGGTAGTCAGCCTTGAGGATGAGGGCGATGATGTCAAGGTTTCTTAGTCATGTGGTGAGGTGTGCTGCGAGATGCTGGACAGCTTTCAGAGGGGCCAAAGGGATATGCTGGGCTTCTGCGATCAGGGTGTTTCCACCCTCTGAGTGGGCGATGACCAGGGCTTGGGCTTCGATAGTAAAGCCAAGTGATTTTGCATTCTGTGAGAGTTGAGGCATAACTCCATTGAGCTTCTTGTCAGGTAATCAATTCTGGACTTGGGCACACTTGGTGGGGTTTCCTAGGAGAATGAATTTGGTCTTTGCAGGGTTTAGTTACACGTAGGTGCTTGCCATTCAGGTATGGCTGAGGGACAGACAGTGCTTGAGTCGATGGATGTCGTTAATGCAGTTGTTCTTTAGTTAAAGCTGTGTGTCACCTGCACATTGATGTAGCTTGAGGTCGTTGTAACTGAGGAGTTACCCCAAGGGTTCCATGTAGAGGTTGAAGACGACAAGATGTAGCCTTGTGGAACTCTGCAGTTTACTGGGCAGTGCTGAGATTTGTTGGGGCCCATTTGGATGGGTTGGTCTCAGTTGGAAAGTTATGAGTTCAACCACTGCAGGACTGTTTCATCAAAGCCCGTGGGTGCGGCGAGGATGTTGAGGAGGGCTTCATGGCCAAACGTATCAACATGACCCAGATCCTCTTGCATCAACGGCCCAGATGACAATGGATTTCCCAGCTGGAATTAATAGCACGGCCTCTCTCCACCTCATATTAATGCAAGATTGTTTTCCGTTGACTAGGCACGTTCTGATACCTTGGTATAATGTGTGCAGACATGGCCACCACAGCCCTCATTGCTAACACGCATAAGGTATGCAAAGGGACGCCCCCCTGCTGAGAGATTAGCAGAGGAGCCATGAATATTTCATATGAATATTTCACTAATAGTCGGCCAGGGAGCAGCTCAATTTGTAACACAGCACAGTGGCAACTACAGAAGGGCGCACGCCGCACAGCGAAAGAAATTCCGGTAGGCAGGCCATCCCTTTATCATGACAGTGCCAGCTATTACTGGCTAATCATTATCAGTTCTCCTCATACCAGGCCCAAATGAGACATTAAACACCTGTTATTCCACATTTAAAAACCGATATGTCCAGCCTGACAGTGTCATCCTTGCAAGAATGCAAAGGGTCTGTGCAGTGAACGATGCTACTGATCACATCCAACTTGTACCCCATCCTTGATGCAGTGACGTGTCAAAACAAATAGTATGATTTCTTTGTTCAATATTATGTGTTTATTACACAGCGCTTCGTGCCGATCCCTCCTGCGTCCTGGCACAGTGATGGAAGGTGTTTTATATAATAGGTCTCTATATATTAATCTCAGAAGGGTGAAGGCCTGAGTCAGCCCTGTCGGATACAAGCGAGTGACTTGAGATGGCACACATATCTCCCTGAGCTCCCCAGCTATCCTCCCTTATTTTCCTTCATGGTTATTATTACTATTCATTTGTGACCATGCCTCACAATGACCTAAGGACTGCAATAAGTGAACTCAATCTACTCACACAAAACTGTAGTGCCTCGAAGCTTGGAGCTTGTACTAGGATCGGCTCAGAATATAGGGCCTAAGAATTAAAAACAAGCCTCTCCCAGCTATCATCCACACCGCTTCTTTTAGATATTGGCCATTTGAATCCATCTCGGATTTAGAGTATAATAATTTGTTATAATAATAATAGTAATTCGTTTTTTATATAGAGCTTTAATCTAAAGCACTTTACATGGCACATATTAACATAGATTACTATTACCCAATCAAAATTAGAACTCATTTATCAACCTCGGAAGGATGGAAGGCTGAGTTGGCCTTGCCAGGATTTGAACCGGCAACCAGCGGATCAAACATAGATCACAGCAGCGAACCTTCCACCCACTGAGCCATCTTAGTGGCAGAAGTATCACAAACCTGCCTCAGCAATCAGGGCGGCTCAATGTAAGTAAAACAAACATTAGTGATGTCATCTAGCGTCTCCAGGGTTGGCATATCATCCAAGGGATTGAACAATGCCGCCATCAATAACTTCCAGCAGGCAGTAGTTCATCACCACCCTTTCTGCGCATTGACCAATGGAGATCCTCTGGTCCTGCAGATATTCACCTAAGTCTATCTATGCGCATCGTCCCTCAGTCTGGGAGCTCTTACGGTCTGTCCAAGCAATCGCCATTTAGAGCTTGGCTTGGAGCTATAAAGCTATTCTTCTGGGTTTCTTAGCTTTTCACTTTGGGTAAATACTCAGAAGACAGTCCTCAGCGTTCATTCTGACCTGCATTTCCAGGAAATCCTCACTACAACAGGCTGCAATGTTATGCATAAGGGAACCTGTGCGATACCTATAACAGAATTCATAGGACGGTGCAGCGCTTTTAAGGGTGCAAACCTAGGCAAGAGCAGCAAGGACAAGTTACCATATTTGGTAACAAAATGCTCTGGAACTTAATGCTTAGACCGCTCCTCATATCATAAAGTTGAAAGCTATAATCCTGGTCTTGCTCCTTGCATGAAACCTCCCTGACGATTTACGCAGCAAGTCGGCTCTGTTCAAAGGTAATCAGGACCAGAGAAGCAAGCCTTATAATGAAGTAGCAGGTTCGGTTCTCCAGCCTGTCCAGGTTTCCATGGTGTCGCCCATCAGCATAAAGCAGGAGTTGTCCACTAGGTGTTGGAAATTTAACCCAGAATTATAGGAATATCAGCGGCTTGCTATGATCCTACAGGTCACCCCAGGTATTCACCCCTTTGGTTCTACCATACTTGTTTATGGGCAGTGCCCAGTCTGCACCCACCTATTAGGGCCAACCCCTAAAGGGTTGCATGGGCACTAAGGGTGCTTAAGTCTTTGATCCGCTTGCAGCCCTGTCATATCACCAATGTTCTGCATACACTCACGGGATATCCAACACTTTCCTTCGCTCTACAGGAGACCTTTCAGTTCACGCTCGAAGCATTAGACAGTACAAAGAGGAGCCCCACCGCCAAGTAGCGTCCTTCATACTCATGGCGGTGGAGGTTAAAGGGTACTTTCAAGCAGTGCTGGCTCAGAATGGGTCCAAATATCTGAACGAGCAGTCTCCGGTTGTGGACTATTGCTGGCGCAAGGTCTTCCAGTGAAGAAATCCAAAAGAACTCGATGCAGTCCCCTCTCATGACATGCACGGCAACGGAAAGGGATTCACTTGCTGTGGTCAGACTTTCCCTCCTATCTCGTGTCCCCTTAATGCTAGGACCACAACATTTAGAGAGGTAAGTCTTGTTGCACAAGCCGAGGATCCCCCAAGTTCCAGGTCTCAACTCTGAATGGTGATGTCTGCAGCACAGTAGCCCAAACTCAAATCTGGTCCGCCACAGGGCGGCCTGGTGCCCTTCCGAAGGCTCTTCCTCATAGTACTCCGAGCTGACGTCGAGAATGGATGTTCCCTCCACTTCAAGGGTTGCAGTTTTTTGCAGGACTGCTAGAGATCTTCCACAGGACAGGGCTTTACTGGGGCAGCAGCAGAAGTTGGTCGCCAAGACTTCTTCTGACGGGTCCACGGTCTCATTGCAAGCCTTGTAGCTGGACCGGAGTCTTGGCTCTTCAGTTTCTTGCAGGATCCCTCCAGTGTGGGTGCAGGTGTCCTCTTCTTATACAAAAAGCCAGGTAAGAGCAGCAGCTCCGACTAGCCAATAACAGATCTGCCCCACACACACACCCCAGCAGAGGTCCAGTCAGGACCACTGGTGGTAAAACTCATGCATATCTCACAGACACACTGGTGCCAGTTTGTGGATTAGGATCAGACAGTACCAGCCCACTTCCTGGCAGCAAACACACATAGTCCTCCAGTAGCAAGCCAAAAGCCTCTGCTTTGCTGGGCACTGAAAGTCAATATAAGAATTTTCCTGGACTTATATGCCAGGAAGAAGACTAAAAGAGAAGATGACCAAAGAACAAGCGAAAAACCTTGTGGCATGGCCATGTTTTACAATTTACCACAGTTTCTAGCCAACTGCGGTAAACGCGGTAAGGCTAAAACAAAATGCCCCCAAAATGGTTAAAAGTCACTGCTGCCACCTGCTTGTCCATTTAGCACACCTAGAGTAACCAAAAATCCTGTGAGTGTTAGTCTAGGGCAAAACATAGCGTGTACCCCATTGTACTGAATTGTAAGATGCACTGTACAATGATACAAAGTTACCACAAGTGATAACGGGTTACTGAAAGTAGCAACAAAGTAACTAGACTATGGGAAACGGGCTTGTCCGTTTCCCTATAACAGGATGAGAAAATGCCAGTGTAGTTACGCTTATGACTTCACTGCACTGTAAAAAGATACACAAATTAAAGCAAAAGGTTTGGCGGTCCGTAGAAATGGAAGGAGAGGTGGAGTGAAGAGGGATCTTTCCTAGCAGCCATTCCATAAGATACCTAAGGGTATCATGTCTATGTAAGATTTGAATGACCCTATGCAAAGAGAACTTTACTCTATGGGCTGGCACAGAGTATTACTAAATAGCAAGGTCAATGGAAGCAACACCATCCATAAGATAGAGGGTTTTGAAGGAGCATGCCCTTTTTACTTTGGACTAATAGGTGGCTCTTATTCTTTGCAACCCATTGACTACCAAGTGCCGTGCTAATCCTTATGGCCATTCCAACTCATTACTAGCCCCTTCATGCCCAAACACATCCTCCTCAAATCTCTTTGACCTAGAGATATCAAGCAGTATCATCAAACTTGTGTCAGCCAGTGTTATTTTTAAGCAGTCTGCTGAGAGGTAATTGATTAATTGCAGCTGTAAATGCTTTACTTGTCAAATAAACATTTATTTTCCAAATGTGCCTTCAGCCACTTCATTTATATCTGTTCCTTGCACTAAAGTCATGTTATAAAAAGGAATTGGCAAAGACGACAGATTTGGCTTGTGTATTGGTATTAAGTAGGCATTTGCAATACTCTGCTACCATATGCCAAGTTACTCAAGACATTTTCCAGCGGTTGCTATCTTATCACCAGGTAGTACCGTTACGGTGATGCCTGTCAAATGCCATCCCATTTCTACACAAAAGCCCAAACTGTTGTCTGGTAGGTTTGAACTCATTCACATCACTTCAGCATTACCTAATATAGCCAGAAGCTATAACTATGGATAGTGGTTGATGGACAATTTGAAAACAACCCCTAACCCCCATTACAGATGTGCTATTAACCCCTCCTTTTAAATGTTTGTGGTATTGTGATTTGCTGAAACATGTACACTCTGCGAATGCCTTAGTTGTAATTGGTTGCTTCTGCTGTCAGTTCAGTTGGAAGAGTCCTGTATGCCCCAGCCTGTTTGTGGTGCCCTATTGCTACTTATTTTTTGTTAAGTGCTCTCATAATTGTTCTCTCTTATAATGGTTTGAACTTCATTGTTGTCCCTTTTCGTGGCATGATGTTTACTGGGGCATTTGAGTCTGCTTTTGACATATGATAGCCAAAACCTATGGCCTTTGCCAACTTTTCTTAAAGAAGTAATTGATAAGTAGTGCACTTAAAATGAATCCTTTCAAAGTCATTGAAACTAATGCGCTTAAGTGGAATCCTTTCTCCTTCTTCTCAAATCCACTTTGTCAACCCCACTTTTTGCCTAGGTGGGAATCCCACTGTGGGATAACCTATATTCCGTGGAGTTACACAATTCTTTCAAAAAGAATATCCCTTACAATGTACCTCTCACTATCATACTATGAAATTGGATTATAGTGATAGCTGTTTTGTTTCTCTTCCCAAAATATGCATAAGCTCAGCTGTCTGTCAGTCAGGATGTTATGTTAGGATGACTGGGATTTGAACCTGTAACCTTCAGAGAGCAAGCTTGTCCCTGCGGCCTTATACTCTTGTTCATCGAGTCTCAGTGTTAAGCTCCCTGTCGCTGTGACAGGAGCACCCATCAAGAACACCTTTGTATCTATCATGACCTATGGGAGTTCCTCTCGCCTCATTTCGATTCCATCATGTTTTAGCTCATCCTTGTCACTACAGAAGGGGATCCACTATATGTAAATCCGTTTTGACCCCACTCCTCAAAAGGAACTTTCCAGATCAGACAGCTAGGTTGAATAGGCCTTGTCCACTGGCCCACTTGTATGATTCCAGGAGGTGAAGAGCTGGGAAAATACCCACAGAACCAAATGGCATTTTGTGCAGGGAGCCACGAAGATCCCAGTTCCCCCTCAGTGCTTACACTACCATATTACACATAAACGCACAGAAACATGGGCACTTAAACAATCCTACAGGTAGACAAAACAACCACTCCAAACTGGCCAGAGTTTTAAAAGGCTGCAACCAGACCATTATTATTTAGGCAAAGTGTCCAGTGTTTAGGGAGCAGCACCTGTGTTCACCTCCCATCACGCTAGTGACCACCTCCAGGGATGTTTGGCAGCTTGTTCCCTGTGTAGTTCCCTGCCATCTGTTATGAACGAGCACCATGCCAGCCCCGGGCCTACTATAGTTTATTTACCTTCATACCTTGCTCTGGGTTGGCCATTTGAGTCCAACCACTGTTAAGTATCAACACATGAGTCTACCCAACTCCGGAGAAGTTAGTGCCACCCTGTGCATAACCTGTTACTCCGAAATGTTGACTGAGACACACCCCTACCAGCAACCCAGACAAGCCCCCACCATGCACTACTAGACTTAGCTGCTAATCTCGCTACGCAGCCCACCATTCGCTCACTGAGCTTGGCTAGCTCCATGCCTGCTGCAAAGTAGTTGGCCTACTTAATTCAGCATTGTTCCAATAATAGGGTTTTACCATCGTTTGTGCCCCCTGAGATTCACCATTCCTTCTTTTTGCCATAAGGGTCTCTTATTGAAAAGTGCAAGCCCCCAAAAGCCCTTAAGAGGCAAAAGAGCATGGGGGGGGGGGAATTCCCCCAGCCCTGCGTTGGAGGTACAGCTGCTGCAATGGGACAGCTGGTTCTCTTGGACACTGGCCTGCGACTCACTATTACTACTTTTTGCCATAAGGGTTACTCAGAACTGCTTCTCACTGTAAAGTCTAAAGCTTTAAAAGACCAAAAGAGAGACAGGGGCATGTGGGGGAATTCCCCCATCCCTGCGTTGGAGGTCCAGCTGCTGCAAGGGGACTTCTGGTTCTCTTGGCCACTGGCCTGCGACTCACTATTACTACTTTTTGCCATAAGGGTTACTCAGAACTGCCTCTCACTGTAAAGTCTAAAGCTTTAAAAGACCAAAAGAGAGACAGGGGCATGTGGGGGAATTCCCCCAGCCCTGCGCTGGAGGTCCAGCTGCTGCAAGGGGACTTCTGGTTCTCTTGGCCAGTGGCCTGCGACTCACTATTACTACTTTTTGCCATAAGGGTTACTCAGAACTGCCTCTCACTGTAAAGTCTAAATCTTTAAAAGACCCAAAGAGAGACAGGGGCATGTGGGGGAATTCCCCCAGCCCTGCGCTGGAGGACCAGCTGCTGCAAGGGGACTTCTGGTTCTCTTGGCCAGTGGCCTGCGACTCACTATTACTACTTTTTGCCATAAGGGTTACTCAGAACTGCCTCTCACTGTAACGTCTAAAGCTTTAAAAGACCAAAAGAGAGACAGGGGCATGTGGGGGAATTCCCCCAGCCCTGCGTTGGAGGTCCAGCTGCTGCAAGGGGACAGCTGGTTCTCTTGGCCACTGGCCTGCAACTCACTATTACTACTTTTTGCCATAAGGGTTACTCAGAACTGCCTCTCACTGTAAAGTCTAAAGCTTTAAAAGACCAAAAGAGAGACAGGGGCATGTGGGGGAATTCCCCCAGCCCTGCGCTGGAGGTCCAGCTGCTGCAAGGGGACTTCTGGTTCTCTTGGCCAGTGGCCTGCGACTCACTATTACTACTTTTTGCCATAAGGGTTACTCAGAACTGCCTCTCACTGTAAAGTCTAAAGCTTTAAAAGACCAAAAGAGAGACAGGGGCATGTGGGGGAATTCCCCCAGCCCTGCGCTGGAGGTCCAGCTGCTGCAAGGGGACTTCTGGTTCTCTTGGCCAGTGGCCTGCGACTCACTATTACTACTTTTTGCCATAAGGGTTACTCAGAACTGCCTCTCACTGTAAAGTCTAAAGCTTTAAAAGACCAAAAGAGAGACAGGGGCATGTGGGGGAATTCCCCCAGCCCTGCGCTGGAGGTCCAGCTGCTGCAAGGGGACTTCTGGTTCTCTTGGCCAGTGGCCTGCGACTCACTATTACTACTTTTTGCCATAAGGGTTACTCAGAACTGCCTCTCACTGTAAAGTCTAAAGCTTTAAAAGACCAAACGAGAGACAGTTGCATGTGGGGGAATTCCCCCAGCCCTGCGCTGGAGGTCCAGCTGCTGCAAGGGGACAGCTGGTTCTCTTGGCCACTGGCCTGCGACTCACTATTACTACTTTTTGCCATAAGGGTTACTCAGAACTGCCTCTCACTGTAAAGTCTAAAGCTTTAAAAGCCCAAAAGAGAGACAGGGGCATGTGGGGGAATTCCCCCAGCCCTGCGTTGGAGGTCCAGCTGCTGCAAGGGGATAACTGGGTCTCTTGGCCACTGGCTGTGGGAATCCCTGCTGTAGTGTGACCAGGGAGAAATGAAATGCTTGTATCGGGCTCACCCCTAACACCCCACCCTCTTTAATGCTTCACCCCCAGGCCTGCAGTTGCAACTTCCGATGGTGCTCCAATTTTGAAGGAGAGGGTATCATTACTGGTTGGGTGTAAGGAAGTGAGGCCCAGAGTATTAAATATCTGCACCAGAAAGCCTAGAGCTGCACAGTATCCCTTAGGGGTGGGCCTGGGCGCTTGTTGATGAGGTCGATGATCACCAACTACTAGAGCACATCACCATGGCATGCCTTGCTAGTGCACCAGAGGGGAGAAACAATGTTTGCCACCACAAACCCTCTCCCAGTTTAGATGCCTGCACCCAGGGGGCAGTTCATACTTCCCACCAGTTCCTTTGTGAAGAGGGCATTTGTGGTTTGGAATGTGCAACTGGCAATGGCATTGGATTTAAATCAGGGGGTGGAACTTGGACCCCGATGAATCCAGGCACACCGCTTCCCACTCTACTTCTGTACAGCTAGTATTACTGCGGTTAAGGAGTGGGGTAAGGAATGCTGGAGGTGAAATACACAGAAACCCCACTCCTCACAATTAGAGCTCGGTGAGCGCGACGGGTCTTGCGAGGATAGCTCCGCGGCAACGTGCTCGCCTTGGAAGCAAGATGACATGGAGCACCACAGGTTCGATCCCCGGGTGCGCGCTTAGAAACCTCTGGGTATTAAGCGCGTTATAAATAACCTATCATATCATATCATATCCCGGGTCATAGTTTGGGCTCTGAAAGGCCATCCTCTCGCAAGGACGGGTCGGCACCTGCCCAAAGCAGGGGTCGTCCACAAGCCCCGTAGACTGCTTCTACCCCCTCCCCCTTTTGGGAAAAAACACCCCCCTGACTTCCGGTCCCGGGCCGCCTGACTTCCTGTCCTGCCCCAGCCACTTATTGATTGGCTGGGACTGGACAGGAGTGCTTCCCTGTGTGATTGTGCAGCGGCTGGAAGCAAATTCAAAGGTGAGCACAAAGAGTTGATGGGCATTGATTACCTCTGGCACAATCTCCCCTTTCCAAGTGCTTCGCCAGGTGTCATAACCTAGGTATGGTATCCCAGTTGCCGCAGATATTACTCTCCCAGTTCCGGAAAAGTAACCTTCTGTCTTCGAACACGAAGTCTCTAACGTGATATGCCAAAGACTTCCCTCCCAAGAGCTCAGCCTACAATGAATCTATTCCACCTGTCAGGCTGAGGGCTTGAGTGAAAAGGCAGGAGCAGACTCAGCAGAGCTAAAGGAGGGAAGAACAGAGCAGACGTTCAGAATGCAGCCAGGTATTGCCGAATCAACAGCAAACAACACCCCCCAAGTACCCACTCTTACCTGTTCCGTAGCAAAATGTACCAGTAACCTACTAGTAATGGACACAAAGGGGGATTCTTATATCAACGGTGAAGGAGGAGTACACCAGTGTCTCAGGACTTCAGTGCTGCAAAGCGTCCCAAGAAGATAGCCACAGGGTTCCAAAGTAGAGTCAGCAAAGCGTTCCAAATCAAAATCCACAGTGTTCCGAAATAGACTCAGCAAAGCGTCCCAAAGAATATCCTAAAGTGATCCAAATCAAATTCAGCAAAGCGTCCCAAAATGTCCAAAGCAATCCAATTGTAGATTCAGCAAAGCGTCCAAATTAAACAGTGTCAAAAAAGAATGAATTGAAGTAAACAAAATGAAGGGCAAAGAAAATAAGCGTTACTTCACGCTAGTTCCTTTATTTTCGTGTTCGAGTATATTAAGCGTCACAGCCAAAGGACTTTAGCAAGTGGAGGTCGAGATGCAAGCCGAGTTCAAGGATTCCGGGGAAATCAGTCGAAGAGGGGCGGGCGTTGGAAAACGGAAGAGAAGGCAGGGGCGAAGGTTTGGAGTTAGCACAGGATTCAGGATTAAACAGGAGTCAGGAAACAACGCTCGAAACTAACACAGTTTAGGAGCGCTGGGCACTCGAACAGACAGTACTAAATACGGTCTTCAGAAGACACGGCAACGTGGTGCGTGCGTGTCAGGTGACCAACGTAGCAGGAAGATGGGAATTGTAGTTTTTTAACGGGTTCTGTGTGTTGAAGAGCGCTCATATAAATGCCATGGCAATTTCCAACAAGAACGGGATGTGACACCAGGCCCCAAAATGCCACCATCCCATGTCCCTTACCCATCCCCTGCACCCATCCTAGAACACCAGCGTTCTCCTTATACCCCAGTCCGCAGGCCCCTTTCTTGCTCCCCAGTCCCCTTTATCCCACTTTACTTGCCCCTTTTAGTCTCTGTTGTTGCCCTCATACAATTTGTGACAACCTTTCTTGCCCTCAGCCCCTTTCCTTGGCCCCCGCCCCTGACACAGGCCCCTCCCCCGTTTTGCGCAGCCTTTTCCCCGCCTCAGCTCGTGTTTGGCCCTAAAAGCCCCCTAGGCTCGGCCCTACACCTGAATTCCCTGGCGCTCCCAGGTCTACTCACAATTCCAGAAGGTTGTGTGTGTATGTTTTAGCGGCCGCAATGCAAACCACTATCCACTGCTCTCCTAATGCCACCTGTGCCCTTCTGCATGGGGTGGGGCACACCGAGCATGTTGACATATGCCCTTATCAAGGCATCAGCTGTAATAAAACCATTGCTTTGTTTATAAGCCCTGTGCGTTGCGAGAACAGTCTGCGATAATGCCTTTTCCACGGTCCCAGCCAGCAGCTCCCTCTGGACTGACTCCTGTTGTAAGAACTGTCAATCACCTGATAAGATATTCTGGGCCCTTCCCGGTGGAAACAATTCGTCGCATAAGAACATAGCGCCCTGCGCCCAGCACGTCTGCCCTCTGGGTAATGGCGCCCTTCACGTGGGGGAGGGAGTGTCCGGTCTGCCCCTGGCATTATGCAGCTACCAAAAGGTTTGGAGAGAATACAGGGGGCTTTGCCTGGACTCCCAGGAGGCGCTCTGTGTGATCCCGTGGGAGCGGCAGCTCCTGTGCCCTCTGGGGTGGCTGCAGAAGGCTGGCATGACTTTCACCGCGAGGCAAGCGGGCATATCTGATGTCAGAACACAAAGGACAGCGCCTCTTGGGAAAGATCATGTCTCATTGCTGGGTGCTGATATAGGATTACCTGGAACGCCCCCCGGCGAGCTCTATTGTAATGGTTTATTGCATACCTTTATTAAAATTAGAATGACAATAGACTATTAATCTTTGAGACTATTGTAATACAATATGTGGCTGTGCTCATTAAATAGCAGGCATTACGTTGTGTTATCTTAAATACACTCATTAAACATACCTTATAAAAGTGTCCTCAAAGTTATACCACAGGCCCTCGTGAACTGCCCCAAGTCACTCAGTAGTGGTCTCTGTCCCAGAGTGTCTAAAATCAGGAACAAGCGACATAGGAAATGGATGCGGAAAGAACGGGGTACATCCCAGAGCAGTGGTATTCAAACGTGTGCATACTGAGCCCCCCCTATAGAGTAAAAATATTGCCCCGCTCCTCACCTGCAGGTTGGTCCTCCTATTAGGCCAAAAGGATGTGGGGGGGGGGGCTAGCTCGTTAAAATATAAGCACATTGTCAACTGCTTATATTTTCTATTAAAGGCAGTCACCTTAATCCTTCTTTATATTAAAATAGTCATCTGAATACTTTTTTAAAGAGTTTGGGGCCCCGCCTGGACATCATTTGGGCCCCCCTAGTGGAAGACCACTGCCCCAGAGAAAGGTAAGATTACAAACTGTTATGCACACTCGAGGCTCCTTGCCACTTTCCATAGGGGAAGAAACATCCCCAAATCTTGTAATGATCTAGAGACGTTGCACTTTTTAATAGCTTCATTGCGATTTCCGTGCGTCAGTGACAGGCGAGATGAGAGAGGGCGGTAGAGGGTGCACAACACCCTGCCTAAATGTGTACCGGCAGGGGTAGGCCCAATATCTCCTGCAGGAACCTTTGCTCACGAGTTGCTAGCGCAGACTGAGTTCAAGGCGTTATCTCATGATGCACATTCACAGTTGCAATACAGGCATAAAGGTCTTAAGATCCAAACAAGAGTATTTATATCAAAGAGTAGACATGTATCACCAGGAATAATAAAGAAAACTCCAGAAACCATGTTAACATAGCCAGAGACCATTCTCACATGAAAGTCTGGGTGGGGAGCAATATAATGAGCTTAATTATAGACAGGGCAAGTCTATGGAAATGTAGAAAAAACACGTGAAAAAACTTCTACATATTCTTGTGGTCTTTTGAGTTGGGGCAGGATTATGAGGCTGAAAGTTGGGTGTTAGGCCCAGTGTGGACTGCAATATAATGAATTCGAAACCATGTAACTCTATGGAAATATAGGAACAAGGCTGGAAATTCTTCTACATGTCCATAGGGTCTTTAGAGTTGGGTCAGGATTGAGGGGCTGGAAGGCTACAGGTGCACGAGGCTTGAAGGTGGGAGTTAGGTACAGTGTGGATTGCAATATAATGAGCTTAATTATAGACAGGGCAAGTCTATGGAAATGTAGAAAAAACACATGAAAAAACTTTTACATATTCTTGTGGTATTTTGACTTGGGGCAGGATTATGAGGCTGAAAGTTGGGTGTTAGGCCCAGTGTGGACTGCAATATAATGAATTCGAAACCATGTAAGTCTATGGAAATATAGGAACAAGGCTGGAAATTCTTCTACATATTCTTGGGGTCTTTTGAGTTGGGTCAGGATTGAGGGGCTGGAAGGCTACAGGTGCACGAGGCTTGAAGGTGGGTGTTAGGTCTAGTGTGGATTGCAATATAATGAGCTTAATTCGAAACCATATCAGTCTATGGAAATATAGGAAAAAATTGATAGGTCTTCAACATGTTGAGGTGGGATTATGGCACAGGCAGAACCTCTGGTGCAGTCGTTTTGAGGGTATTTGTTAGGTCCAGTGGGTCCTAGCTGAATTTCTGTAGCTCAAACTGCCTCAGCAGAGTTGGCCCCACACGTCATCTGACGTGGGCTCCACACTGTATGCTAGGCTGTGGAGGATTCCTTGGTGGAGACAAGTGCTGGTGAAAAAATGCCTTCAAGCAGGAGAACGGGGCTCTGGAAGCTGAAGCGGGTCCGCAACCCCTGGATTCATCAGGCTGTTCTTTGTGCGAGAGGTTCTCGGAGCACAGTGCTTTTCAGCCTGATGGTGGCTTCAAAGCCTCGGATAAGCTTGTGAGCCTTCAGAACTGTGCCCGTTTCAGGAAGGTAACGTTTTGAGTGTGTGCAGGCACTTTTAAATCGAGAAAAGGGTGCAACGCATGTGGATCAGTGCTGCGCCCTGTCCTGGCCGGTCCTTGCAGTGCTGAAACTATGCACAGCGTGTTTTGGGGAGTGCTTCTTCCATAAATCATCCTTTTGCGAACCTTGCATTCGATAGACCCTGACACAGATTTAAGCTGAAAGGTAAAAAAATCAGACTCTGGTGTCAGGTGACAGATTCTGGAGCCAAGACGTGTCCAGCGAAAGCACAGAGGATTCTGGTGTCCAGTTGCTGCTGTGTTCTGGACAGAGGACTTCAAGGTGATGGCTCACAGCTTCAAGGAACTCTTCTTTTGGGCTCCCAAAGAATGAATCCTTCTGTCCTGTCTTGTGCTGAGGGACAGTGCGCCACAGCATCCAGGTTCGGCTCACAGGCTTGCAGGCGACTGGTCACACCACGACAAAGCAGACTCAGAGCTTCCAGTAGAAAGCAAGAAGTGGCACACCCTGTCTGTGGGGAGGCAGCATGCAAGCTTTCTGAAGCCCTGGAAAAGACTCTTCGCACCAGCCAGGGCACAGCAAGCAAAAGAGCACTGAAACAAGGCAGGGTAAAAAAAAAACCTCAAAGGTGTCTCTTTGCTCCAAGGTGCTTCTAAATGGCTGACCACCGCTTGCAAGGGCACAATGAAATCCAGCCTTGTGATTGGTGCCGTTTCAAGCCCAGTCCACTATCCAATAGTGAAAGCCCCTGACTATGCTGTTGTTTGCTCTTTTGCCATAGAGTGTTCTCTCTCCCTCTCTCCTCATGGAAACCATCATCTTACTCCGGAGATATGAAAAGGAGATTTGTTCTGGGCCAACTCCTAGCCCTGTCCTTTGGAAACTATGTCCCTAGACAGCTCTAATCCACATAACACCTTGAGTGCTGGAAACAAATGATAATTTCGGACTTCATGCATACCTTACTTGTCCCATGAGCCTAACAACACAATTCCTGATGTACAGCTTGTGGGCTGGTTTACCCCGGGCGGTGCCAGAATACACCAATTCCCCCAGACAAAGTCCAGATGTCCTAAAAGCATTACAGTGGTGATTGGTGCAGTATAGAAGCTTTACATCGATCTCCCTTCTGGATGCTGATAGTAAAATAGTAGCAGGATTGGTCGTGAAGGACCTAGAATGTTGTGTAAAAGTCACAGAATCCTCTCGAAGAATCAAAGTACGCTCCGCACAGGCCTGTCCACGACACTGAATGGACTGATCTTAAGTACAACATTGAGTAAAAACTTTCTGAAGAAAGGACCAAGTCTGTTTGGGGCCTGGGTCGATCTGTCCCATGCTTTCGATAGAGTTAATAGAGAACATTTGTGGCAAAAATTGAGACAATGAGGACTCCCTGAACCAATTCTTGCTATAATGATAGATCTTCACAATCAGTCCTTTTTGAGGATAAGGCTAGATGCGAGAGGTAATTTATCAACTCGCATTCGGATTTACAAGGGAGTAAGATAGGGATGTATAGTGGCCCTGCGCCTCTTTCATCTGTATATGATATATCTAACCAACAGTCTGCAGGGACAGGGCCCCTCTAGTCCTATAGTGGGATAGGAAAGGTTGAATTGGGTAGCATACGCAGATGACATCGTGCTGCTAGATTATACTCCCATAGGACTGCAGAGGTTACTGGATGTGCTGGGGAAGTTTGCTAGGGTAAACCACTTGAGGATAAACCCCGCCAAATCTAAAATAATTGCCTTTAAACGCCTACTGAGCAGGGACCCTAATTTTCTCTGAAAATGTCAGGCCAAATGATATCAATTGGCAAGGAGGTCCTTTATCTGGTATTTAATGTACGGGCATTTCCCTCCAGGGGCTTCGTAGAGGGTATTATGGAGGGCAAGCTGATTCATTTGGGGAGTCATATGAAGAAATTGCGTTCCAACTATTCTAAATTCTTGTTACTGCCCTTGATAAAATACTATATCAGCAAAGTAATCCCCATTCTGATTCATGGTGTGGACGTTAATCCAGCGATAACAACAATAAACTGGGACCAATTAGAGGGATTACTATGGATAAACGTTCTCTCCCTCCCCCAATCCTTACCGATATGAACCCTAAGGTATGAATATGGCCTCTCCTCTCTCCACTTGCATATAGAGTGGAGAAGATTGTCAGTTTATAGATTAATTTGGGTACCTCAAGTAAATACTCTATATAAAGATCTAAAAAACGAATTTACCAAGACGGAAAGTCCCTTTCTGTCAGGTGTGCCAATAAATGCGCTCAACATTCTGAGAACATGCAAATGTGTAGTGAATGATCTTCTTAATTACCCAAAGTATGTGAAAAAAAGATTAAAAAGAAATTATTGGATTCAAACAATCACAGAAATGAGGTCAAAAGATGATTGAATTCACATACGCTGCATGACAAACCACAGGGATATCTACTGGGTTATCCAAGGCGTGTCCCAAATCCAAGAGATCGGAATTACTTTTTGATATTTCGGTTTAACATTTTGTATTTTTTTTATTTTATTTTAAATTTTTTCACATGTTTTTATAAAAAAATTCTTACATCCTTCGTAAAAGATTAAATGATTAGGCAGTCTTAAGGAATCCCAACAGAGGAGAGAGAAAGAAAGGAAAAGTAAAAATTGGAAAAACAAAGAGAAAATTATCTACTTCTAGGCTTTCATTAAATCAATGTTCTGTAGGAATTGGGTCACCGCGATGGTCTTGTGCGTTCTCTCGCCCTCCATTAAACAATTCCACCAAAACTCCTCGTCATAGTGAGATATGCCCTCAAATAGATGTATCATGTGGGTCAGCCTCTCTTTTTCCAATCCTATGCAGTTCAAAAGAAGATGTCTAATAGTTTCCTTTTCTTCTCTCTTGTCACAGAACCGGCATAAGTTAGAGGTAGAGATCCCTCTAATAGCTCTAACTTCGTTTGTAGCAATAATGTTCAAACGCGCTCTCATGAACGTTTGCCGCGACTGACGATTAGGAAATGTCCTCAGGTATGGTCTTGTATCATTTAGTTTCCTGCTGGCCAGAAGAAGGTGTGAAGCTGACTTATATGCCAAAGCTGACTCTTGAGTTCTTATCCAGTCCCACGTTTCCAATTTCGTGGTCACTTTCGTCGGATTATTTATGAGTTCGAGTTCCGTGGATCCTATATCAATCAAGGTGTCCTTGGCCTTCTGTGCCCATGATTTCAATAGACTAGAGTTCTGGTCATACAGGTCGTTATGGATAATGTCTAGAAGTTTTGGACGTTTCGGAATGATCAATTTTCTGAAAAGATTTAAATGGTTTCTATCGTGTATGGCACTTAACGATGAAACGCAGAGCTCCCTTCTGATAAGAACCAATGATAATGGTAGATTCAGTAAGCTCCTCCAGAAGAGACTTTCAAGCTTCTGCCATAGATTGTCTGGAAGAGTTATAAAAGCCTCTGCTCCATACAGAATTGCAGGAACAACTTTTGTTCTGTAAAACAGAATGATTGGCTGTAGAGAAAATTTGCAGAATTTTCTTTTGATTCTTTTTGCCTGTGTTGTTAAGCGTTTTATCTTCTCCCACAGTTTTCGTTGCATGTTCTTATTGGTTGGGTTGTTGCTTAAAGTGACACCCAGGTATTTTAATTCTTCCACTGTTTGGATTTTTGCGCCTTCCAGGCGCCAAGTAAAGTTAGCCTTTAATTTGGATGGTTTTTGGAATGTCATAATCTGTGTTATTGATGTATTGATTTCCAAGTTGTTAGTTCTTATGTACTCACTCAAAGTGTCCAACTGTCTCTGGAGGCCTATTGGAGTTTGGTCTAAGACGATAAAATCGTCCGCGTATAAAAGATGATAGATGGTCAAGCCACCCAGTTTTGGTGGAAAGGATCTGACCTGAGACTCTGTGTCTTTGAAATCCCATAAGCACGCACAGAAAAGGGTTGGCGCCAAGGGACAACCCTGCTTCACTCCTCTTGATGCAAGGATGGGTTTGGAGAAGGTTCCTTATTGATGTTTCTGTGTGAAGGGCTTGGATTTGTTCCAAAATGGAAACTGGGCATTTGTTTCTTTTTAGCTTTTTCCAAAGAAGCTCCCCGTTGACCTGGTCAAAAGCCTGGACCAGGTCAACAAAGGCCACGTAAATTGGAGGCCCTCCAGCCTTTGTTTACTCCTTTAAGGTGTTGATTAGGAGAATATTTACCCTAGGGTTCCGAGATTTTTAACAAAACTTGATTGAAAAGGGTCAGAGACATTTGCTTCTCCAGCCCAGGATTGAAAAAAGTGCAATAGTGTGGACCTATAAAGCTTGCCAATGATGTCAAGCAAGGCTAATGGTCTGTAGTTCTTTGGATTGTCTCTAGGACCAGCCTTGTAAATTGGTACTATGGTTGCTTTTTTCCACGATAATGGTACTGATTTCGTTTTTGTAATTCTGTCAAAGACAGCTTTAACTAACACAGCCCATTGTTCCGGGGCTTGTTTCAGATGTGCATTTTTTAAATCATTCGGTCCCGGGGCTCTTGAATTTTTCAATTTACGAATTTTCATTTCGATGGATGTTACATCGAAAGGTAAAGACCACTCCACTTCTGGTTTATACATATCATATCATATCATTTCATAACATATTACCAAGGAGGGAAAGTCTTTTCTCAAGGCACAAGGATTTATATAGTGACAGCATGTGCTAACGATGTAAAGACCAAAGTATAAAGACACTAAGACACGTTCTAATTGAATGCCTTGGTACACATACTCAGATAGTTGCAAAGTTAGCGAGATTTGTGGACAAGGAATGGTGGCAGGCTACCCAATCTTTTTGGGACCGGCTGAGCTCAGGCCAAGAAAGCCTCTTCACCTGGGAAGCGGTAGCATTTCTACGTGAACGGAGCCTTCTGAAGTGAGATGCTAAATTAAGGATTTTATACTTTGAATAGTTTTCTTTTTTTTCTTCTTTTCCATTGTTTTATACAGTGATGAGATATGTAATTTAATATGAAGAATTATTGTTTTTTTAAAATTTTGTAATTTTGTGAAAAGTTGAGTTTTCTTTGACTATAACTCAATAAATAAAAAAAATTAAAAAATCATAAGATATTTCATTGCAAGGTCTACAGATACCCCAATTTTGGGACTAGGACCATATGCTGCCACACTAAAATCACATGTATTAACTGAAGTCGGTTTCATGCAGCCTGCAGGCTTCTCCCTGTCGCCCCCATGATGTGGTGAAAATAACAAGGGACAGTTTCATCTTAGGTTTCCGCAGCTGCACAATGTGACTCACTCGGGTAACTATCACGCTGTATTGAGACTATGCCCTGGTTAGAGGCCGTCATGGCACCATCAGGAGGAAGGCGCTTTGTGTATCAGCTTGTGCAGAGGAGTCTGTCCATAGGCCCCGCTAGTCATAGATCTTTGGACAAATAAAGCAACAAACATGTCACACCAGCAAGAAGATCTGCTGTGCCACGAAATAAATATATAAGTGTGTGAGGGCAGAACCCTGGGCCTAACCATCACGCCGATCCCAAAAGGAGATCCAGTCAAGGCAATGCCATTGGGGTCTGCCATTTTGTCTCACCACCTGCTCCAGATCTCCCGTTCTGTTCTCGCCAGTTCCAGCTCTTTGGATTTCCATGTCTTTCTTCGACGAGCTCCTTATCTACCTGCTTAACATCTCTGCATAACAGTGCCTTTTCCCGTTTCTTCACACAATGCTGGTGGTCTCCCTACTTCTTAACAGCTCCTCTCTCACTGTTTCCAAAGCTGCTGTTCTTTTTATTCCCTCTTCCTGTCCCTAGCAGTCCCTGCAATCCATGAAACTCCCCAGCAGTCACCGCTCTACTTGTTTCCCTCTCTCTCTCCTCATAAGCAGTCCCTTCACCTCCTCCTACTTGCCTCTTTTTAGCAGTTCCTCCTGCCCTTCTTGTTCTCTCTCCTCAGCATTTGCTGCTTCCCCTACCCCAGCAGCACAGAGAGAATGCGGCTGAGGGGCAAGGCCCACCCGCGTTTCCCCGGGGTCCACACTGCACCATTCCCTGTGCTGCAGGGGATTCGTGCAGAGGTTGGTGCTGCTGCTGTTCATGAGGTTTACTGCTGAGAGTGTGCCGCTACCTGAACACACTACGAGGCAGCTGAAGCCCTCTCACAAGAAGCAGCACAGGGTACAGGAGGAACTACAATCCCAACAGTCCCATCAGACCCAGGGCTCTGTCTCCAGCTCAATTTCCTCCATTAGATCAAATAAAAGGAAAGCACCCATTTCTGCCTCTCCACCGATGGAAATGGCGCTTGGCCACAGGATTAAATACAGTAGTTCCCGTCTCTGACTGCAGGATGTTAGATGTTCATTTTACAATATCTATGGGCCCAGCTGAGCATATTGAGAGCTCTTTTACGCGGGGGGCACTCGGATATAAAGCAAAGCATCTGCAGAAAGATCCTGCTGCTAACAACAAACAGATACGTTCCAGAAAGAACCGAATATTCCCCCCGTAGACCCTTGCAGGAGACTCCGACAGAAAATGTACTGTTCTTATACAAGGCAGGCCACAAGGAGCATGCGGTAGACGTTGCTCCCCGGGAGGTTTTGGGTGCTGCACCCGACCAGCGAGTCGGGCGGGGATAGATTGTCCCCCCCTGGGTGATATATACAGGTGCCAGAAAAAGGTTCAGGAACCTTTGGCTGTTAACGCCATTCTGTGTAGCCCGCCCACCCTGTTAACTTTGGTTTGAAGGTGGTGTTTCCTTCTAGGGGTGTGCAGTTTAAGGTGAGGTGAGTAAAAAGGAGTGTAGGTGGTTTCTTTTTTGGTTACAGGTCAGGGCAGTAGAAAAAAAGGAATAATTGTACTGTGGTGTTTCTTTTTTTTTTTTTTTTTTTTTTGTTTTTATAATCTAAAAGATTTTTTAACAAAGGTTTCAAGGTGGTTGCACTTAAAAGTTCCAGAGCGTCAGGGGCGTCTAGAAGCAGAAAAGGAAAATGTCCTGCGTATTTGGTGGTCATGTTGATGAAACTTGTCGTGAAGCCTGCAGCGGAAGAAGCACGTTTAAAATGTAGGTCATAATGTTTATTGTTGCAAGCTGCCATGACTGTTTGTCACCGTCTATCAGTTTGTTCCAGCACGATTCTTCATCTTGCAGGGTGAAGTTTGTGAAAATTTCTTTCAGGTAAGTGCGGCGGATGTCCGTCGTTATCGGGCAAGTCAGAAGAAGGTGACGTATAGTTTCCTTTGCCGTGATGGATTTACAGAGCCGGCAGCTGCTGGTAGAAGATAAGTGTCTGATCGCTAAGATTTCGTTTGTTTCCAGAAGGTTAAGTCGAATTCTTAAGTAGTAGTTTCTCGCAGCCCTAGTTGGGAATAGTTTCAGGTATGGTTGGACAGAGTCAAGTTTCTTGCAAAAAGCTGGAAGATGGTTAGTGAGTTTATATCGGGTAGCAGAATCGGTGGTGGTAATCCAGTCCAGTTCCTTGATTTTTTTGGTGACTCTGACTGGGTTACAGATGAGGTCCTCCGTGCTGCAGGCAACTGAGTCTAAGATGGATAGGATTTTAGTTTCCCAGCGAATGAGCATTTGGCAGGTTCCGAGGCGAAGTTCTTCACTTATCAACTTGTAGGCGTATAAAGCGTCTTTCTGAATGCACTTCCGATAGAGCAAGACACTGTTGCGGTCGACAATTGATTTTAATGATGAGAGAGTGAGTTCGCGTCTGATCAGTGTTATTGGCGTTGATTTAGGGAGACCTAGGACTGTGGTGTTTCTTGTTGCTGATGTGGTAGGTCAGCCTGGCTTTCATTGAAGAGCAGATTGGTGGTAAATTGGGGATCTTCAGACATTGGGGAGATTGGGGATAGTGGAGCGGTAGCCGGGGACGGGGTTGGTTAAATGATGGTTGTTTGAAGCCAAAGCATTATTATCGTGGTAAGGAGGGTGGCTAGTGCTGCTTGCATGAGCAGTCTACCCCGGGGGTACAAAGAGGAAGAAGAGGTATTGAAGAAAGAGGGTGTGGTGTGGGATATGTTTACCCATGCTGATGTGCCCCACTGCACCACTTTACAAATAGGGAAAGAAACAGCCAAAAATTGATGCGCTAATCCCTGTGCGCGCAAAAATCTGCAAAACTGCGTATGGGTCACAATCACAAAAGGCTGCACACCCCTGCCACACACAGTCAAAGTGGGGGTGAAAACAGAATTCTCACTGCAGAAGCATGCTAGTGGGTGCTGTTACATTTGACATGAAGCAAGGCCACAGAATTGGGCTAAAAACCGAAAATGCCTTTTAAAATGCAGCTTTGCAACCTTTAAAGTGCTGTGTTGGCGCTAGATCCATTCATTTTCCAGTGAACCATTGAAAGTAAAAGGGTTACAGATCATCCAGGTGGCTTAGAGGAGCCAGGCCTCATTGACTGACAGAACTAAGAAATGTATCTCATCAAAAACCAGCCCAACAACATTTGCTTTCAGTCCACGGGAAACATGCGGCTAAGAATGGCAACATGTAACAATTTCAGCTGTGCAGAGAGAACTCCAAGCAAAGGGTGGATACATACCTACAGACTGCAAGCAAATCCCTGCACTTAAGGGAAGAACTGGTGCTGAATTTAATGTGTGTGCTGCAGAGGGAAATCTGATGTAAAGGACTCCGTTTTATGTGCTTTTCAGGAAAGAAGTAAAAATCGCCTGTTCAAAAGCATGTTTTTATTAAATGCCTAATTCTTTAAATGTCAAAATCCACCTATAGGCTGTGTTCATTTATATGTTTTAATGAAAGATGTAGGTAACTTAAAGTCAACACCCAGTCTTGAGTTAATAAAATATTTAATTTGGAGCTGACAGCCTCAGCCTGGGAATGGTTGACACCTCACTACTGGCAGGAAAGGACTAATTGCTGCTGGGAGGTTTTTGCATACTCATGACAAAGAACCCATCAGACATTTGTCTAGGCCTCAGCTAAAGACAATGGCAGGCTTGAACACTCATCCCTACAAGAGGGGGGGGCAGGAAACTTCCCTCTCAAGGAAGAGGACACCCACCCTAATCAAAGGAATTTGACAGCTTTTGCCAGTTGAAAGAAAAGTAAAAACAAGTGCTAAATACTGTTGGTGGTTAAATGCCTATTTGTAATCCAGCTTTAAAAACCTTTAACTTTGCCACATGAAGGAGGGCAAATCTAAAAGTTGGTAGTTGTAAATCTAATTTTATGCTCTTTCTTTGAAGACGTGATTGAATCCTGTACTACATAAGGAACAAAATTTATACCGAAACACTACTTGCCCCAAGACTATTGATTTTGCAAATCTAATATTGTATACCCGTGTTCTAGGGATGATTGCACAGATATGTACCAAATTAGAAATTGTTAGGCCAAATCTTTATGATTAAAATTAACAAAATTCCACAGAAAGACAAAGCTCTCACTGACGTGAGAATTGGATGTAAAGGTAGCCCACAAAATATGTAATGTATGTGTCCTATTTTATTATAGGGCATAATTATAGAAATGTATATTTGTGGGAAAGTTCAATTGTGGTCCAAATAACTGTGGGAGTTCCCAAGTCACATAATAAAATATGACAGCTCTATCTGGCTTCGAACCAGAAAAAGGCAAGTGCCTTTGACCAATCACAGCTGTGTGGGTGTGGATTGTATATCTGCCCCTAACATAAACTGAGTGATGTCCCTTAGCAGGATAAATTAGGGAACTTCACCACACACTGATTCCTGACTCCATCCTGATTTCCGCGTGATGCCCTGTTCCAGAATTCTTTATCTTGTGCTTATCCAGACTAGTTTGCAAAACCAAGGCCATCAGCATTTGCTGAACTCTTTTCAGCTGGGCCCAAATCCTGAAACCATCCCAAAAAACTTCAGGGAAATAATTCTGATCCAGTTTGGCTTGCTACCATTCATGCTTGCCTGCTGAAACTCGCCATCCTGCTAATCTACAGTGTCCAGTGACCAAAAGGGCCAATCCAATCCAATCCAATCTGAGTTGCAGTCCAATTGACCAGAACCGCCCAGCTGACCATCCCGCCAGAAGTGCCCTGCTGCCTGTAGACCCGATCCTTGATGACCAGAACCTGACGGTCCAATCTTAATTTACAGTGGACTGTAAGTATAAACAGGAATCATAGTCACTCATAGTATATTTGCCTTGCCCTACCCCAATCTCAATCCATCCTCTCTTTAATTTAAGAACTTGTGATAGTGTCACACAAGTCTGAAACCTTGCTTTGATTTCTTGTGCTAGTGATAATTTTCTTTAAAATCCTTTTGTTTTGTGAAATCCTAAACCCTTAAAAACATCCCACGGGTAATCCGACTGAGTCCTCCAAGGCATACACAGAGGTGCTGGGGTTGGTTTCCACGGACCACTCTAGAGCTTACTGTGTTTCAGACTGGTAACCAGGTTGAATACCCTAGTTTAGAGCATATTTGTCATTGTAAAAACTGATTTCTGTTTTTATTTTCGTGTCTTTATTTTCAAAAACACCTCTCATTCAAACTTGCATAACTTCTTCAATTTTATAGCTAGAGACTTCATTTCAACTCTGAGTTAAACCAAAGACCTGTAGCTACATCCACAATCGCATGGCGAAACAGTGTATTTGACCCTTTTTTTATTAAAAATAGCATAGTGAAATTTAGGCGGGAATTCGCAATTATGCAAAAGTTTTACACGTGTATCTTCCCATTAAAAGTATTTCCAAACTCCAATCCTGATTTAAAGTGTGTACTGTTGCTCATATTGTAGCTGATGTTTGTTAGGACCTGTTCAGTATTGTTCCCATAGGAATTTATATCAAATTAAGGATTTTTGCACACTTTTCATTGTTTTTCTAAGCCATTTTCAACTGTCATTTTAAAAGTGTAAAAGTTCCAAAATGTTTTTCTCTCTTGTTTGGGGAAGGAAGACTATATTCTAACCCAACACACTGTTCTACATTTCTGAATACCTGCTGCTTACTTACATCTGTGTAGAATGGCTCACTTGTGAATTGAGAACTGTGCAGGGGGAAATCTTAACCTAAGTGCTATTTTTCAACAAACCAAAACTGTTCTTTTTCCTGTGTTTTATCTTCTGTATTGCTATAAGTGAATCCAATTGCCTTACTTTCTGAATCGTTTTGTCACCACATTGGTATGATATGATATGATATGGCATTTGTAACGCGCCTATACACAAGTGTCTCAAGGCGTGATTGCTGACCCATATATATTAATGTGTGTTTGATTTGTATTTAAATAAATAAATAAATATTTACCTTTACCAACCAGCCTGATTCCTGGTCCACTGTGACGTGGAGGGTATTTTGAGAAGGGTGTGATATGATATCACTCAGAATATTGAACCTATAGACACAATAAATAAGTATTTTATTTGTGCATTACATGCTAGGCGAGACCCAGGAGTAATGCCCGATTGAAATCCTTAACAGATTTGGGGGCTCGCCCGGGATTTTGAGTTTGAGTACCCGTGACAGTCTAACACAGCATACTAGCCTGCAGGGTACAGACACCTTTCTGGGTTGGTGTACTGTGCTACACTGTACACGCACCTCTCAAAATATATATTCCAAAATCAGGCCTGTTTGTAAAAGTAAAAGTAAACTAACCCTAAAATAAGTCATAAGGAAATTGATATTTCTAAAATGGTGATCCCAGTAGAAATCAATATGGCTAGGGAAGACCTCATGCACAAACTGTTTGTCACGGGTGAGTGGCCAGAACAGAATGAGCAGATCTGGCTGCAGGAAATAAAAGAACAGGTCACGGCCTTGGACCTGGATACATGGCAGGACAAGGACCCATTACACCAAGCTCTTAGTGAACTGCACATGGCCCCAAAAGCGAAAGAGGAGCAGAGCAAAATTGCCAAAATAGCGGCCTACCTGTACCTCCACATAGGAGTAATGCAGGAAAAGCATGCAGAAAACATAGTTCTGGCAAAGAATCAGGTGGAAACACTAGAGAAAATCCAAACTGATCTAGAATGCAGAGAAAAGGCTACTGAAGAGCCAAGAATTAGAGACAGAATCCAGACAGTATGTCATAAAATTAAAGGAAGATCTGGCTCTCCTACAGCAAGATAAGGCAGAGCAAGACAACCAATTACAGGCACTAAAATAGGAGTGTCAGGATAGGGTTGCCACTTTACAACAGAGTCAGCAAAAGCTGGCACAACAATTACATTTTAATAGAGCCTGCGCAGAACAGATGGTCGTCCTACAAGACCAGATAGACAAATTAAAAGAGGAAAATAATAAATTAATTATTAAAGACCTCCACTCTCAAGAGGAATTTGATGAAGAGCACCATAAGTCCAGTGTATTTAAAAAACAGAGGGACGACTTGGCTGAACAGAGGGGCACCCTAAGTTAGGAGAGGGACGCCTTAGGCCAGGAAGTCAGCCAATTAAAAACCAAGCTGGAGGAACGAAAGCTGGCCCTCCAGGAGCCTATGAAGCAAAAATGGAATATGAGAAGCTACTAGATCACACCAGGCGGGTGGAGGATGCTCTGGAAAAGAACACCCAGACCAATAATGATAAAACTCAGGAGGTGAGACTCCTGCAGCAGAAATTGGCTCAGTATTTCCAAACCAGACAGGAAGCACAGAGAAACAATGAGTCTCTCTGTGAAAAGAATGATGTGCTCCACAAACAGCAATGCAAGAGCGAATTATTGAGACCAGTAAGGCCCTGATAGAGGAGCAAAAGATTCAGATTTTGGCATATCACTAGGGAATAGGGGCTGAAAGAGAAGAAGTAGGGAGGGACGGAGAAACCCCTGAGCATAACCTCAGGACCCTGGTAATCAGGGACTCTAACCCCTTCAGTACCATGGACTCTGTCAGCTTCATGTCCACTGGCTCGTATGAACCAAGAGCCATGGAGATGGTAGACTTCAGCAGAATTGGTAACATGGGACTGACAGATCAGCGCCTCCCAGAAATTGATGGACAGGCGTCTCTGTACAGATCCCCAAATGTTAGGGCTAACCTCTTTGATCAGCAAGACTTCTGTGAGGGGAGAGTCAGGGAATTGGATCCTCAAAAATACTGCCTACCAAAGGATCAGTTTGTAAAATTTGGTGGGGAACTACAGGAAATCAAGCCCAAAAAGAGTATCCTAAAGACCTCTTCCCAGCTACGGCAGTGAGGTGGGGAGGGTACTATGCCAATCCTGGGAGCAGGGGAGAGTCAGAAGACTCTTCTAAGCACCACAGGCATCAGGAAACTAGGCCCCCACCTTCTGCAAGCCCTCAAGCTTGCAGAATCAGGGAGAGCCTAGAGGATCAGATAGCCACCTCCGGTAGTAATGCCTCAGAGGATGAGTGGACTCGGGTGACTAAGACCAAAAAGGCCAACAAAATTAAGAGGGCTCTACTAAAAGATCTCCTGAAGCAGATCAAGGCCATTAGGAGTGTTATAACTCCCTATCACAAAAATGCCAACTATTCAGTCTGGGAACACCTTGAGTTATACGAACAGATGATGGATACTTTTCATCTGAAAGATAGTCAGAGTTGCATCCAATATGTAAAATGGACATTTTCCCCTGAGTACTACAGCTTCTTTGTGGGGCTGGAGGATCAGAACCACTGAAGATGGTCCACCTACAGGGCGCCCATCTTAAAACACTTCTCAGTCCATAGAAATCCCCAAGAGGCCCGAAAGGCGGCCTTCAATCTGCAGTGTGCGGAAGATCAGGTGCCACAAGAATTTGTGCAAGAACTTAAACGTGCCTTTGCGCAGACCACCAAGAGGGTGCGCACAGACAGTAGGGAGTTCATTAACACCTCCTTCCATGCACTCCCCAAATACACCATGACCCAGCTGGTGATGGACTTTCACAAGAAGAGATAACTGGACTGGGTCATTGAACAGGCGACCCATTTTTATGAAGTGCAGAAACCTATAGAGAACAAAAACACCAATAAAAACCCAAACCACTCAACACCCCTGCTGCTGCTAAGGTGGCGGAGGTGAAGGTTGCCCCCATTTTAGATCTGGAGATGGCGGGGTGTAAAAATATGCCTGCACAGAACCCACCCAAACAAGGAACCAGAAGGCCCTTGGGCCAATCCCAGACAGGTACTCAGGGAGGTAATCCCACAAATGGGACCCCTAACTCCCCTATTACATAAGCCCCCATTACAAGGGCAACAAACCCATCCTGGGGTATGTGTGGACTCCACCAGCCCAAGGGGAGGGATCCAACCAGGTAGGTATCAACCCAGAAAACTTCCCTCCGAACTTTCCCCAGGAGGGCAGTAATCCCCCAAATGCCGGGTTAAGCTTCTTTCCCCGGTACCCGCAAAACCTGAACCCACAAAACAACCCTCCTTTCATTCCCCACTTTCCTGACCCCAGACAGCCCAATCCGGGAGAGGGGAGGCCAAGGGTGGAGGGTTACCCAAACTATCCAAACCCAGGGTATTATGGGAGAAGGGATAGCTACCATTCCTGTGATCCACCCAGGATGGACCAGAGACCCGTGTATCAGCCACAGTGGGTGTCCCAACTGGAGCGCCAGGTCCAGAACTTGCCCCAGGAACTGGGTCCCATGTTGAGGGCTCAGCAGAACCTTCAGATGAACATGGCAGCTCAGAACTCCAAAAACCAAGGGTCTGGTATTCCAGAGCAATGACGGGGAGAGAACTCCAACAACTCGCCGGTTCCAAAGAGGAGGCACAGGGGGAGAGGGGGTGTAAAGCCTTAGAGGAAGCTTCCTTCCCCACTTGTGAAAAGCCCTTGGAACCCATGAACCGGAACCAAGATCTCCTACCCCCGAAAGTCTGCAGCCCAAGGAACAGAGGGTGGGTAGGAGAAATAAAGGACCTAAAAAGACCAATTTTGCGGATGAGTTTAGTATCCTGCAATTTGAAGGAGAGGAGTCCTCAGAGGACTCTGGGAAAAAGATCTTCTCCTTGAGGGATGAGGGAACTCCTCCCAAAGAAAAATGTGTCCCGTAAGATCCTAATCAAGACTGGGTAAATTTGGGGACTGAGTGAGAACTGGCCATCATTGAACCCCAGAATGATAAGCCAGAAAACTACCTTGCCCAAACCTATGCTGGCGACTGCCTCCAAAAAGGGGGGATGGCACAGAATCAGAACCAGGAGAGCCCAAAACTCCCCAATATCCAACCGCCACATTGTTCTTACAGATCCCCAAGCTCCCACACAGAATCCTGCCCAAACTACCCCCGTGTCAGAGTCAAGAGTCAAGAAACTAACCCAGCAATTGCCCCAAAATGCACATTATCTCTGCCCCCTTGAGGAGAAGGAGGGAAGATAATATGCCCCGGTCCAAGTACAAGGGCAATGTACATTTTTGGCACTGGTGGACACTGGATCCCAAGCCACTCTTCTGTCAAAGAGAGCCTTTGATCAGCTGAATTCAGGGAGGGGGGAGAGATACCAGATCCCTCTCACCCCTCTTCCTGGACAACTTCAGAACTTCGATGGGAATGAAATTCCTTTCAAGAGGACTGCGGATTTGGAAATAAAAATTGGACGACACAAGGTGAAACACCCGGTCATAGTTGTGACTCCGGAGGGCACACCATGTTTTCTGGGGAATGACATCCTCCGTAGATTGTCTCCCCTAATAGACTGTGTAAACAAGGTCCTCTGGATCCAGACTAACCGACCAATAAAATTAAAACATAGTGTCAACCATGTTAGTTGAAATGGCACATGCCACATGGTTGAACAAAAACAGGATCACATTGAGTTCCATTTTCAAAACAACCAAGTCCCTGACGTGACAGTAATTGCAGTAGGACAACGAACTGGTGAGGGGAATTCCTCTGTATTTCTGAAATTCAACCATCCTTCCAGTTACAAATGGCATTCCACACTGGAAGGAAATACACTGAAATTAAATACTAATTTACAATCAGAAAATCCCACTTCCATAGTCCAAAATGATGAGAAACCAGCTCAAACTTTAGCTGACATTCAGAAAATTAGAGAACAGTTGTTCATCCCTATTCAGTTAAATGAGGGGAAGGACTCTGTTCTCGCCCGAGTGTGCGTGAACAACAGTAAGGGCGTCATCAGCGAAGCCGTGTTCTGAATACTCCCAAAAGATCCAGCCATTCCCACATTTAAATTGATAGACAAATGGGAAATGGATCTGGAAACCCCCAATTCCAGACATCTCCTGCCTAGTAGGTGTATGCTCAAAATTTCTATAGGCAACAAAAGTATAGTACATAATTGTTGGGTCGTGCGAGATGTCCCTGCTGCATTTTATTTAGGCGATGACATTCTCAATCGCTTTGCCATTAGTTTGGACCTGATAAACTTCAAAGCCTGGTCCCGATTTGCAGGTAATCCCATGGGCTTTGATGATCCAGAGAAAGCATTTCGGTCAGCTCAATTGCTGCAGAATGCATTTGAAGTTCAAATTGGAGAGGAAGTCACCATCCCAGAACGGACCCGACTATTCCCACTTAAAGTAAAAATCCTGATGCATATGTTCACCTCAACGCCCATCTCCAACAGCAAGGGTTGGGGTTAAACGCAACACCACTAGTCAATACAGAACACAACACCATTCCAATATTTGTGGATAACATCGACCTTAGGAGTATTGCCCTGGGCGCAGGCACCATTATTGGAATGGCGGTTGATGACCGACATTTTTCCATAGATTTAGGTAATGAACTGATAGGACCAATCCTCAATGACTGTTTTGACAGTGATAGCGACAATGACACAATACCAGACAGGATCTTCACCCGGCATGGGGGGAATTTCCTGGTGTACTCTTCCTGCCCTTATGGTAAGGAAGAGGTGACCTGTGACTTCAGGAGTGATGAGGTGAATTTCCAAGTCCACAGGGACTGCCTTCCCTGCCTGGAACCCTCAGTCCAAGTCAATACTTTAACCAGCGACTTCTCCATCCAGCTGGAGGAGTCCTCTGAGATAGACAAACCAGAAGTTTTTCTGGGCTTCAGGCAGATGGTTTAAGAGGGAGTCAACCTAGCTGATGCCTGTGAGACTCTGGAGCAGAAGCAAAAGTTGAAACAAGTTTTCTTAGATTTTCAGGAACTCTTTGCGGTGGACTCATATGACTGGTCGTACCGAAATCCATACAACAACAATTCCCACGGACCCTGGTATGACCCCAGTATTTGTGAAGCAATGCTGCTTGCCTCTCGCATCCATGGAGTCCCTCACAGAAATAATCAAAAACCTTGAGTCCCGTGGGATAATTTGTCCAGTCCACAGCACCTTTAATAATCCGGTGCTGGGGATTTTAAAATGAAACGGCCAGTGGACACTCTGTGCTAACCTAAGGGAGCTAAACAAACGGGTCCACACGTCCTGATGGCCTCTTCCCTACATTGACCAAGGGCTGGCCCAGATCCAGGGGTCAAAGGTATAGACTGCCATTGACCTGACCAATGGGTACTGGACCATACCTGTCAGTAGGGAGGACCAATACAAGCTGGCCTTTACCTTCGGGGGTAGCAGTACACTTGGACTATGACTCCCTTCGGATACATCAACTCCGGCAATGAATTTAATATCTTCTTGCACAAGGCCATGCCCAACTTGGGGGAAAGGGGTAACCTGGCCTATGTAGATGATGTTCTGATCAAAAGCTCAACTGTTGAGGAACACATAGCAGAGATCTGTTATGTTCTGACCCAGTTGAGTACTGCCGGAGCAAAACTATCTTTCCAAAGGGCACAGTGGTGCAGGACCCGTGTCAATTTCTTGGGGCATGAGATAACTCCTGAGGGTCTCTGTCCCCAGGAAAAGAAAGTGGAAGTACTCCTGAAACTGAAAGACCCCACAACTCTGCGTGAGCTAAGGAGCCTCCTTGGACTGACTAATTACAGTAGAAAGTTCATTGAGGATTACGCAGAGATCACAAGACCCTGATACATATGTTGAAAGGGGGGGGTCAAGTGGGAGTGGGGTCCAGAACAAGCCGAGGCAGTAAAGCAACTCAAAAGAAGCCTCTCACAAGCACCTTGTCTAGCTTACCCTGTCAAAAACAAGGACTTCTTCTTTGAGACAGGATTCTCAAATACATGGTTGACCGCAGTATTATGCCAAAAGTATGACAAGATCAATAAAGTAATATCCTATACGAGTAAAACTTTATTCTCTGTGGTGGAAAAATTCAACAATTGTGAGAAGGCCCTCCTGGCAACAGTATGGACATTGAAAAAGTACCACCTGTTCATCAAGGGGGAACACATCATAGTGGAGACTCCACACCAGCCTCTGCAATATCTTCAAAGTGACAGAATCCAGGCCGGAAATGTGAGTAATTCCCGATTTACTTCCTGGATTCTGTCAATGCAAGGCTTTCCTGTGGAGGTCAGATATGACCAAAACAAGAAGAGTCTCCTCGCGCAAGTTCTGGCTGACTTGCATGATTGTGCCAGAGAAAACTGTCTCGAGGACGAAAGTTTTAAAATCAAGGACTACATGGAGGCGAACCTCAATTCCCCACACAAAGTCTATGAAGAAGACAAGTGTGAGGGAATGCCCACTGTCTACGTGGATGGGTGCTCCTACCATGTTGACAACAACGGGGAAAAGGAACTAGTGGCCGACGTGGGGAATGCCTGGGTGAATGATGCCCTGGAACCCTCTGTTGGGTACAAATTCGGTCCCCGTAGTAGGTGGCAGAGCTGATGGCAGTTCATCAAGCCATCCTCACTGCTGTCCAACAACAATTCCACAAACTGGTCATAATCACTGATTCAGATTATGTCCGGAACGGGTATGTGGAGCACCTGGTTAATTGGAAAACCAGAGGCATGCTATGTGCTAACAACAAACCACTAAAACATGGAAAACGAATACAAAATGTTGATGATCTGGTCACCTCTAGTGGGATGACTATCTACTGGAAAAAGATCAAGGGTCATTCCAAAGTAGAGGGACCAGACAAAACTGGAAATGACTTAGCTGATCAACTGGCCAAAACTGGAGCCATCCAAGGGGATCTACTTTAGATCGAGTCCCTGTTGGTGGAAATCCAGGTCACTACTATCACTAGGTTATAGTGATGCTGATCTGATCACGGCTCAAAAAGGGGATCCAATCATTGGTCATTTTTATCACACATTGAGGACCCTGAGAACTTTCCCCTGATGGATACTGATTGCATTGGGAAAGAGGACCTCAGAGTGTTGATGAAATGTCCAGAAATGTTCTGAATCCAAGACTGTTTGTTGGTGAGGAGATCCATATCTAGCTGTGACCAGTGGGTGGTCCCTACTTCATTCCGAAGCCTGATGCTAAGTCACGCCCATGATGCGGCCACAGCCGGTCATCGGGGGTTTCATACTACATTAGAAATGTTGCGATAGGTTGCATACTGGCCACACATGGGGCATGACCTCAACCAATGCTTGAAGGGGTATCTTGTGTGTGCACAATTTCAGCCAACATCACTCACACACCGTGTTCCCCTGCAAAAGAGGGGGATAACACTGCCATGGTCTGATTTTCAAGTAGATTTCATCGGGCCCGTGATTCGCTCCTCTAGGGGGAACAAGTACATGTTAACCGTAACATGCTTGTTTACTAAATGGGTGGAATGTCCCCCGGCCCCAAATTGCAAGGCAGAAAAAGCAGCTGCCCTGATGATCAATCACATCTTCTCGCGTTTTGGACTACCCCAAAGGATTGAGTCAGACCGAGGTAGTCACTTCACCAGCGAAGTGATGACAAAGATGTGGGAGATATTTGGGTAAAAAGGAAACTACACATTACATATTGCCGGTCCTCTAGTGGTGAAGTTCAGAGGTACAATAAAACCATTGTGAGGAAATTAAAAGAGTTTGTGGCAGACTCTGGGCCAAGTTGGGATATTATATTACCCCTTGTCCTGATGGCCATCATATCTACCACTTCTTCTGCAAATAAAATGTCTCCATTTGAGCTGATGACTGTACGAAGGATGGTGCTACCCCAGCATCTGCTCTACAGAACCCAAGAGCAGACATTGATAAATGCCTCCACAACTCATGAGTATGTTGAGAATCTGAGAAAACACCTTCAACATGATTTTGTGTATGCTCAGCGGAAACTAGAAAGATCTGCAGGCATTATAAAGACCCACTATGACCTTAAGACAACAAAAAAGGAATTTCAAGTAGGAGACATGGTTTACTTGTACAATTTCCAAAGGAACCAAGCCAAGGAACGCAAATGTTTGCCCAGCTGGCGGGGACCTTTTGAAATTGTGGACAAAATCTCACCAGTCGCCTACAGAATCCGCATCCCCAAGGGAAATTTGACAGAGGGGAAGACAAGTGGGTCCACATAAACCAGCTAAAGAGTTGCTACCCCAGGCATGCTTTGCAGCAAATAGAAGAGCCTGCAGAAAACCCAGAGGGAGAGAATCCAGACACCTAAGGAATTGTTGAATTGTCATTCAATACATGCAAGGAATATTTTAAATTGTTATTAAATAATGCAGGGAATATTGTAAATTGTCACTGAATGCATGCATCTATCCCAATGCTGAAATCCCCATTGGAGCAGTAGTGGGAACATTTTCATAACTGGGTTATGTTCTGTTTTCTAGTATTGGCAATAAGTATACCTAATCACCAAGGAGGACTTCTCGGGGACTCAGGAGGAAAAACCGAATAGATCCGGAGTGTCGCCCCACACTGGAAAAGAAAGCATGAGAAAAGACGGGGTTATCGTTCCTATTCCAACCAGAGCCAGCGAGGAGAGTGTGTCGCATTAATTGCTGACGGGAGAAGAACCTACACCTGAAGAAACATGTGTTCTTCACATGGACAGAAAGAAAAATAAATCCCACGTGCCTGACTTCCCCATGACTGGAAGTCAAGCCGAAGTCAGGGGGTGGCTTCTGTGGGATATTTTTACCCATGCTGATGTGCAGCACTGCACCACTTTACAAATGGGGAAAGAAACAGCCAAAATGGATGCGCTAACCCCTGTGCGTGCAAAAATCTGCAAAACTGCATATGGGTCACAATCACAAAAGGCTGCACACCCCAGCCACACACAGTCAAAGTGGGGGTGAAAACAGAATTCTCACTACAGGAGCATGCCAGTGGGTGCTGTTACATTTAACATGAAGAAAGACTGCATAATTGGGCTAAAAACCAAAAATGCCTTTTAAAATGCAGCTTTGCAACATTCAAAGTGCTGTTTTGGTGCTAGATATATTCATTTTCCAGTGAACCATTGAAAGTAAAGGGGTTACAAATCATCGAGGTGGCTCAAAGGAGCCAGGCCTCAATGTCTGACAGCAGCTAAGAAATGTATCTCATGAAAAACCAGCCCAACAACATTTGTTCTTAGTTCCACAGGAAAAATGTGGCTAACAATGGCAACATGTAACAATTTCAGCTGTGCAGAGAGAACTCCAAGCAAAGGCTGGACACACACCTACAGACTGCAAGCAAATCCCAGCACTTAAGGGAATAACCGGTGCTGAATATAATGTGTGTGCTGCAGAGGAAAATATGATGTAAAGGACTCAGTTTTATGTGCTTTTCAGGAAGGAAGTGCAAAATCGCCTTTTTAAAAGCATGTTTTTGTGAAAGGCCTAATTCTTTAAATGTCAAAATTCACCTATAAACTGTGTTCATTTATATGTGTTAACGAAAGATGTAGGTAACTTAAAGTCAAAACCCAGTCTTGAGTTAATTAAATATTTAATTCAGAGCTGACAGCCTCAGCCTGGGAATGGTTGACACATCGCTACTGGCAGGAAAGGACTAATTGCTGCTGGGAGGTTTTCACGTACTCATGACAAAGAACCCATCAGACTTTTGTCTAGGCCTCAGCTAAAGATAATGGCAGGCTTGAACACTCATCCCTATAGGGGAGGGGCAGGAAACTTCCCTCTCAAGGAAGAGGACCCCCACTCTGATCAAAGGAATTTGACAGTTGTTGCCAGTTGAAATAAAAGTATAAAAAACTGCTAAATACATTTGATGGTTAAATGCCTATTTGTAATCCAGCTTTAAAAACCTTTAACTTTGCCACATGGAGGAGGACAAATCTAAAAGCTTGTAGTTGTAAATCTACTGTTATGCTCTTTCTTTGAAGATGTGATTGAGCCCTGTACTACATAAGGAACAAATGTTATATCGAAACACTACTTGCGCCAAGACTATTGATGTTGCAAATCTAATATTGTATACCCGTGTTCTAGGGGTGATTGCACAGATATGTACCGAATTAGGAATTGTTAGGCCACATTTTTATGATTAAAATTAACAAAATTCCACAGAAAGACAAAGCCAGCTCTCACTGACGTGGGAATTGGATGTAAAGGTAACCCACAATATATGTAATGTATGTGTCCGATTTTATTAGTGGGCACAATTATAGAAATGTGTATCTGTGGGAAAGTTAAATTGTGGTCCAAGTAACTGTGGGAGTTCCCAAGTCACATCATAAAATATGACAACTGTATCTGGCTTCCAACCAGAAAAAGGCAAGTGTCTTTGACCAATCACAGCCATGTGGGTGTGGATTGTAATTCTGCCCCTACCATAAACTGAATGATGTCACTTGGCAGGATAAATAAGATAACTTAACCACACACAGACACACACTGATTCCTGACTCCATCCTGATTTCCGCGTCACACCCTTGTTCTAGAATTCTTCTTCTTTTTCTGATCCAGATTACTTTTCAAAACCAAGGGCATCAGCATTTGCTGAACTCTTTTCAGCTGGGCCAAATCCTGAAACCATCCCAAATAACTTCAGGAAAATAATTCTGATCCAGTTTGGCTTGCTACCCCTCTTGCTTGCCTGCTGAAACTTGCCATCCCGCTAATCTACAGTGTCCAGTGATCAGAAGGGCCAATCGAATCTGAGTTGCAGTCCAATTGACCAAAACCGCCCAGCTGACCATCCTGCCAGAAGTGCCCTGCTGCCTGTAGGCCTGATCCGTGATGACCAGAACCTGACAGTCCAATCTTAATTTACAGTGGACTGTAAGTATAAACAGGAATCATAGGGGGTCATTACGACCCGGGCAGTAATGGATTACCGGTACCGGTAAGGGCACCAGTACCGGTAATCCCTTACTGCCCTATTACGAGGTCCCTTTGCGGGTCCTCCCTTAACGCCTGGTTTTACCAGGCGTTAAGGACGGAACCCGCAAAGGGACTTTGGAGGTAATAACGGTACCGCAATTTGCGGTACCGTTATTTCCGCCTTCCCCATTCCCATTGAGCCCTATGGGGGCTCAAATGGGAATGGGGAAGGGCCCTGGTGAATGGGGAATTACCGCCCCCGCCAACCTTGGAATGGGGCGGTAATACCTCCATTCACCAGGGCAGAGTCGGTATGGGTTTGGAGGCAGCCATGGCGCTAATAGCTGTAACGCTCACCTGATTCTCGCAGAGGCGCCGGTCTTGACTGGGCGACTACCGTATCTTCAAAGGTGATGTGTAGCACCCGGTTGGCTCTTTGGGCTGGACCTCTGTGCACTGTATGCCTGACGTGTAGAGTAAGATGTCTGCAGATAGAAAATATGGGGTTAATGAACTGGGGTTATTGGGGTGTCCCTATCTCTTTCCTCTTCTCCTCTCCTGTAGACCCCCAAAGGTTAACGCTCTCACCTTAGGTAAGTGAATGCCGAGCTCTCCATCTGCCTCGGGGCAGGGTGCTGTAACCAGTTTCTTCACTGGATAGGTAGCGCAGGCCTCTTGACTTCAGAGGACTGCTGTCCGTCGTTTACTGCACGAACGGTAAGTTTCGAGTCATTCAAATGTCTTTAAAGTCTTTAGTAATGATGTCTCTTGTTTTGCAGGGTTCCGGCGATGGCGGATGACGGGCTGAAGTGAGTTGAAGATGGAGCCCGTGTGATGAATAGAAGCGCCTGGAAGCACGTAAGTAAGCGCTTGTTGCCTGCTTCACTATGCGCTCTAACTGTCTTTTTATTTTGCAGGTACGAGTTCGGAGCGGCTGCAGGGTGCCGGAATACCCACTGGATTAGATGTGGAAAGGAGTAATGGCACGTGAGTATTAAAGTTCCCCAATGTCTTTAAACGCACCTTGTTTTGTCTTTCAGATGCGGGATGCAGCACCGAAGGCCTCCGGAGCGTGCGAAGAGTTGGTAAACTTTTGTCTTTCAGATGCCGGAATGCTAACCTGTTCTTTCTTGTCTTTATAGGTGTTGCTGAAGACTGGATTCAGGATGGTAAGCCTTTGCCTTTCAGATGCCGGAATGCTAACCTGTTCTTTCTTGTCTTTATAGGTGTTGCTGAAGACTGGATTCAGGATGGTAAGCCTTTTTCCTTAGGCCCAGGACCGGATGCAGAAGACACGATGAGCGTTCTGCTGCAGAGGTTGCAGAATAACGCAAAGCAAGATTCATCCACCGGGTGTGGTTTAAATAGCCTCCTGTAGTGCTTAGGTGTCTCCTTCCACAGCCACGCCTAAGTAAGAAAAGAGTTCCTGGTAAGAAAAGAGTTCCTGCCTTCCAGAAGAGTTCCAGTGTTCTGAATCTAGGGAGTGGCTCCAGCCCCACCCAACAGGAAAAGTAGTTCCAAACAGAAGAGGATCAGAGGCTCAACTGGCAGGCAAGTAAGCAGCATGGTCTGCTGAAGGTAAGTCCACCCAAGCATTATGAGCCCGGCGCTTCCAGCGCTGGGACTGGGCATATTTATGAGCCTGGTGCCACTGGCGCCAGGACTGGGTCCAAAAGGTCCCAATTGGGACTGGTTGGCACTCGGAACCTGGGTTATGGATCTGCTTCCAAGGGAGTTGGGAAAACCCTGACCTTTTGGAAGCAGAGATCATGACAATAGCACCATGGTTACCTCCAAACTCATAATGACCCCCATAGTCACCCATAGTATTTTTGCCTTGTCCTACCCCAATCTCATCCCATCCTCTCTTTAAATTAAGAACCTGTAATAGTGTCACACCAATCTGAAATCTTGCTTTGATTTCTCGTGCTAGTGATAATTTCATTTTGTTTTGTGAAATCCCAACCCTTAAAATAATCCCAGGGGTAATCCGACTGAGTCCTCCAAGGCATACACAGAGGTGCTGGGGTTGGTTTCCACAGACCACTCTGGAACTTACTGTGTTTCAAACTGGTAACCAGCGTGAATACCCTAATTTAGAGCATAATTGTCATTGTAAAAACTAATTTCTGTTTTCATTTTCACGTCTTTATTTTCAAAAACACCTCTCATTCAAACTTGCATAACTTCTTCAATTCTATAGCTAGAGGCTTAATTCCAACTCAGAGTTAAACCTAAGACCTGTAGCTACACCTACAACCCGTGTTTTTGACCCATTTTTATTAACAATCGCATAGTGAAATTTAGGCAGGAATTCATAATTTTGCTAAAGTTTTACACATGTATCTTCCCATTCAAATTATTTCCAAACTCCTATCCTGATTTAAAGTGTGTACTGTTGCTCATATTGTAGCTGATGTTTGTTAGGACCTGTTCAGTATTACTCCCATAGGAATTTATATCAAATTAAGGATTTTTGCACACTTTTCATGGTTTTTCTAAGCCATTTTCAACTGTAATTTTAAAAGTGTAAAAGTTCCAAAACGTTTTTCTATCTTGTTTGGGGAGGTAAGACTATATTCAAACCATATACACTATTCTACATTCCTGAATACATGCTGCTTACTTACATCTGTGTAGAATTGCTCACTTGTGAATTGAGAACTTTGCAGGGGGAAATCTTAACCTAAGCTCTATTTTTCAACAAACCAAAACTGTTCTTTTTCCTGTGTTTTATCTTCTGTGTTGCTATAAGTGAATCCTTACTTTCTGAATTGTTTTGTCACCACATTGGTGATTGCTGCCCCACATATATTAATGTGTGTTTGATTTGAATTTAAATAAAGAAATATTTACCTTTACCCACCAGCCTGATTCCTGGTCCACTGTGACCTGTGGGGTATTTTGAGAAGGGTGTGATATTATTAGTATATCACTCAGAATATTGAACCTATAGACACAATAAATAAGTATTTAATTTGTGCATTACATGCTAGGCGAGACCCGGGTGTATTCCCTGATTGAAATCCTTAACAGGGGCCTCAGGGAGAAGATGTGAGAAAGCGGGAATGAAGGATGAGAGGAATTGAGGGGAGGGCAGGGAGCAAGGGACAGGAAGTGATGAGTTTGAATTCTTTATTTATTTAATTGTTTTTGGAGATTGTTAATTGATCTGTTAGTCTGTAAGGCCAGGGAGCCCTGTAAGCGTGTTTTTGTAAGCCATGGCCTGTAACATTAAAGCAACCTTTTCCATTAACTACGAGTCTGGGTATTTTGTGCAGTCAGCCCAAAAGAAACCATTCCGGAATGGTTTAATTTTAAAATAGGTGTAGGAAATGAAATGATATTTTATTTATACCGCGCTCATAAACAAGTGTTTCAGAGTGCGAGGAAGCAGTTGAAACTTGCAGTTCAGTGCAGTGCACTGAACGTTCCCGTAAACAGCAGGCCCATTTGTTTGAGGGTTTGTATTGTGTGTGGGAGAGGGTATGGCAATGGGATTTGTGGGGAGCGGGGCAGGCCAGCAGAGAACATAGTGAAACTAATTCTTTTCATGCACTTCGACCACTGGTTTAAATGTACTTGCAGATTTGCAATTGTTATGCACGTTAAGGGACGTGCATGTCTAACTCTGACAAATCAACTTCTGGGGTACCAGTGGTACAGGGGAAAAATATTGGTTTCTAAACCATCAATCAACCCCACACCTGTAGTATACCAGAAGGGATCCAAACAGATTGTAATCACAAGCAAATGATAAACCTCCTTGTCCATTTTTGGTAACAAGGACAGAATGGCAAGTTTTTCTCTGAAAGGTCGTGGATTGTTGGTTAGTTGCAACACAGCGTAAATACAATTATTACCCAATGATAAAAGGGACTGTCCAGTCAAGGTTGTATACAAATATCTACTTTATTATTATCACAACAGACAGTTCTAGCACACTACAAAATACATCCCACCCTGTAAAGGAACGCAGAGGACAGACAGTTTCCAAGAAGGAAAAGGGATGCACTCTGGATACTGACAGGAGGGAAGTTGGTACAGTAATTAATCGCAATAGTTCAAGGTTACTTGGTTTCAACACAAAGGGAGCAACGGGTCATAAAATGTTGCTAGGAGCCTTTGGAGAAGGACTACAGCGACAGAACCACAATGTACCTTGTGCTGTAGGAGTTCTTGGTGCTCGACTGAGTTGTGTCGGTTTCAGGGCGCTTTGCACCTTCTGCTGCGACAGAGTTCAAGATGGGAGACAGCTGTGGGTATCAGGCGTCAGGCAGTTCGGCGAGCAAAGCAGGACAGACAGCCGCATGCTGGTCTACACAGCGGTTCAGAGTCAAGAACCATTCTCTCAGTGCTGGTTGGCGGTTCTAAAGCATTGGTCGCAGCATCGCGGGCGGCTTTAAAGACTGCGGCGTAACAACAGTCATTTGCAAGTTGAGGAGCTCAACTGGCTCGAAAATGTCCTTTAAGGCGGACATTGGTAGATACTTGTCGAAGCACTCCTCCCAGTTTCTGAACTGGCCTCGTGTCCTTGAAGGCAGATGGCCCAAAGCTGAGGAGAGTGTTTCAGCAAGCTGCCTTGTCTTTGGTTTGGTTCAGAGACTCTCTGGCACTTCCCACATAGTAAGCTTGCTGCAAAGCCTAGCAGGGCATGCTATGTGCTGGCTGGGTACTTGTTCTGGACCTGCTGGAGGGTCTTCTGGATTCAGTATCTCTCTTCGTTCCCTGAGAGATGTTTAGGGGAGGGATCTTGCTTCCCTCTTGGACATCCTAGCCTTCCTCCACTGGCGAAAGATATAAGGCAGACTGTACCTTTATCCTGGGTCCAATGATGAATTCTTCCTTCTGCTTTTGGTGAAGCCTTCAGATGATCCGCCAAAAGAGGGGCTCAGCCCTCTTTTAAAGTCAAATGGACCACAGGGATTGGTGTATGCTAAGCCTACCTGAATGAACCAATCCTGGGTCCCCACCAACAGTCTCCTGTATCCGGCAGGTCATAACCAGAGTGCTTTGTAACAGAAAAGTTAAAGGGATGAAAATATGCAATACTAAGTCCCACCCATTTTCCTGTCTGTTGTGAATCAAATTGTCCCTCTAGTTACTGGACCCCTCTGTGTTTCCTGGTCAAATCCCAACTAAATATAACAGTGTGGACTGAGCCTGTAGGCTGTCTGCCCAGATTATGCAGGTCTATGTGTGTGTCGTGCGGTGAGCATAGGAAAATGTGTGGGTATTGGCTTCACACATATTCCGGAGGTTGATCTACCATCATTCAATTTCATTTTTTTTTAATTGAAAAACAGGCAAGCGCACCCCACCTTGCGGATGGTCGAATTCCCCACACTAACATGACTAATAGACAGTGGCTATCACAGAGGCTATCACAGAGGTTCTTTTAGGGTCTGTTGAAGTTTGACAGTACAATCGAGAGAGTAGTTTGCAGAAATGCCGAGTTGTGCAATGTCAGCTATGAAGTAATAAACCAAGCCAGGCTTTAAGGCTTGAATCATATTGTATTGTGCCACATGCAGGCCTGCATTTATAATGTGTAAAAGAATGCAAAATGTCATCGGTTACTAATGCCAGGACTTAGTGAATATGCTTTGAGAGTTTGGTTTCAGCATATGTTTTAGAAACAATAGTGTGCATGGAGTAGTGATGTTAGGTGAAACAAGTGGTTAGTAGTTATCCCAGTGCTTCCTGCAAGGATATATGTTTCAATTCTGAAAAGGGACGTCAATTTCTTTCTCCTTTACGGTGTAGATAAAGTGTATAAAATGACATGGGTTATATTGACAGGTATTATTATGCTGTGAAAGTACTGGTGCTCCCTGTGATGCAGGGATGTTTACTGCTTGCACCAGGTAGCCCTTTGACTGTAGTAGTTTTGCCAGAATGCAGCTCGTGACCTTATGTGGATGTGTAGATACACAGTGGGAGACCCAAGTTCGCATTCAAAAGAGACATTTTACATAGTTGGCCCCTTCACTTCACTCCTGCCCTTCTTGATACTCCCTTGTGACAGCCTGCACCTATGGTGGCCTCAGCTTCCTAAGGAGACACAACAATGAGTGGAAAATGAATTATTGGAGTGACAATTGCATGTGACAAGTATTCTTATAAACTGAAAATGTTTCAGTATTTTGTTCTGCAATGATTGCATCTGGTTTGAAAGCCTCAGCATAGCCCCAGTTAGCAATCTAATTTTCAAAGACAAGAAACAGAAACACAAAGTAACCCCCTATCACTTTAAACTACTTTGTTTATTTCCGTGATGTATGCTTGTTAGACATTCAAAAATGGTTTGCTTATGTGTAGCCCTTTCATTTATTTGTCAGTCACTTCATAGACGACAAGCTGCATGTCTATGTCAAACAATTGTAGAGGAGCAGCTGAATGCCTCTGCAGGAAGTCCCGCCCCCATCTTGCCTATATGCTGGAAACCGGAAATTACAACATGCACGACACCAATGATTGTGCCTATTCCACGGAGAGTCTTCGAGAAAAGGTATCCATTAAGAAGACCCTGTGTGATGTACCCTCATAGAGATGATAACCTCTTGAAGGAGATCTGCGAAGGAATATGAAGATGAGAGAAAAAGTGTCTGGTGACATCACAAGAAATGAGCGTGACGCACTGAGAATAATGGTCAAAGAAGAAGATGCATAGACCTTATAGAATCTAATGACGAAGTACAGAATCGAGCAAACATTCATATGCAGAATGAAGATTGCATGTCTGAAGAGCACTGCAGAAAATGCAAGCCTTTTTATAACTGTACAGATGCAGTTACGCAAGTAGACTAAGTAATCATAAAGGCTAGCTATATGTAGTGAATAGACTGAACGCGGTGCAGCCATTATAAAGAATTCTGGACATCAGTGTTACATAGTTAGTAAGCTCAGAACCATGATAAAAGAAGGATCAGAGGGCTGTGTCGCAGTAAGAAAGCAGCTGGAGATTGAGGAAAGGCCTGAAATAGCTGTCTGGCCTGGTGTCAAAGGATGGAGCGGCCATGAACCGGTTATCTATCCTTGAAGAACAGTAAACATGAGAAGCTGAATCAGCCTTTGTTAAGGTGCAAGAAAGAACATCATGAGTGCCAAGTCTATTAATTTAAGACAAATAAATGCTACAAAGCTGGCCAAAATACGGTCTCCTGCCACATTAGCTCAGGATGGAAATAGGAGTTGGGCGTACAAACCTGAACTGCGATAAGAGTGTGCCTATACTCCCTTTTATTCTCAGGAGCAGTGATACTTTGCAAGGACAAATTCAAAGACAATCTGAATGGCAGAAGGCATGAGCGATGAGAGATATTGGGCTAACTGGGTGGGGAGACATGGTCAAGTCCACCCACTTGGCACCTGGGGTACCAGCTTAAGTACTGCTAGTGAGCCGAATGTTCCAGAAGGGTACAAGCTTGCCAACCAATAGTAGAGGGCCACATAAAAAAGGGCCTTATAGTTTGATAGCCAATGGTGTACTGTGTATCTAATAACTAATCAACATGACTTGCACTAGGGGTGGGCACCCGTTGTCCACCTGACTGTAGAGACCCAATCACAACCCGATCCCTTAAATAAAGTATACTTACATGTTCCCCTTAAGCCAATCACAACTCCCCATAGGTTTTCTTAGTTTGCCGCGTAGTACGACAATATGTATGATGAATTTTTAGTACTTAAGTATGTTTTTTATGCAAAATGATTGAGAGCACGATCAAGCATCCATTGATGTTAGTTGTAACTCCCTGTTTTAAACAAATGAAAATAAAACAATCGGAGGAGACATTTTGCCAACTTCCTGAGTCGGTCTTATTATTTGGTGTAAGAGTTATTCTTCATCCCCATCCTTGTATGACGTGTTACTGATTAAAAGGGCCCCCTGTGGGTTCACAATGACTACATGCAGGTAACTATCACACATTTTCTTTTTTTGTGTTTCTTGAAAACTTAATTAAGTAGGAGATGTTTTGGGTCACACGTCACTTTGCTTTCTGGTACAAGGAAAGAGACATTTTGCCAAACTGTGCTGTTTAACTTTTTAGTAAAAAGTATGAAATAGACAATAAATTCTCAAACTTTGGCTTGGTCCACAAGATCATGTTATAAAAAATGCTCTTATGAAATAAATGTTCCTCCTTTAGTTTGAGGCCGCCTCTGGCCTGTGCTCATGTGTGTATGGTGAGGGCCCTCCCTTGCAAGAAATTCTGGTTACATCACAGCCCACCCACTTTCCATCCTTTGCAGTTCATACTTCCACTTTTATGCACAACCTCTGGCTCTTTCTTTTTGTTTAGTTTAAATCTTTCCTCCTCCACTTCCATATTACTTCACTTCACAGCCTTTATTCCCTAAGCGATAGCTAAAATGTTTTTTTTTCCCATGGTGCCCTCGTTGCACGATGAAGAGGGAGACCTAATCATAGTCCTAGTTGCACCCATCCCGTTCTCAGCTCAACAGAGAAACGACAGATGTACATTGCTTGTGATCCCCACCTCTCCAACATAGATGCATCGCAGATGCGAGAAATGCTACTCACTCAGACAATTGTTCAGACCATACCCAGATGACAGTATTGAAGAGATGCATTTGTCATCAATCTAAAAAGTTGACTGACTTCAACTTTGGGGAGAGCTGATGACGTCACGACTGACACTGTGACATAGATATGTTAGACATGAAGCACATATGCATTCCTGCATGAAGATACACAGACATTTTAGTTTATTGCTGGTAGACATGAAGGATATGCTTCTGACTCACATAGCTAAAGGACTGACATACATATACCTTTTTCTGAGCAGAAAACCCTAAGACGCATAAGAATACATATGAACGGCTTGTTGACACTTAACACAACTAACAGGGGCGGCCATGCAAATAAAGATGGACGCCACAGGTACATTGGAATGAATGGGAGAAGCTTTGAGAATTCGAGACATAGAGAAGAATGACCGGCCGATCCAGTCGAAGCTCGCAGAACAGGCTTCCAGCGTGGCTACCGTGCACAGACAGCCATGGACACAGAGAGAGGGAAAGTTTCCAGGTAAGCAGAAAGGATAGGGCACCTTCAGGGAACCCAAGCCGATAATTCACATAATTACATGCACAAGAAATCCATTTCATGATCCCTACACACGTGACCTGACCCTGCTAGATGGTGCCTATTCATCCGAGCCAGATAGAGATGGCTCTTCCAATTGAACTAAAGGCAGGGTGATACAAATGTAACACAGGTTCGAAGATGAACGTTCTGTCTCACGGGCTAGGAGATCAGAGAAGGTCACTTATTGGGAACATGCAGAACCTTCGGGGTCGTTCCCACTACCTTGAGTTGTTGCACTTGGCCTGGTACCTGTCCAAGGTTCCAAGGCGGAGAAGACCCTTTCTGTCCAATCCCTATTCACTGTCCACAATAAGCTTACACTATGTTGCATTGGCCAACCACCTTTCGCTAACCTGTAACTTTGTGTTTGATATTTTTGGAGGTGGCCTCAGGATGAGCCACCAGATTTGGTTTACCTAATGAATATACCAATTCCTTATAGAAAATACATGTAGTTCTCCTCACTAACCAATCCCTTACCCTGTTAGGTTTTTTGGGTTGTAGCCATATTTTGTGATGTCACTCACTAACAAAACCATCTTACAAACACCTAGACACTGGGAGCATGTGGAGAATATTACTTTGTTCATGCTGCAATCCTTGACATTTGAATTTGTAATAAAGGCAGTAAACCTTTGTGCTGTGGCTGGGTCTTCCGTTCTTAGTTCAGGGAATTTCCAGGACCCAGTTCCTCTGTCATGTAGATGGAGAGGTTGTTAATAGTCCTCTGGCCACTATTACAACGGTATTAGCACCAGGGTAAAGTTTGCCCTATTTCTAACAACACTGGGACATATTAGAAAATCATTGCACCATGACAATTGCAGTTTGGCATGTTGCAATCACTATGGCAAACATTGCCCTAGTGCAAAAAATATATGTGTGTGATGCATTTTTGTACCAGGGCAAAGTTTGTCCAAGTGCCTATATGGAATGGTAATAGTACTAGGGCAATCTTTGCCCTGGTGCAAAAATGCATCACACATATATCTTTTTGCACTAGGGAAATGTTTGCCCTGATGCTTATACCATGCAAAACTACACTTGTCATGGTGCAATGGTTTTCTAATATCTCCCAGTGTTTTTGAAAATAGGGCAACTTTGCCCTAGTGCTAATACTGTGCAACCTTGCACTTGCACTGGTGCAAAGGTTCTATAATCTGGCCCCAGACTGCTAGAATTGGATAGGTTAGGATGCAGAGGTTGTTTTTTCTGCATTCACTGAAGTCTCCACCATTTTCTCATCTTCCTTTACGGTTGTCCCGTTTCCATCTGGCCACAAGTCTCGAGGGCCTCCTGCTATGCAGTCTGCTAAATCCACGCACACAAATTGGGCCGAGAGCTCCCAAAAGTATTCTTATGAGCAAAGACCCCACTAAATGTACTAAATAAGCATCTGGAAACACACTCAGACTTCTCCTCTCAGCTTTACCTTCTATCTCCGTGTAGCCACATCTTCCTGTCTACCAGTTTCTGCTTTCAGTTTTCCTTTGCTGGCACCAAAGCAGCAGTTTCTGTTAATGATTTTTCTTTCTACCCCATCATCCTTAGGGTGACCACCCTCAGTTACTCATAGACAAGGGACACCATTTCTCTACATTGGTGGGTCACAGATTACCATTTAATGTCCCCTTTTCTGCCACCATGGCTTGGCCTTAAAAAACTGTGCATACAAAATGTCTCTGTAATGAGCAGACAACAACGCCTACTTTTGTTTCCCTTAGGTTGGGTGGCAGAGCAATTTGTCTTCTCCATATGAAAGACATTAGCAATAACCCCCATATTCCAGGGCGAAGAGGGGTGTCAACAGCCCAGCAGCCTGAGCATAAATAATTCTGGAGTAAAGCGAGAACCATGGCCAGGTCCACAAGACTACCCCTCTTAGCCACCTTTCACAGGGGTTATTGCTATTAGCATCCTGGGGCTCCATCCGGCCTGCTAATCACATTTTATTAATCTTTTATGTAGGGAAAGGGTCTCTGCTCGTAGTGCGCAGGCCCCATTTCACTAAAAAAAGGAAACAAAGATGGCCCCCACAAAAACTAGAAAAGGAATTAAGTTATTTTTATATTTCCATGGCGACAGAGCATGGAGAGCGTGGGGAGACAGCTAAAAAAAGGAGGCGTCAGAGATACATTGGTGGGGTGGGCTGGGACTGGATGGACTGAAAAAAAATGGTGGACCTGGGGAAGAAGTGCAGATGCCAGAAGAGTACACAGAAATTGATTTTGGATTCACTTCTGCATTCCGGGCCTCCTGATTGATGGATGGCTCTCAAACAGAAGCTAATATTTAATAAGTCCTTGTCTGATAATTAGATCACTGAACATTGGAGGGGAATTGTTAAGATTCTGGGGTTTAAAGAAGTACGTGATCATTTGTAGTTTTCTATTTATATCATTATACTATTTATACATAGGTTACAAAGTGTGATTATGAATGAAAAGCATATTTCTGTGTCTTTTGTATATAGAATTTTCTGAATAAGTAATAATATATATTTCTTAAAGTATTATGGATGGAAGGACCCCGGGTTGCAGCATTTAAGTCTGTGTTTGTTAGGTATGGGTAAATCATTTGCAAACTGTCTGTTGGAAGCAATGAATGACTGGGCACAGAGTGAATCTAAGATTGCATCATGTCAAGCACACAAGGAGTCAACTCTCGATCAACGCCATATATAAGGTGTGACAGAATGCAATATGGTCAGGGTGAGATAGACTTCGTTTTTTAATTGAATAAAATGTGGAAAATTCTGATTCTGAAAAGAAGGTCTGCTAATCAGGCCCCCCTTGCACAAAGCTCCATGCCAAACCTTAGTGCAGTCATGTGCCCTTGCTGTGCCAGTCTCCTGGCCCCTAAAGCACCATATCTGCAGTGGGAATAGGGCAGGTTCAAAGGTCAAATGTGCAATCCTGACAGCTGCTGCAAAACAAAGTTACAGCAGGCATGGGTGTATTTATTAAACAAAGGTGTGGGAGCCCTGCTACTGAGAATTAATATGGGTCAAATACCTTATTCTGCGTAATTTCCCCCACTCAAGAGAGTCTACAACTACGTTTTAGCTCACTGCACTCTGCACAGAGGAGAAATAACCATTTGCATATCACACTAGCGTCCGCGTGGTGAGTAGGGCTCAGATATGGCAGAGCAATGTGTATTTGCTGTCTAGCTTGGATGCCTCCGCAACTGTCATGTTGGGCAATGAACAGGAAACTGCATTTCTGATCCTCCTAGAGGAAGAGCAACACCTCCTTCCAGGGAAGAGGAACCCTTCCCAGGAGTTTCCTTCGGAATCAGTGCTTGAAAAGCAGCACTGACATGAAGCCATACTCACACCAGGATGTTGACGGCTGGAGTCTATTTGAAGCCAGCACAGATGGGAAGCAGTGGAGTTAGAGAAGCCAGGGAAGAGAGGTAGGCTGAGAGAGGGGCTTCACCATCTTGCTTTTTGCTAAGGCTCCCTACAACTGCCTCTCCTCTTCTTTTCCTGCAGACGAGGCCCTATGGGTTTGATGTCAGAAGGCAAACGACAGTTGTTACAACAGCCTTGGTTAGACATCTTGCAGCAGGATTGCTTTAGAGCAATCCCCTGTGACATTTTGTTTTTAAAAGGGGGGGGAGGAGAAGAAGAAAGAAGAAAGAAGAAAGAAGAAAGAAGAAAGAAGAAAGAAGAAAGAAGAAAGAAGAAAGAAGAAAGAAGAAAGAAGAAAGAAGAAAGAAGAAAGAAGAAAGAAGAAAGAAGAAAGAAGAAAGAAGAAAGAAGAAAGAAGAAAGAAGAAAGAAGAAAGAAGAAAGAAGAAAGAAGAAAGAAGAAAGAAGAAAGAAGAAAGAAGAAAGAAGAAAGAAGAAAGAAGAAAGAAGAAAGAAGAAAGAAGAAAGAAGAAAGAAGAAAGAAGAAAGAAGAAAGAAGAAAGAAGAAAGAAGAAGAAGAAGAAGAAGAAGAAGAAGAAGAAGAAGAAGAAGAAGAAGAAGAAGAAGAAGAAGAAGAAGAAGAAGAAGAAGAAGAAGAAGAAGAAGAAGAAGAAGAAGAAGAAGAAGAAGAAGAAGAAGAAGAAGAAGAAGAAGAAGAAGAAGAAGAAGAAGAAGAAGAAGAAGAAGAAGAAGAAGAAGAAGAAGAAGAAGAAGAAGAAGAAGAAGAAGAAGAAGAAGAAGAAGAAGAAGAAGAAGAAGAAGAAGAAGAAAGAAAGAAAGAAAGAAAGAAAGAAGAAGGAAGAAGAAGAAGAAGAAGAAGAAGAAGAAGAAGAAGAAGAAGAAGAAGAAGAAGAAGAAGAAGAAGAAGAAGAAGAAGAAGAAGAAGAAGAAGAAGAAGAAGAAGAAGAAGAAGACTACTCTGGACCTCCGTTGGGGATATAGTCTATTCCACAGTCCTCTGCTGTAGAGGTGAAAACAGAAGGGATCTAATGCAGAGGAAAGCTTTGCTTCTTAACGATCCACAGGGAACAGGGAGGGCTACACTGCTGTAGGACCAAGGCCTATCTGCTGGTGGTGCACTAGAACAGGAATTCTGCTCAACGGAGGGTAAGGACACCCTGTAGGTGCCACATAACATCCTGGACTTGAAGCAAGGATCTGAAGACTGGATTGGGCCTCCCAACAACCCATGGTGCTGCTTTTGGCACTTTATGCATTTTTGAACCGCTTACCTGCCTTTCAAGCCAGCCAAACACCAGCTTGACCTCTTGCAGCAGACCACAGTGTTCAACCAGATAGCCGGTTTGACTCTGTGGCAGCAACTGATGTGAATGTTGGCTCGCCCTTCTGGAGGCCACCGATTCAGCCATTTCAGACACTGACTCGACCCATGAGAAGCAACGTTTTGCTGATGATCTGACTGCTGCCTCAAACCTTTGGAAGACATCAAGTCTCCGTTCTGGAATGCACGCTTAAACCAACGGAAGTCAGCACATCAAACAGACTCGATTTCGACTCGCCAGTGAGACTGCTCGACTTGAAAGTCTTGACATTGGCTCGATAGCAGTAAATGCACCTACGAGCCTGGCTCAACACTGTTGATCACCCAAGACAAGAATTTAAGTTATTTTGAAGAGTCCCGGAACCCAGCTACTCTTTAAGGGACCATAGTGACCTCTTTCCCTTTTCGAGCAGAATCATAATCATTGACATTACTGTTGAAGTCTTCTTGCCTGCCTGAACACTCCTGTTTATCAACCAGAGTGCCCTTTCTTATCACAAGTTTTCTTTCCCTGTGGTTGTCTTACATGGGTAGGTCTTTAGTGTTTTGATTAGCTGATTGCATTGATTGTTTTGTTTAAGTTTCTATTTTACAAAAAACCTTAATTGAACATTCTTTTATTTTGGAACCATTGTAATGATGCTGTTTGCGTTGCTGCTGTTATCAGCTCAGACACCTGCTGAACATATAACCTGCCCTCAGCTCACATAACCAAACGAGGCAAATGGGGTATACCTGTCAGGCTGTGTCTGTTTCACCTTTATGATTGGGATCACTAATGGTTTACTAGTAGTGTGGGGCTGTGTGTGTGCAGTTTAGTCACTATTCAGCCATGTATGGTTCTGCTGCTTCTTGCACTTCTAGGCAGGGTTGTAATTGGGCCTGGTCAGCCCGGGTCTGAGCCCAGAGAAGTTAATAAAGTATCATCAAGGCGGTGACCTAGTTCAATGCTTTAAGTGGCCACAACCATTCAAGTATTCCTTGCCGACCTGTCAATCCTCTATACCTTCATCATTTGACCAGTGGCTCCAGCTGGGAAGTGAAACACAAAGGGTGTTAGGTGGATTAGCACCGACTGCAAAGTGAAAACAAGAGCGTTAGCCAGTGTACTAAGAGAAACACGCATTGGCAATGTCAACCGTTTGGGCTTTTGTGTAGGCCTGGGAAAGGCACTTGCCAGGCACTGCCATAGTGGTAGTAACTGGCCATTGATGGTAGCAGGTGCAAAATGGTAGGCGTACATGGACATCTATTGACAGTGCCTGGCAAATGCCTAATACTTATACACAAGCCAAAACCTTTGGCTTTGCCAATGCTTGATTTTAAAAGGGCTTCAGTAAACGACATGTACAGTGCTTATAAATTGGGTGACTTAAGGCAGACCTTGATAAGACATTTGTATTACACCAGTAGCGTGTTTGCAGCTTCAATTACGTCATTAACGTTCAGAATGCTGCTTTGAAAAACACTGTCAGCCATTTCGAGTGAAACGTTTGAGGGTAAGGTTTCATTAATGTGAGCTCAAAGAGTTCCCATTAGGAGGTGTTTTGGGAGGGAAGGGCAGGAACTGAGCAGGAATAGCCGTAGGGATTAGCATGACCACGGGCAATCAATGGGAGGGCAAATAACCAAATAACAACTTCAAGCTGTGTGTCTCTCCTCATATGACATTTCTCCCCATTTGTACTCTAATGCAATAGCTTCAAGCACCACCTAATAATACATTTTATTATTTGAGTGATGGGTAAGAGACAGATTATCCGAGAAAGAGAATGTAAAAGTGGGGTCCGGCATCTGAGCCAAAGCAAAGAGTATGTTAAAGATACAGAACTGAAACAGGGTCCATTGCGCAAACACTAGAGCCCTCACTTCTAACCCTTGTGCAAACTCTGCTGGAGTGTGGGGCAGCGTGGGGGCCAATATAGCCATAACCGCATTGTTCGTGGCTGAGAGGGGCAGCAGCGGCCCACCAGCCCAAGCAGTGTAGGCAGTGGGCTGTAACCAGCCCCCTCAAAATAGGAACTCAAGAGTTATAGCTCTTAAAACCCCAGTTATTATTATGTGTGCCCAATTTCCCTTAAAAATATTAAAGTGTGTGAGCGAAAAGGAAGTAGGATCCTTTGCTGTTTCATTGGAGCAGGGGTAGACAGCATGGAGCAGGGGGCGGCAGAGGTGAGTTAGGGGAGTGCGACTACATGGCCTGCTGTGGGGGAAGGGCTCAGGACGAGAGGGAAGCGGGATGAAAAATAGACCTGGGGGAGAGTCATGGAGGCCAGGGGAAAAGGGCAGCAGTGTTTGTGGATTCATGCCCCCCTTCCAGGCCTCCTGATTGGTTGGAACCTCTGCCCCGGGTGCTAATTCAACATTAGCAAGTCCTGGGAATAATGAAGAGCATGTTTGGCCTGTAAAGGGATCCATTTTAGCGAACAGGATGCATGTTATTTCTATTTCCAAATATTATGTTGAGTAGAGAGTTGAAAATAAATCACCCTAGGGTGTGCCCCAAGGAAGACAACCCCCACTTCAGCTCTTTAAAAAGGGAGGTTCACCTCAAACTCAAGGCAGAATTAGGAGGCAGAATAATTGACGTTATTTGAGAAACTGTGAAAATGACACCTGCTGTTTGTAATTCAATGCAGTCTAAATCAAATGCTGGCTCAGCATCACTGCCCGGCTGCCAAGAGGTGGATTTAGGCCTCTAATTGCATATGTTTGGTTTTCCAAAACCGGGAAAGCACAAACACACATCACTATTGTAGTATAATTGTTGTAAGGATGACAGGAGGCGTCTTGGTAATAGTGATGTCCTTTATTCAGCATACAACATCATTCAGCTTATATTGATAAGCAGGTGGAAAATCCACTTGGGCAACTTGCCTCTAATGTAAGGGGTTGCAGCTGGGAGGCTGTAATGTTTTCTACTAGGCCTGCGGCCTAATTCTCGGAGGAGCTGGGAGAGGGCCGCTTCCCGCGTCCTCTGCTGCTCCCGTAATGCGAGCCGAGCGCGCGGGGGCGGCCCTAGTGGCCGCGGCCGAGATCTTGCGAGAGTTGCGGCTCTCGCGATATCTCTACACACCTCCCCCTGATAATGCAAAGGCAGTTCATTGCAATACATAGTCATTGTATCTCACCGGTGTTCTGTGTTCTCTTCTTGGCCGGTCACCTTTCTCGCTGTGGGCATCCTGGTGTTCCAGTTCTCGTTCTGCTGTGGGTGCATCCGGTTCCATCTCTGTTTCCTCCCTTTCTCCGTCATCATTCTCTGGCTCACGTTCTTCTTCTCTCTCGCAGTCCATTCCTCCTTCCGCTTCTGATCTCTCTGGGGTCCTTGCTCTCTCTTGTCTCTTCTGGAAAAGGGCCACTCTTTCCAGGTTCCAAGTGCGCCCGTCTTTGGTGCGGACGTGGTTGGTTCCTCTGTGGATAACTTTTATTGGTCTGCTGTATCGAGAGCCTGTGATTTGATCCTTTGTCGGTAGTCGTATTTTGATCCAATCTCCCTCTTTAATGTCTGACACTTGTTTGGTCCTTCTTCTTCTGTCACTCCACGTTTTCATGCGTGTTTTACTGTTTTGAATTCTCCACACCACCTCTGACATGTCTACTTCTTCATCTTCTCTTACTTTGGTCAGCCATGGTGATATAAGCGTCGAAGCTGCTCTTCTCCCTCTTAACATTCGAAACGGAGATATTTGAGTGATCCCGTTGGGAGTAAGTCTGTGGGCCGCTATGGCCTCTTTGGTTGTTTTGAGCGGGTCCATACCGGACGCAGTTGCTAGCTGGATAGCACTCTTTATAAACCTGTTGGCTCTCTCTACCAGTCCATTGGCTTGAGGATGATACAACGCTGCTTTCTTCTGGTGTATGTGGTGCTTCCTCAGGAATTGTTCCATGTCCCTTGAGACTAGTTGTACCCCATTGTCCATTACCACTTCATTGGGGAGTCCTTCCCTTTGAAAAATTTCGATGAGGACTTCAATTACTGTCGCTGTGGTGATGTTTGGGACAAACTCAGCCTCAACCCACTTTGATAAGTAGTCCACTAGTACTATGCCATAGCGATGTTCGGGCGCCATCGCCTCCAAGGGTCCTATAAAGTCTATACCTACTTTTGACCACACCGCTTCTGGTACTTCTGTGGGAATCAGCTGCGCCTGTCTGACCTTTAAGCGCTTGTCGCTGTTGAGGCATTCATGACATCTCTCTATCATGGTGCGAATCTCTTGATCCATGGACGGCCACCAGTAGGCCTCTCTCACTCTGCGACGGGTCATAGTGTTCCATAGGTGGCCCGCATGGGCTCTGCAGAGAATGGTCCTTCTCATGCCTACGGGTGGGATTATCTGGTCCGTTTTCAATATTATTCCATCTGTTTCTGATATCTCATCTGCCACCTTCCAATAGGGCCTCATGCCTTCTGGCATCGCTTTTTCATTCGGCCACCCTTCCCTGATCCACTCTTGTATTCTCGCCATGGTTGGGTCCTTTCCGTCTTCTTCCAACCAATGCTTCTCGTGTTCCAAGTAGTCCGGTGCTTTGAGATCTGTGATGGATGCCACGATGCATTCCTCTTGCAAAAACGTGGTGGCCTTGTCTTTACCCTCAGGTAATCTTGACATGCAGTCTGCCTGCGAATTCTTCCATCCTGAGATGTGCTGTGAAGGTACGCATGCATATGTAACGTTGTGCTCACACTTGGAGTTTGTACTAATCACCATATGCGTTAAATGAACGTACCTTTTGCTAAAAGAAGAGGCCTTCTCTTTATACGGCGGCGTTTAAGACCTGCTGACCTGGCAAGAACTTGTTTTTAACAGAAGAATTGTGTTTGGTCACTGTATGTCGAAGCATGCTGAGCCTGCTAAAACTATCTGCAGATTACGGGTGGGGGGAAGGAATGAGTAAGCATGGCCTCGAGCACAGAGATACGGGCACAAAGGGGCACGAAAGAATGTGAAGACCGGGATAACAGGAAACCACGATAGACCACGATAGCAAATGTGCAATGGTTGTTCGTTAAACTCCAACTGGATACTTCAGATAAGCTCCAACTGGAGATCCGCCCTGGGGTGGACGTGTTCTATGTGCAAGGCAATGTAAACAGGAAAGTATAAAAGAGCACGATGTGTAGAGGAAGGCGCGGCACTTCGACGACTTGCTTAGCGAGACGTTTGAACTTGCAGCCCATTCGCGAATGCTTGTGCATTAATAAAGTAATGTTTACTTGGCTCTTTTCTGTCTGAGTTATTGCAGGGTCCCTCATTGTACTGGTTATGGTGACGGCGAGAAATCGCACCCACAATTTTGGTGTCAGAAGTGGGATGCGAAGGAGCGACAGTCCGTCACTGGGTGAGGAACGCCGCGGCGGAACCGGAGAAGGAATTGATCACGGGGCCCCAACAACTGAATCCGCACCTTTGATTGCAACCAACGCGTCATCCTTGTTTTTCCGGCTCTGTCGGCGGTGGAACAGCAGGCTGTCGCCCTTCGGGTCCGGAACACTCTGGCGGGACCCTTAAGGTAAGTGGTATGGATGGATGCTGTATTGATATTGGTATGGCGATATATGTCAGGAGGATGTACTGTTAATGTTAGCCTATTAATGCACATTTGGGAAAGGTGAGTGTTTTTAGGCAATTGCGGTATACCAACAAAATGGGTCAAGCGGCTTCCAGCGAGAGTGGTATAGGCAAGAGACACTATGCCCCTATTGAAGGAACCCCTGCATTTGATATGTTGATTAAACATGGATTGAATTCAACATTGTTCTTAAGGGAGTGGTCTGAATATACAAAAGATTCGATTGAGCATAAATGACCAGACACCGGGTCCTTTGATGTGGACCGCATATCCAAAGTAGAAATAGAATTAGTAAAAAGACGGGTCAGACCCGCACAGTTTGAGGCTATACGACTATGGAAGGTAGAAGCAATGCGCAGGCGCAATGCTCAGAACAAACAAAAGGCAAAGGGGCAGAAGAGAACAGTAAATCAAAAATTACGTGACCTAGAGATAAAAGAGAAGGATGAGAAACTAGACCAGTTGGATAGACGTATGATGATTAAGAATAGCGGGGGTATGTATCCTGCCTTGCCGGCGCCTCGGTATGAAGATGTGATAGGACTAGAAGCAGAACAAACAACGACTGAATTGTTATTTCCAGGGGCTACGGCTCCTCCGAGAGAAGGTGAGGGTGAGAGGGCGGAATTCCCAATGAAGTATGGAGACCCAGATAGGTTGATAGACCATAGGAGAACGACTACTGTAGAAAAGGATAGAGATGGAGACTTGCAAATCCTTATGACCGGGCTGTATGGCACACCCCTCAATGACAGCCTACGGGACCAATTGGGGCGTTTGACACCTTTGGAATTTAGGACAGTGGCCACTAAACTATATACCTTTTATGAGGGTAACTGTAAATTGAGAGGACAGAGTACTGCGGATCTGCCCTCAGCATATCAGGACGCTGTCGCGTTACTACCAGTGACTGCGTCCAGTGTTCAGTTATGGGGATGTATGTCCGACATAATAGCGGAAGTCATAAGGGGCGGTGTTGAATGGGAGAAGGAAAAGAGGGCATGGGAAAGAGAGGTGAGGGAAAGAGAGGCTAAACTCAAAGATGCAGACCAGGCGGGCCAAAACGTAGCTAATCGTATGATAGCATCCATACACTCGCAGTCCATGTCCACCCTGGTGAGTCTGATGGAGGGCCTTGGCTGGCCTATACAAGTAAACGTAATTAAATATCTTCTTATTAGGGTGGATGATATAGAAGAGGAAAAGGAGCCTAGATATGTGTCCCAGTGGAATAGGATTAAGACAGAATTGGATAAGAAACTGCTACCTAATATAAGAATGGATGATTCTGGGGCGGAAGAATGGAGAATGGCTAAGGTGGAGAAACTGTTAAAAGATTATAAAAAAATAAAAGAGAAAAACCTTAGTCACCAGTCCTCTGCTTCATCACCAGTGCAGGCCCTTGTAAGTGAACAAACAAACATGGAAAAGTTACTATCAATGCCAATGAGAGAGTGTCAACCCACCATAGATGCAGTTACTGGTAACATGATGCGCACCTATGTGTATGTCCCCTTATCTCGAATAGAATTGATGCATATCACCAAGTCCATCCCCGACCCCCGTATAGACCCGGCAGGATTCTACAAAGAAGTAGGAAAGCTATTCAGACCCGGGTTATTTACTGTAGAGGATGTAGATAACATATTGTTAGCTATTGTCCCAGAGGAGATATGGACCCCCTTTCGTGCCAAAGACCATGATACAATAAAATGGAAAGATGTAATGGAGGCGAGTAAAAATAGGAAACTGCATGAGGAATATCCCGAACCCCTAAGGGGGCATGGCATGGCAGTCCTGAGGGCTCTAGAAAAGGTATTACCCCCATTTGATGTGAATGTGGAGAAATTGTCTGCTGTGATACAGGGCGCAAGTGAGGAAGTAGCACAGTACTTCCTGCGTTACGAAGCAGCATTTAAAGCACACAGTGGGCTAGAGATAGGGTCTGAGACGGGCCAACGGTACTTTGCCACAAACTTTATAGAAGGGCTCCACGGGCCAATCCAGGAGAACATTAGGAAGGCAGAAAGTACGTGGATGACTAGAAACCCCCGGGATCTCCTCGAAATGGCCAGGTATTATGAAAGAGGAGAAAGAGTAAAGGGACAACAAAAGGCACGACAAGAGAAGGATCTAAAAACCAAAGTGTTGATGCAACAGTTGCATCAAGGGCCCCAAGGCAGGTATAACTACAATAATAATGGCCCGTCACAGGGCTATAGTAGCAACATGATAGGGGGCCAAGGGACAGGTAGAGGTACAGTGCAAGGAGGTGCGCTATATGGGAGGAGGGATGGGCTACCCCAAGATGTATGTGCCTTCTGCAAGAGACCTGGACACTGGAAATCCCAGTGTCCCCAGAGTGGTGGGAGAGGAAGGGGCGTACGGCCCCCTTTACAGACAACATTTGCCCCAGGAAATAGGACTGGTGGGTACGGCAATCAAGACAATAGAATGTTTAAACCCCCTCAACCCAATGCCTTTGACGGACAAGCAAGAGGGGATGTTCCCTGGCCGGCCCCGCCTCCCCCCAATCTACTGTATCAGCCACAACAAACAACACAAGTACAAGGTGTATGCCAGGGTGATGGATGTGGGGAAGGGGTATACTATAATGACGACTTCCAGGATAACACAAGTGATATGTCCTGAGGAGGCCGAAATGAGACAGCGGGAGTGGTACAAGTACCTATAGATCAGAGGGGGCCTTATGCCTCCATTAGGATCGGCCCCCACCGAAACTTGAGATGTCTGGTAGACACGGGAGCTGGAAACAGTTCCGTGAATATCAGAGCCGTCCCCGCTGTCCCATTATCGGATAAAAGCAAGGTATCAGTTGGATTTGGGGGAAATCCAATAAAGACTCCTGTAAGTGAAATAGTAGAAGCGGAACTTCATGGGGTAAAATGGGAGAATGGGTGGCTATTGACCAATCACTGCCTAGAAAACTTGTTAGGTATTGATGCATTAAAGACACTAGGGGCCACAATATATTGCTCCCCTCAGGGGGTGAGAATGACTATAAGCAAACCTATGGGTATGATAGGAGTAACGCAAACCCTGCCCCCGGAACTCCAAGACATCCCGAATGAACTATGGGCCACTCATGGGAATGATGTAGGGGTGTTGGATGTTTCCTCAGTAGTAATCAAACTAAAGCCCGGTGCCAGGTTGCCCAGGATAAAACAATATCGCATATCACACGAGGGAGAGCAGGCACTATATCAAATAGTACAGGATATGATACGGTTAGGGGTGGTAGAGCCAACAAATGATAGCCCTTGTAACTCTCCGATCCTTCCAGTACACAAGAAAGGTGATGAAGCGGTACCCTATCGTTTCATTATTGATTTGAGGGAGATAAACAAAATAGTAGAACCCAGATATCCAGTTGTCCCTAATATTGCAAGTGTACTCACTTTAATTCCCAACACGGCGAAATGGTTTACGGTAATTGATTTGAAAAATGCCTTCTTCAGCATTCCTATTGCCGAAGAAAGCAGGTACCTGTTTAGCTTCACTCTTCGAGCTAGACAGTACCAATTTACTAGAGCCCCGCAGGGATATACAGAAAGTCCCGCCATATTCAGCCAAGCACTAAAAACACAGATGGATAACCTAGCCCTACCCGCTAACACTGCTCTGATACAATAGGTTGATGATTTGCTATTATGTGCAGTCACCGAAGAGGAATGCCATTATGTGACCAGATTGGTGCTAATGCACTTAGCAGAGAATAAGCACAAGGTAGCCCTAGCCAAAATGCAGTATGTAAAACAAAAGGTCCATTATTTAGGCTTTGAGTTGTCCGAAGAGGGGCGAACTCTGTCTACTGATCGCATTGCTTTGATACAGTCCATAAAAGGCCCCGACACGGCAAAAGGTCTCCGAAGGATAATTGGTGTTTTATCCTATTGTAGGCACTGGATTCCTGAATTCTCTGTATTGATCCAGCCCATGCTAAAAGCCTTAAAAGAAGTACAAGAAAACGGACCATTAGAATGGACACCTGAGATGGAAAAAGCCCTGACAGCTATGAAAGATGTTTTATGCCACGCACCGGCCTTAGGCACACCTGATTATACCAAGAGATTTTGCCTTTTCGTTGATGAACAGGAAGGTTGCGCTGTGTCAGTCTTAACGCAGGAACAAGGGGGTAAACAGAGACCATGTGCATATTTCTCCAGTGCTCTGGACTCAGTAGCTCGAGGCCTACCCCCATGCATGAGAGCAGTGGCCGCGGCAGCCCTAAAACAAAGTGCAGGTATCATCCTAGGGAGCGAAGTGACAGTAAAAGTCCCACATGCGGTGGACGTTCTCCTGAATAGAGTGCATACACAGCATTTGACCACAGCTAGACTCACACAGTATGAGATGATTCTGTTTGCCAGTAATGTAAAAATCGAACGATGTAACACTTTGAATCCAGCGACACTGCTTCCTTTGCCCGTCTCACCTAATGACATTAGGCATGATTGTGTGATCCAAATGGAAGAACACACTAAGGGTAGAGCAGACCTGCAAGACACCCCGCTGGTTGATAATGAGGGTATATTATTCTGTGATGGTTCCTGTTTCAAACTGCCAAATGGGGAGACAACAGCAGGGTATGCTGTAACCACAGGGGAGCGGTTGATTGAGAGTGGGAAAGTGTGTGAAAAATCGGCCCAGGCAGCAGAATTGATTGCGCTAACGAGAGCATTAGTGTTAAGCAGCGGTATGAAAGTGACAATTTATACGGATTCAGCCTACGCTCATGGGGTGGTTTCCAGTTTTGGTAAACTCTGGGGAGAGCGTGGGTTTTTAACCTCCCAAGGTGATACTATTAAACATGCCCAATTGATTGCTGAATTATTACAAGCCCTTACGTTGCCCAAGATGGTGGCCATAGTGAAATGCCCAGCGCATAAAAGGACTCTAGATTATGTCACGCAAGGAAACTCCTTAGCCGACCAGATGGCTAAACTAGCTGCCACAAGGGATACACGGTGGGAGGCCCGACAACTCATAGTGGGGAGGGATGTGACTATGGAAGGGACGAAGGAGCGCGTAAAGGAAATCCAAGCAGATGCAACCATTGAAGAAAGACTATCTTGGCACAAGGATGATCAATACGAGGAGACGGTAGATGGGCTATGGGCACATACCAATACGAATACTTGGGTACTACCTGATGCATACTTACCTGTGATAGTGAGTGTGGCTCATGGTCCAACTCACGTTAACGCAAGGACTATGGAAGAAGTTTTGAGTGCTGTGTGGTACAACAAAAGATTGGGAATGTATTGTCGTCAATGGGCAAAACAATGTGAAATATGTGTTCTATACAATGTGGGGAAAGGTGTACCAGCCCCGGCGGGCCACAGTAAGTTACCCACCTGCCCTTTTGAGGTGGTGTATATGGACTTTATACAGCTGGAGCCTGTAAATAAACATTCCTACTGTTTGGTGATGAGATGTGGGTTCTCAGGATGGGTGGAAGCATATCCCCTGCGGGACAATAGTGCCACCTCCACAGCACAATGCATATTGAAACACTGGGTGCCCTTGTATACGGTCCCCAGATATCTATGGTCTGACAATGGGACTCATTTTACTGGTGAAGTAGTACGCAAAGTTTGCAAGGCCCTTGGTATTGATCAACGCTTCCATGCAGTTTTTCATCCTCAATCAGCTGGGATTATAGAGGGCACAAATAAGGTACTGAAGAACAAACTGGCAAAGGCTTGTGCTGAAACGGGACTGAAATGGCCGGATGCATTGCCTATTGCATTATTGAGTATGCGTACTATGCCTAAGCGTACACATGGTTTATCTCCTTTCGAAATTGTTATGGGGCGTCCACCAATTATTGGGACCCCCATATCACCTAAGAAATTGTCTGAGCAAGCATGGCCTGCATTACAACAGTACTGTATTGGGTTAACTAATAGACTGATTTCTATTAATGCACAGGTGAACGCAGTAGCTCCATCTCCTCTGATAGGAGAAGGTCACGAGGTGCAGCCCGGTGACTGGGTTGTTATAAAAGCCTTCGATCGCACCAGCGGACTGCAACCCAGATGGAAGGGCCAGTTTCAGGTGCTCCTCGCAACACAAACTGCGGTAAAAGTTGATGGCGAATCGCACTGGTACCACGTGAATCACGTCAAGAAGACGCTTCCATTACTGATTCCTCCAGAAAAGGGAACCAACCAACCCCAGGTTGCAACAGTACTGCCAGACGCCATTAGTAGGTGTGCCCATCGTCTCCGATCCCGTGACGTGTATGTGCCAAGCAACGTGTAAGGACACTGTTTTGAACTTTGATCATTAGGGAGATGAACATTTGGACTCTCTTGTTGGTTTTAGCAGGATTGTGCCTTACTGAAGACAACGGGCTTGTAGCCTGAAGGGCCTCCGGCGTTCCCCTCATGGGACAGGCACTATGAGGCGTGGGACAGATCGGATGAAGGTTTTCAGTGAGACCTACCACTATTAGAGTAATAAGGACACTGGTGCTTTAAATAGGGAATACAGCTATATCGCTAGGTTGCATCTGATACGCATACGTACCTATAATTGAGCCACATACTGAATTATGTCTGCACCCGTATATGCTGGTTTAATCCCTGAGCAGATAAATGTATGCTCCCCAAACACAGAAGGTAAGAGAAAAATATCACTTTGCACCACAAGGAACAAAATCTTATTTTTTGTATGCTCGATAGTAGTATTAATAGCGTTCGTCATATTATTCTGGTATTTGGAACATCCATCTAGATATGAATTAAAGAACTTGTTACCCGTGTCAAACGGAACAGGGAGAATCGATCGGGTCAAGAGCAGGAATCGAGATGCCTATGACCAACACGACCCGGAAGACTATGCTAAAAATGAATACGTGAAGATAATAAACACAACATATGGGGTAGTGAATAAAACTGATTGCTGGATCTGCACCCACATGCCCCGACATACCAGTGAAGGCATCCCAGTGTACGCGTCGCCAGTTACTGAGGATGCCGGGTGTACATTAATTTACATGAGAATAGTGTCAGCACAGCAATACATGATGCCGAATACCGCTTGTTATGTTAGAGGAGAGAACAAAACCCTTCTAATGGAAAAGATACGCTATAAAATCAAAACTGAGGGAATCGGGCTTGCACCTGCTATGGTACAGATAGTAAGAGAACCTCCTCCCCCTATCACCATCACACAAGAGTTTAGGCCAAAGAATATATGTTTTAAGAGAAGCGCAAGAGGTAATCAAAGAATGATCTCGGGGTGCAGTCAAATGGTGAATCTAAATAACTACATGAAGGGATTGTTACAGATAGAAGGACATGCCTAAGTCTGTAACAATCCCTTCGATTGGCCTCGAACAAGAGGGCTTATTTGTGGTTAGGGAAAGATTTTGTTGGGGTATGTTACATAGCCAGAATAATGCCGGCTGTGATGGTGTATGCCCCGTCTACTCTGCATAAAGAAATACACAGCAGAAATAAACGAGCAGTAAACCCAAAAATTCCTACGTATCAACCTACAGAATGGGAAACGTTTATAGATCTGATGGGGGCCCTGGTTCCTCCAGCGGGCATCTTTCTGAACAGTCAAGAAATCCAAAAGCTAAGCAGGGCCCTTGAGTTCGTAATCGAAGAATCCGCAGACCTAATGGAAAACATCACTTATGAAATGAAAGCAATTCGGCTAGTGGCTCTCCAGAATAGGTATGTCTTAGACATACTCACTGCAGAAAGGGGCGGGGTCTGTTTCATGGTGGGGTCCCAATGTTGTGTTTACATACCAGAAGAAAGTACAGGAATCTTAAAATAGCGGATAGTATCCACCAGGAGGAAGGGTCAGGAGATAGCTGGTGGATGAAGCTCCTAAAAGAAATCAGGTGGCAGCTCCTTATGCCCATACTGGTTCTAGCGGCAATAGTTGTAGGAATTTGTCTCTGCATCCAATGCTTCCCGGTATGTGTGTCGTGCTGTGTTTCCATGTGTTCTTCCAGCATAACGCGCCTAAATCCAATGGATAAAAGCCATGTACAACAGGAATTTTTTGACATGGGAGGCCTGGAGAAGATTATGGTACATACATTATGTAATGATGTTGCTTTCCTGCCATCTGCTTATGCTAGGACTGTTTAGATTGATGCTCAAGTGTGAGCAAAGGGTGGATTGAAGGTACGCATGCATATGTAACGTTGTGCTCACACTTGGAGTTTGTACTAATTACCATATGCGTTAAATGAACGTACCTTTTGCTAAAAGAAGAGGCCTTCTCTTTATACGGCGGCGTTTAAGACCTGCTGACCTGGCAAGAACTTGTTTTTAACAGAAGAATTGTGTTTGGTCACTGTATGTGGAAGCATTCTGAGCCTGCTAAAACTATCTGCAGATTACGGGTGGGGGGAAGGAATGAGTAAGCATGGCCTCGAGCACAGAGATACGGGCACAAAGGGGCACGAAAGAATGTGAAGACCGGGATAACAGGAAACCACGATAGACCACGATAGCAAATGTGCAATGGTTGTTCGTTAAACTCCAACTGGATACTTCAGATAAGCTCCAACTGGAGATCCGCCCTGGGGTGGACGTGTTCTATGTGCAAGGCAATGTAAACAGGAAAGTATAAAAGAGCACGATGTGTAGAGGAAGGCGCGGCACTTCGACGACTTGCTTAGCGAGACGTTTGAACTTGCAGCCCATTCGCGAATGCTTGTGCATTAATAAAGTAATTTTTACTTGGCTCTTTTCTGTCTGAGTTATTGCAGGGTCCCTCATTGTACTGGTTATGGTGACGGCGAGAAATCGCACCCACAGCTGTACTTCAAATGTGTACTCCTGCAGTTTGGCTGCTATGCGTGCCAACCGGGGTGTTGACGCTTTGGTGCCTCCTGGGCTGAGCATGTGGATGAGGGGTTTATGGTCGGTTACCAACCTAAATTTTGTGCCCCACACGTATGTTCTGAAATGTTCTACCGCCCATGCACACGCTAACATTTCCTTTTCTATGGTGGAGTAATTCTGTTCGGCCGAGGATAAGGCTTTCGAGGCAAAGGCTACTACATGTTCCGTGTCACCTTTCTTCTGCGTTAGGACAGCTCCTAATCCGTACGCACTGGCGTCTGTGGTGATGACTGTACCCCACTCGGGGTTAAATGGTTGAAGACACGGCGCTTCCATTATGTGGCGTTTTATGCTTTCTACCGCTTTCTTTTGGGGTTCTTGCCACGAGTACTCCGACCCTTTTTTGAGGAGTTCGCGGAGGGGTGCTGAGGTTTCCGAGAACTTAGGGATAAACTTTGCGTAGTACTCCGCCAGTCCGAGGAATGACCTTACTTCTTCTTTGCTGGTGGGTTCCGGTGCTTTAAGTATGGCCTGCATTAAATTTTGTTTGGGACTTATCCCTTGCTCGGATATTTTGTACCCTAAGTACTCAACTTCTTTCGCCTTGAATACGCATTTCTCGTAGCGTAACCTCACCCCCGCTTCTTGCTGCTCGGTTAGGACTGTTCTCAATGTGGCATAGTGTGTCTGTTCGTCCCTTGCATAGACAAGGATGTCATCCTGAAAATATGCCACATTTTTGACTTTCCGTAGTAGGACATCCATCATTCGTTGAAAAGCCGATGCAGCCGAAGATAAGCCGAATGGCATCTTGGTGAATTGATAGGTCCCAAACAAAGTGATGAATGCTGTGAGGGGCTTGAATTCCTTGTGTAATTGTATTTGGTGGTACACGTTTCTCATATCCAGTTTTGAGAATATTTTGGCTTCTTTCATCATAAGAATCAGTTCATTTATGCTCGGTAATGGGTAACTGTCCGTAATGACTTCCAAGTTTACGCTGCGAAGGTCGATGCAAACCCTTAGCTCTTGTGAGTTGGGTTTCTTTATGAGCACGACTGGGCTCAGCCACTCTGAAGCTTCAATTTCTTCAATGACGCCATCATCCTCATTTTGTCCAATTGACTCCTGAGTGTGTCTCTCGCGATTGCTGGTACTGGCCTCACGCGATGTTTGACTGGGACCGCATTCCTTTTAAGCATTATTTTGTGGACAAAGCCTTTGATATGCCCCGGCTCCTCCGTGAAGAGTTTGGGATAATCACTTTTGACTATTGGTACGCTCCTCCCGCAGACAGAGATTACTTGATCTTCCGTGCTGGGATCCAGTTTGATTTTCAATTTATCTTGGTCGTCCCATCCTAATACTGCTGGGCCCTCTTGGCTGAAATACACTCTGGTGGTGGTTTCCCTTCCTTTAAACTCCACCTTCCCATTGATGTAGCCCAGTAGGTCAACTGACGCACCTCCAAAAACCGTTGGTTTGTGCCGTGTGGTGAGCACTTGAACCTTTTCCATCCCCAACATTTCTTTGTATGTGCTTAGGGGGATTATGGTGAGGTCAGAACCTGAGTCCGCCATGACTTTTGTTTCCATCCCGTCGATTTTGATTATGCAATGGGGTTTTTTTCTCCTGGCCCGTGTGCTGTTCACCATGATGACGGTGGGTCTTCCTTCATCTTCAGAGGACGACTCTCTTTCCGTGTTGCGACTCATATTGACGTTTGTGACTTTGTTTCTCCACCGACACACAATTGAGAAATGGCCAATACATTTGCAGATAGAGCACTCCTTATCTCTGGCTGGGCACTCCCTGTCAAACGCCAAATGTTTTGTGCTGGTACACCTGTGACATTTCAGTGGTTCTCTCGTGCTCCCTTTTTCTTCTTTCGTGTTCGATACTTGTCTCTCTTTTTTCGGGCGAAACGCCACTGCTTGTATTTCAGTGGAGATATGGCTTCCCGTGAGTTCTTTTCATCTCCCAGCTGTTTCTTCGACTGCTCTGGCAATCTCCATTGCTTTCTCTAGCAGCAGTTCCTTCTCCATAATGAATTTATCTTGCACTTTCCTGCTGTTGGTGTGAACTACCAGCATGTCGCAGATGAGGCTCTCGGCATTGTTGCCAAAGTTGCACAGCGCCGCCAATTCCCGTAGCTTTGTGACGTAGTCGTCAACAGGTTCTGAGGCTTATTGTCTGCGGCTATAGAAATGTATTCTGTGCAGCACCGTGTTCTCTTTACTGGCAAATCTTTTTACGATTCTTCTTACCGCTTCCTTGAATACGTCATCGTTGTCACCAACCACCTGGCCCGGGGTGAGACTTTCAAACACCCTCTGTCCTTCTACCCCTAGGTCGTTAAGTAACATTGCCCTGCGCCGCGCCGCCGAGAATCCTGCGCCGCCCACTGCCTCCACGTATGTCGTAAATAAAGGTTGCCATTGCAGCCACGGGATGGCAGGTTTACCTGGAGTTTGTAGGAAGGGCGGAGGTGGTGTCGCGCCTTGCATGGTTCACGTGGGTTGTAGTGGTGATCCTCGTCGCCAATTTATGTAGTATAATTGTTGTAAGGATGACAGGAGGCGTCTTGGTAATAGTGATGTCCTTTATTCAGCATACGACATGATTCAGCATATATTGATAAGCAGGTGGAAAACCCACTTGGGCAACTTGCCTCTACTGTAAGGGGTTGCAGCTGGGAGGCTGTAATATCTTCTACTAGGCCTGGGGCCTAATTCTCGGAGGAGCTGGGAGAGGGCCGCTTCCCGTGTCCTCTGCTGCTCCCGTAATGCGTGCTGAGCGCGCGGGGGCGGCCCTAGTGGCCGCGGCCGAGATCTCGCGAGAGTTGCGGCTCTCGCGATATCTCTACAACTATGTGTATGAGTTGTACTGCTAATTACAGTCAGACATATAGTCCTAAATACTGGCTGCTGCGATCGGGCTGCACCCTGCAAGTCGCTGCCTGTACATGCGAATTCCAGCACCCGCGGGTTACAAGCTGGGGTGTGCAGCAAATTAATGAGCCCTTTATCTGCCTTACTGGAATTGGAACAAGCAACCTGCCGGCACCTATTTCAGTGGTCGATGTGCACGAAAAGAAGTAGTGGAACTATATCCCCAACTGGCCTGCCCCAGCTCCCCACAAAACCCATTGCCACCTGTCCCCTCCCACGTACAAAACAAACCCCCAAACAAACACAACTGCTATTCAAGGGAATGTTCAGTGCAGTGCCCTGAAGTGCACATTTCGATGTCTTCCAACAACTATTTTAAAACGAAGCCATTCCAGAATGATTACTTTTTAAAATAAAAGTAAAGCAACAGTGAAATGTAATTTAAAAAAGTAGAGGAGCACCGCTTCTGCCCACTTTGACCACTGCTTCGAATCGGCTTTGGTATGCATTAGCACAGGCGTCTGCAACATTTGGCTTTCCAGACGTTTTGGACTACAACTTTCATGACCCCTCAGTATTGAATGAACTGGCTAGGGCTGAAGGGAGTTGTAGTCCAAAAAACAACTGGAGAACCAAATGTTGCCGCTGCATTGGCATAATTCAAGAAACCAAATAAAATGGCATGGAACCTGTGACCAGCAAGTCTCACACAGCTCTTTACAATTGTCCAGTTAATCCACTCGCGCTATACTAGTGGGATTAGAACTAGTGTCTTGCAGGCTACCACTGGTCATGACTCACACAGCATACAAGTGTTCTCCAATAAATATGGCGTTTGCTTTCTCGTATCTTAATCGACTTTCCGTGCAATCAACGTGTTAAAAGGGAAATGATCCAGCAACGCCTGGTGGGACTTGTGAATCAGTCTCTCGACATGCAGCGTCCTCGGGCAGACATTTTCTCCCTTCACTGGGGGACTTTAGATTCGGGGTTCTCAAGATACACCGTTTCATTAGACAGCCACCTTCTCGGTTCATTATGGGACTTTACAAGATGCCGCATTTCAGTAGTAGTCTCAGTTTGCCATGGGTCTCTGGGCTCAGCTTCCTGTTAGGCAGCAGCTCCCTCAATTGGCCATGGCACTCCAGAGCCAGGCTCCCAACCTGCAAAGTCACATTAGACTAGAGGCGTTGCTAAAGGAGGGCTAAGGGGTCTATAGCCCCGGGTCTTTTGGTTGTAGCCCTGGATAGAAGCTCAGGGGTTACAACCAAAAAGCTAGCTAGCCCCGAGTCCTGACAGTCCTGCCATTAGCCTAGCCCCGGATCTTTTCCAGACCTAGCAACACCCCTGCATTAGACACAATGTTTTCATTTGCTGTGGGTCTTTAGATTCACCTCCCCAACATGCAGTGTTTTATTTACCTTCATCTCAGTTCCTGATGGGTTTCTAGACTTAATGCTCCAAGGTGTTAGCAGTCTCTTCGTTCACTGTGGGACTTGGGTCTTGGTTACCCAACACATGTCATTTCCTTAGACAGAACTTTCTCAGTTTGCTGTGGGATTGAAACTGAGTTTCACAACATTCAGTGTTTCGTTTGATGAAACAGTCTTAACGGTAAAGGGTGTTTCTACCCTCCCCTTTGCTGATAGAGGTCTCTGTTACTCCTTGGCCTTTTGGGCTTGCTGCACAAAAATACCCAGACTCCTTTAAGGTGGAAAAGGTTACTTTAATGTGACAGGCCACAGCTCACAAAGAAAGGCTAACCTGGCTCCCTGGCCTTACAGACTACATAACCGTTTCAACAAATTGCTGACAATTAAATCAATAAATAATTTCCATTCTCCCACAATTAAATAATTAAAGCATTTCAAATTCCTCCCTTCCTATCCCTTGCTCCCTTCTGTCTCCTTAAAATCCTCTCAACCTTCATTCCCGCTTTCTCCCATATGTCGCTTGCTCCCGAACCTTCTCTGCCCCCTTTATAGCCCACTACAGGCGCTCTGTGCGCAGGCCCGCTCGCTGGCTTGTGCAGCGCCCAAAATCACTCTGAGGGAAACGCTTTGCATTCCCTCCGGGGCCTCCCTTGGGAACCAGCTCCTCTCCGGTGAACACTGCTCATTCTCTGCTTGTCCAGAGGCATGTGCGCGTCCACAACCCACCCCAGTGAGCTTGGGTAGGACGGTTGCCAGTCCGACTTCTCTGTCTGCTTCTCCCTGGGAAGTCCTCCCTTTAGCGACAGCAGCTGAATTATCAGATCTATGTAATCACTACGACCCCCAGAATTCCAAAGGCCGAAAATGCTGACTTGTTTTTTTTATCCCCTTTACACCAATGCGGGGGAGACCCCTGAAACTCCCCCATACTACTATTACATCCCATACCCCCTCACACACACATATATATATATATATATATATATATATATATATATATATATATATAGTGTAAGGGGGGTAAAAATGAGCCATTACTGAATTATCTTCACTTGCTTTTTACGGCTCGCCCCCTTTTCTGGTGACCCACGTTTGTGGTGGAGGAGCACTTAGTCTTTGTGGTGGTGTTGATGTCCCTTCTTCCTTCCTTCTGGTTTGGTGCTGGGCAGACCCTGGACCTTCGGGTTTCTGGCAGGGCTTCGGTGACTTCTGTCTTCCAGGTAGCAGGACTTCGTAGCCTGGAGTCTGCTTCCCTTCAACGACTTTGTACCTGATATCCGTGGCGTCAAAGGCACGTTCAGTACTCCACCAGTCAAAGACCTCTTCCTTTCCTTTCCCTCAGCAGTTTGAGAAGCTCCAGGGGGATGGCTGGGTCAGCTGATCCTCTGCATGAAAGATAGTCTCAGCATCTAGTTCCCAGATGCCCACACTCAACAGAATGTATCACATCTGTGTGATAGACAAAGCAGCAGCGATATACAGTCTCAAGCATAAGGGCAGTGTACTGGGCTTTGCCAACGCCTTGTTCTGGAAAGTAAAGGGCTGGGCTGAAATTAATTTCAAATAAGGGTGAGCAGGGGTGCTGATTCAAATTAAGAGCTCCACCACCAGAAGTGTATACGCCTGGATTTCACTTCCTAATGTCTCTTCCTCATCCTCTGCTATTTATGCATATAGGTGTCAGTGTAATCCCTCGCCCCGGCAATTACAGCTGCCAGATTTCACTGCATAATGCCTCATTCTGGGACGTGTGTGCCCTCAGATTTCACTGCCTAATGCCTCACCCCGAGTGGTTTGGGCTCTCAGATTTCACTGCTTAATGCCTCACCCCGAGTGGTTTATACCCTCAGCTTTCACTGCATAATGAATCACCCCGAGAGGTTTATTCCCTCAAATTTCACTATGTAATCCCTCATCCACAGCAGGTCCTTGTCTCATGTTTCAGAATATAATCCTTCATTCCCAGGAGCTCCTTCCTTGCAAGATCTCACTGTATAAACCTTCATGTCAGCAGTTGCTACTCGCTAGTTTCTGTGGATAATCCCTCACCCTCAAACGTTCCTGCTCTCAGAGGTCACTGTAGAAGCCTTCATGCCAGCAGTTGCCACTCTCAGGGCTCAGTGTGTAATCCCTCATCCTCAAACGTTCCTGCTCTCAGAGGTCACTGTAGAAGCCTTCATGCCAGCAGTTGCCACTCTTAGGGCTCAGGGTGTAATCCCTCATCCCCAAACGTTCCTGCTCTCAGAGTTCACTGTATAAACCTCATGCCAGCAGTTGCCACTCTGAGGGTTCAGTGTGTAATCCCCTCATCCTCAAATTTCACCGTATAATCCCTCCTTCCCCGCAGTTTCTGACACCTCCCCACGCTTGCCCAGTCCTTTCCCCTCCACCAGCAAAATCTAAAGTCTCTCGCTTGCATGACTTCTATGCCTGGGTACCAATCTCCTTTGCATCACGAAGACTTTGAACCTCCTCTGATCATCTCCCCTTCCTCTCATAGGAGGTAAAGGGATTAGTTGTGCCGCAGGAGTGCTCGCCATTAGATACATTTTCCAATTGAATAGCGTTAATTTTCTTTCCTTTGTCTGTAAAATAAATTGAATCCATGGAAGGGGGGTGTCTGCAATTCCTGCGGAAGAGGAAACAGCAGAAAGCCTGGCAGCGTCTACCTTTGTGTAGAGCGGTGACATCAATTAACCCTGAATAATGACCACGCTAACACTTAATAATGCATTATTCTAAATAGGCCAATCATCGTGCATTTTCTTGATTCTGGTCCCTTTGTACTCCATGGTTCCATATGTTCTGTTCCGCCCGGCTTGTCATTAGTGCCCTGCTTCTAGTGATGGTCACGTGCGCTCGGCTCCTTCTACGGCACACCTGGAGGAAACCTTTGCAGACACACTTCAGACACAAATGCATGTTTTTGTCGTTGTTGCAGGCGTTTCCATCATTTGATATGATATGATGGGTTATTTATAACACGCTTAATACCCAGAGGTTTCTAAGCTCGGACCCGGGAATCGAACCTGTGGTGCTCTGTGTTGTCTTGCTACCAAGGTGAGCACGTTGCCCCTGACCTATCCTCCCGAGACAAGTATTCAAGGATGGCGACGCTAGATTTACATTACAAAGCAAACAGTTGTAGCTTGTCTATAGATATTAGATAGGAATTTGCCAGACACTGCTATCATATGCCCGGGTAATCACACCATTTTCCGGCTGTTTCCAGCTGTGGCAGCAGTACCGTTATGACAGCGCCTAGCACATGACTATCCCATGCGTAGACAAAAGCTACAACCGCTGGCTTTGCCAATGCTTGTTAATGTTTGTTCTTTTCCCCGATTCTTTGTGTCTTGTCTTCCACGCTCTTTTGGCCTGATTTGTGGAATTTTAAGCACTGTGCAAAGTGACTTTGCACTGCAAAAATACACTTTGCACAACTCTGAATTAGGGTGTTTGTTGGCAGTGCAAAGTGTCTTTGCATCAGTGCAAAGTCACTTTGCACCACAATAAGAATTCAATGAAGCAGGCCATTACTTACTTATTCCTCATTTAGGACACATTGCGCCTGATTCATGGAACCTTTAGCGTGCTGCAAATTACTTTGCACTGGTTCACTTTGCACTTCTAACAAACACCCTGATTCACAGAGCGGTAGACATTGTACTTTTGCACTTCATGTACTTTTGCACTTCAAAGTCCCTTTGCATTGCGCTAAAAGTTCTATGAATCAGGCCCTGAGTGTCCACTGAAAAGCTGTTAATCACACTTTGCCAGCAAGGTATGGAGTAAAAAGACAACAAGGTGATAAGGAAAATGCTGGATACCAGAGATGCTCGAGGAAAGTGACAGTCTAATGGGTGCCAGCAAAGGCAGCCTGTAACAGGCTCTCTGCAAATCGCACATTTATTGTTTTGAATGAAAGGGATATGTTGCTGTGTCACTGACTGCCAACATGGATGCAGCTGCTCGTGGGTGGATCCGGAACATTCTAACAGAAAAGGTTGAAAGGCCCTGACGTCATCCCTGCCTACAGTCAGTTCATACCACTGACTCACCCAGATACAAACATTCGCAGGTCCCTGCATCAATACCACTCACAAATAATGTAAGCACCTTCCAATACTTGAAATTCATTAAGTTATGAATGCATGCAAATCATGGATTTCCTTCAAAAGAACTCAGCGATTGGAACATTATTATTGCATTTTTAAAGTGCTCACCCCCCCACCCCCTCCCCGGGCGCTCTCTCTCTCTCTCCCTCTATCTCCCTCCCTCCCTCTCCCTCTCTCTCTCTCTCTCTACCTCTCTCCCTCTCACCCTCCCCCTCTATTTCTCTCTCTCTCCCTTTCTCCCTCTCTCTGTCTCCCTCTCTCCCCCTCTCTCCCTCTCTCTCTCTCTCTCCCTCCCTTTCTCCCTCTCTCTCTCCCTCCCCCTATATTTCTCTCTCACTCCCTCTCTCTTTCTCCCTCCCCCTTTCTCTCTCTCTTCCTCTCTCCCTCCCTCTCCCCCCTCTCTCTCTCTCTCCCTCTCTCTCACTTTCTCCCTCTCTCTCCCTCTCCTTCTCTCTGCCTCTCTCTCTCTCTCTCCCTCTCTCTCTCCCTCCCTATCCCTTTCTCCCTCTCTCTCCCTTTCCCTCTCTCTCTCTCTCTCTCTCCCCCCTCTTTCCCTCCCCCCTCTCTCTCTCCCTCTCTCCATCTCTCCCTCCCTCTCTCTCTCCCTCCCTCCCTCTCCCTTTCTCCCCCTCTCTCTCGCCCTCTCTCCCCTCTCTCTCTCTCCCTCCCCCTTTCTCCCCCTCTCTCTCGCCCTCTCTCCCCCCTCTCTCTCTCTTTCTCTCTCCCTCCCTCTCCCCCTCTCCATCTCTTCCTCTCCCCCTCCCTCTCTCCTAGTGTTTCAGCTCCCTGCTGTTTGCCTGTTCCGTGATAATCTGTGGCTATTAACCCACTGGCTGTATTTCTTTGCCTCTAGTATCATGTATGTTGGAGTCCCAGCTCTAGACCTTGGGATGACGTTGCCCAAACGTGTTTAAATGGGCCCCAGCAACACCTGTTCAGCCGGGCCCGACTGCAGGTTGCTTGGGGTACACTCTGTCAAACTTCTCCAAGTTTCTCAAGGCTCCCATCCACTGTAGTGTGTGGGTGTCGCGCCACAAACATTTTAGTATTCTCACCCTCTAATTTGACCCGCTCCATTTCTCACAAATGGATATTTCTTCCATAGCGTACTGCACCCAGGGGGGCCTACGCGTCTTTCACCGGAGAGGCTAGTGCTGCACTACAAGTGTCGGAGGACGACTTGATAATTATACAATTACATTCTGCTGACAATTCAATTACTAATTGTTCTCTTTTTACAGAGTTTTGGCCTGCTAATTAAAAACCCCAAGCGCATCCATTCGTTACACATTTGTAGAGGAATGCCAATATTGTTGTCGTGAGTGGGTGCCTGTGCCGCCGCCCGGTGTGCAGTCGCGCCTTGCGCTGCATCTCGGACGTGCAGTGAACCGGCGAAAGCCCTGGGGTGATCATCCTGTCACATTTAAATAGGCTCCCATAGTTATTGGGTGCCACCAGAATATCGTTTTTCCAGTCTGATTCTCGTGCATTCTGGGATTTGCAGTCAGGGAGGCATTAATGCCAACGATTTGAAGACGGAAGCCTAGGGCTGGAAAAGTGGTGTCGGGTGACCGCCTAAACTCTCAATTCAAATACCTCGGAGTGATGGGACGTTTCGAATGTTTGCAGCACGGTGTGTTTGCCCTTCAGGTGAGAGTGGTTCTGACGGTGCTGCACACTTGTAGCTCAGGGTCTGACGCCGCCCGTCCGAACGCCTGCTCTCCAGGAGTGGACTGCAAACCAAAAAAGGCCCTGGAAATAATGTCCAAAGTGGCCCCATATTACACAGTTTCAGAAAACCCAACCCTTTTCCTGTGAGAAAATGTAAAACATAAAATAGGTTACCACACAAACGAGGCCGCGGGTGCAGAGGCCTACTGGAAAATCTACAGAAATCCCTATAGGCCAGTCCACCCAGGCAACAAAACCTACATTTTGGGGTGCGGGGGCTAACTGGTGATGGGAGGGGCCACTTCAGAAACTGGGCAGGGCAAACTTGGAAGCTCATCCCCCTCTGTTCTACCGCAAGGGTTGTTTGGCGTGGAGCTCAAGTATCAAATGCTAGCGGCCTAGCATTACACATAAGCGCATGTGCGTGCCCGCACACACACTCCACGCATTTAAACATCCCCTTCGCCATACACTCGCTCATTTACATGCACACCCAGCCCCATACATCACACACTTATACACACTCACTCATTCACACATGCATTACATAAACACTCCTTGCACACATGCATGTATACAAAAGGAGCTAACAAGCAGCAGTAGGGCGGTGAGGGCAGGCTTTCTTGAAACGAGAAGCTTTAAAGTTGTGCTGTTTTTGTGCAAATACATTTCTCTGCAGGAACAGAGTAACACTTCAAAGCCACCGGTTTCTGGAAAAGCTACTCTCCCCTGAATAACCAAAGGCTGTGTACAGAAGCCCAGTCCCTCAGCTCACATAACCCCGGCATCCGTCCATTTGTATCCAACACATAACCATAGCTCATTCCTTTTCCCCCCAGAAAAGCCGAGAATGAGTCCTTGTTTGTTTTTGGCATAAAAAGGCCGCAGATTTATTCCACAATATCACAAAACCATAAAACCATACTGTACACATTTGTGGAAAACACTCATAAGATGCGGCGACTGCTCCGTGTCCCAAATAACTGCTTCCCCCTTTCTTTCCCCAAGAGTCCAAAAGTAGGCCCAACTCTCACCACCTTGCGTCTGAGCCCCTCCTGCCCCTGCGGGCGCTCCTGGGCGGGGAGAGTGCAGTTTCCTTGGGGGAAGCTGAGCCCTAGTTGTTCCTCCCAGACTTCCCTGCCACTTAGGCTCACAAAGGGCGCTGGATCCGAGAAGAGCGAAGACCCTTGCGACTTTCTCCTGGCTCATCCGGAGTCTGTCTCATGTGTTTGTTCGGCCAAACACCGCCACGCCACGAGTGGGTTGCCGCCCACTGTGGCTCCCCCCTTTGCTCCTGTCCTTACATTTCCAGTATTTTTGTGCAGAGCTTCCAGAAACAGATCCATGCCCAATGTTGCTAGGTGCAACCCATCCTTGAGAAAATACTCTGTAGACTTCAAATTAATCAGGCCGTGCCTGATCTGGCCACTGCCCCTACCGAACTGTGCCCTTGCACAGTTTAGCTTCCGCCTGACATCTCTACAGTTGCGTGATTCTCCGCACCTCTCCATTCTGGCCTTGGGATGATATCTGACCAGACGCTCTCTGTTTCCCCCAGCTGACCAGCTAGCTCCTGCAAAGAGAACATCATTTCCCTCCTCAATGCACCCCTCCCCAAGTTTGTCAAATCGTTACCCTCAAAATGGGACGACCAATATGTCTGGCTTTTGCACTGATTTCTGTTTCCCCCAATTGACCTGCCAGCTCCAGTAGAGAGCCCCTCATACCCGCCTCAGAGCCCTTCTCCCCAGGCTTGTCAGGTTGTTACCTTCCTGGTGTATGACCCACACGTCCGGCTTTTGCTGTTTCCCCAGCAATCTGCACACCTGCCCCTGCAGTTGTGCCCACTTCCTCCCCGGCACCCCGTGCCACTCAACTTGAAATTTTGTTGTCTGTCAACTCCTCCTGTTCCGCCGACCAGCTTGTCCCTGCCCTTGAGACAAATGAAGGACCTACCACCCAGACCGCTCTCTTTTCCATCCGGGCTGCTGCTGGTGGGGAGAAACAAGGTGGCATGTCAATTGTCCCTTTCCTTCTTGTTCCGCCTTAACCAGGGCAGGCATGCTCCGGGGCACCTCTGCTTGCCCCTGAAGGTGTTGCCTGCTTCCCCCTATTCATTTGCACCCGGTGTGCAGTAGGCCCCACTCTCCCACCCTTTTTGCCTGCGCCTACCCTGCCCTTACAGGTGTCCGTGGGCGGGGAGAGCGCCATTTCATTTTTTGTGGGAAGCTGGGCCCTTGTTGTTACCACCAAGACGCCCCTGCCGTTAGGCTCTCAAGAGGCGCCGGTCCGAGAAGTGCAAATCCCTTCGTGCTAGGAATTTAAAAATTCACGCCTTTCCGTGCTTCCCAACACTAATAGCCCTTGACCTGTTAATTACTGCCGATGTCCACCTCCCATTGTTTGTTGATTAGTCCCCACTTGATTATTAGGACCTGACCCCGGCAGTAACTTGAACCTCTGTGAACTGGACCTTTGGGGCGATAAAGGGTGAGGTACCTAGAACCTAATGGAGGCAGGGAATTTTCTTTACCCCGTGACCCAGAAATGGACCTTGACCCCCAAATGCAATTATACCGGGCTGGCCCCATCTGAAACTGACCCTTCCCCATAATTGTCTGACTTTACAGGAAAATTGGTGCACCATTATTACACCCCATTTCTTTCCCTTAAGACCTGGTACCAGTGGGACCCATTACAATGAAATAAGCTGCCACTCTTGGTTGGATTTCAGAGTCTGCACCAGCAACCCTGGTTGAATTCTGAACAAACCGTGCGTAAACGCATTTTGGAACATCAACCTCCTTCATTGTCTTCACAATGTTCACATTGGGTGTACTGCTAAGCCAGGCACTGGTGTCGCCCTTAGCCGGTTATGCCAAGCTGCCCACTAACTGGGTGCAGCTCCCCCTTGCATATACGATGCCAGTTCAACTTTACCATTCCACCCCTGTACAGTGACCCGCTTGCCTAGTGATCTTCTCCACTTCTGGCCTCCTTCAACCTGTATCTGTACATGAAACCATTTATTACCCAAAGCAGACCCAAGGTGTTATGCTCCCATTCTTTAGGGACTCATAAGTTTTCCTTTCCCCAAAACCATTGCCTTGTGGAAGGAACCTTCCCCATGCCCAAACTCAGTAGTCACCCTACTGACTAACTCGACAACCTTTTACCTTTTGAAGAAATTCATAGCCATGCGTCCCTATTAAGCGGGTAGACCGTACAGGGAACCAGCCGTATTACTGTATGTTTCTGAAACAAAAATCCCATGTGCTTGGATTGAACGAAAAATGTGTACAGCGGTAATTCCTTCAATTTCCAAGACGATTTCACAGAGAGCAACTCAATCAATGTATAGCAGATACCTGAAAGCCGGTTTATGTAGGAATGTCCATGCTAAATGACTCAGCTGCATTCTAAGTTTAACCCCTGAGGCACGTCGGCCACCCCAGGGCCCATACCCTATGCGTGGCTCAAAAGAACTTGCCCCTCTGGTTGAAACTAGCAAGGGGGGGAAGGGACATCCCTTAACCAACCCTGAATCCAAGGGCGCTGCTGAACCCAAACACCCCTCGTTGCTCTGCGCCGCCCTGCTTCCAAAACTTACGCGCTTCCCATGCTCTCAATTCCCCGAATAACCCTTTGTTGACCGTAAGATCCCCTCTTCCCCTGTGGACTAATTTGGTTGCTGGCTTGAGCGCTCGTAAATCAGCATGTTGGGGTTGGCCAACCTATTAAGCCCGCCAACTTAAGATTGACCGCCACAATCCCTGCGTTCTCCGCTACACATGCGGTCCTATCCTGCAGTGGGATAGCTGACATGCCCCAGGCAAGCACAATTCACCCCCAATATACATGCGCCATACTGCTCAGGGTGCCATTTTTACCCCCTGTTCGAGGTGCACCCATATGCAATGGCACAGTAATGCCATAGTGCTTCTGGCGCCCTTCAGCAATACCCCACATACCATACCATAACAGAGACATGCCATAAAGCTCATTGCGCCAACTCCATTAGCAACCTTGTGGCGTTCCCCCATATAACGGAAAGAGTCCTGCAAATATGCTTACAGTGCCATTTTGAAATTACTTCCTCGCGGCACCTGTAATTGCCTCTTGTCGCATCCCAGTTACCTCATGCGTCCCGTCCTGCCCCTGATGAAGCACTCTCCCATTGGTCTTATGGTACCTTGCAGGCCAACCGTTGTGCCCCCCTTGGTCTTACCATTAGCCCAAACATGGCGGCACCCTCCTTTCCCGTATAAGGTATTTTCCCTCCCAGCGTGTGTGTGCATTACTTACAACTTACACTCCGCTGTACCGCCTGTTCACATCGCGGCGAACCGTTCCAGCCAAATTCAAGAACACACTGTAAGACGGTGACATTCTCCTGCCACTACCCATGCAGTACTGGACAAAAACCCCTTATAATGATAATGATGTGATATTTATATAGCGCCTTAATCTAAAGCGCTTTTCCGAGCACAGCTTTACATATCCCCCCCACGTCGTTGCCCATAAGGCCCCCCAAACCGTGCTGGGTGCGCCAACAAAACCACCCGAGAGACCGCTCCTCCACTAAACTCACTTTACTCCTAAAAGGGGGGCCCTTTCCTTGATTCTTACCGCGACCTCGGTGCCGCACTCGCATGGTCATCGTGGACAACATAGCTGGCTTGCAGGACGACGCCCGCCTCCTTCCTCTCCTTACTACCTCATGTCTTAACCTACAAAAACATCACGCCCGTCTCTCCTACTGCCTGCGTGCAGCTCCCCCGCGGGGCGCGCTGAAGTTTGGTTTACCGGAACCAGCGGCCCCAATCCCGACATACTAATTGCTCTGCCCATTTAAAATATACAATTTTAGTCGTCCCGTTTCAACCCTGAAACAACCATGACACCCTGAATGGGTGTGAGTAAAGCGCAATCACATTTGGTATGGCCTAACCGCCGTTGCAAACCAACTGCCCCAGGGCTTGGTAACCGCATTATTCAGTGTTGCGCGCCAATGCTGAAGCCCAAAAGAAAACTGACCAGATTTGCAAAATATTACCAGAACATTTTAAATGAACACGTGGCAAACCACGGAGCAATTAAAAGTACCACTCCAACGAGCGCAACCTAAAATGCTTGTCAAAGCCCTGCTACCTGCTGTTCGCTTTGGCCTCTCTTGCCAACCATTCCTTTTACTGGCTCCTCGGTAGGTGCTACGTGCCAAGGCTGAAGCCCAACAGAAAAACTGTCCAGATTTTCAACGGCCCCCAAAATTACATTGTGCCAGCGCGTCTGATGCATGATTTTGTTTACAATCGCACGCACGATTCCCCGCGAGGTAAGCAAAGGGGAGGGAGGGTGCTCCCTGCGGGCCCTATGGGCCCAACCTGCCCAGGACTGGCTTTCTCCTTGCCCCTCCCCCTCCATTCCTCCGACAGTCCATTATTCTCACTGGAAGCATGACCCCTCTTAGCTGGACACCCCTTCAGTTGAAACACCTCACGCACATTTCCAGTACCATGAACGGAGAGCGGAACCCACACGCCCCAGCATGCAAGCAAGATCAGGATGCCAGGCCACAAACCACCCCGGCGATGCAATGGCCAATTGTTGTGTTTAAGCAGCCCTCTGACGTTGCCCCCGTCGGCAATGCCTCTCTGCCACTTCCAACAACCCGGCCACCATTTGAACGCAGCCTTGCCCACTCGGCGGCCCGTGCGTCTATCCCACAAAAGAAGTGAACCCCTGCTGCACTTGGTACCTGATGCAGCCCACCTGTGTTTGTCACTCGGGGAATTAATCAATGTGTGCGCAATGCACCGCTGCACACCATACAAATATGCCCAAGCACGTTCCTTGCTTCTGACCGTTACAAACCTCAGTAACAGGCGCAACCCCGCCTATGTAACTCGAGCACAAAAACCCCACTGCTACTGTGGCGCCCCTACTGGATGAGGCCACCCGCCTTGCAAACCTCCCCCCCCCCCCCCCCCAAGACCCTGCCATGAGGTAAGCGTCGGCCCATGTACCACCTAAATGCCATCAACTCCACACCTTCCCCCGCGGCAAGTTCCGGCGGTGACCCTCGGCAAACAATACATTCCCGTTCTAAATTACACGGGTGATTACACACACTTCCCGCCTATGATGCCCGCCAGTTGGAGCTCCTTGTCACACTGCCCCCATGCTCTTCCTCCTTCGGTTCTGTGATCGCATCTCCTGCCTGGGTGATAGCGAACTCCAGACAGAGACGGGCCTGACCTATTTCGTGTCTCTAGCCAACTCCCGTACGGCAACACTATCAAAATCCCAGGCACGCACGGCTGTACCTGCAAAAGGGGTTCTCCCTCAAAAAACCCTACATTTTACGACTATTACCTCTCAATTATTTCCGCGAGACCAACAGGAAACAGAAAACCCTCTCGCCGGAACACGGGAACCTCCATGCTGGTCGAACACGAGCAGCAGCACCCCCATTCCTTCAGCAGCTGCAGACCCAAACGAAAACCTCCTCGGTGGGTAACGGGCGTCCTCTGCAGCAGCTGGAGATGCTGCTTTGGGGTACACCCCCTTTTGGCGCAGCCGTTTCGGCCAGTTCGCCGCGCCCATTTCGGCGCGGGAGCCTTTCTGGCGCCGCCGATTTGGTGCGAGGGACGTTTGGACGTGGCTGACATTGCAGCCACATCTAAACTCCCTCACGCCAAATGTAAAAGCATAATTATTTTCAAATGCAGCACGTTGACTGGAACTGTGCCTGACAACTTGTTGCATTTGAAAATAATTTGGGGTCAAGTGACTGGGGTGAAGTGTAGTATTTTTATTGTGATTTTCCCAAATGCTTTATTACTATTTTTTTTTATCTGACTGTTCAATCATGTGAGTTAAATATGCAACTTTTGCTGCTTCAGGCACAAGGCCAGTTCGGTCTTGTGGTTAAGTTCCAAGCCTCACAATCTTGCAGGCCATGGTTCGTGGCTGGGCTAAAGCTTTTAATGTTATTCTATTTGAAAAAAAAAATAATGTGATATTTTGCAAATAGAATAAAATTAAAAGCTTTAGCCCAGCCACGAACCATGGCCTGCAAGATTGTGAGGCTTGGAACTTAACCACAAGACCAAACTGACCTTGTGCCTGGGGCAGCAAAAGATACATATTTAACTTACATGATTGAACAGTCTAAGAAAAAAAATAATAATAAAGCATTTGATATGATATGATAGTTTATTTATATAGCGCCTATACACAATGTGTTTCATGGCGCTATATAAATAAACTATCATATCACATCAAATGCTGTATTATTTTTTTTGGGCAATTCACAATAAAAAATACTGAACGACGCAAAACAATGACAATTACCACCCCCACCCCACCCCCGCGCCAAAACATCCCCGCGCCCAAATGTCGCAGCGCCGAACTGGGCGTGCCAAATTGGGCGCGCCCAATTGTCTCCTGCACCGAATCGGTCGCGGCGAATCGGCCCGCGCCGAACTGGCCGCGCCTAATCGTCCTGCTCCGGCTGCTTTGTGTCCTGAGCCTGCCCGTTATAAAGGGGAATCCCCTCCCCTTTCCTTTGTTCGCCCTTCGCAGGCTTCTCCCAGATTCCGACGCGCTTTCTTCTTTCGCGGGCTTTTTTTCCTTCCTTTGCCGCGCCGGCGCCCCCGCCCCACCCCTTCTTCCTAGGAGGGGGAGGCCAGAAGGAGGACACTGCCCGGGTTATCAGGGTGCCTCCTCCATTTGCTTTGCACTCTCGTCGTCACTGGCATTTCCGGGGCGGCTGAAGCTCGACTAGGTCAATGCTGCTGTCTCTCTTTAGCTGCCCTGTGCTGCCTGTGCAACATGAAACTCCTGGGCTTAGCTGGGTGTGGCGATGCGGTGTCATCACAAAGCCTGCAGGTGCATTCGAGTCTGCAGAGACAGGTAGGCTAGCATCAGTGCACTGCCCCCTCGCCCCCACCTCACGTACCTAGTGATTATGCTACTTACTAGACAGTCTAGGGCTCGCAAAACCAGACAGACCCTGCAAAGGATGCCTGGCTGCAGACACTCTACCACACAGTGACACAGTGACACAGTGAGGGGTGTGGGTGCCATCAATCGGCTCTCGGCGCCTCAGCCTCGCGCAGGCAGGTGCGATGGGCGTGCCCTGAGATTCTTGAATGGGCGTCGCCGTGGAAGATGATTTGCATGCTGTTAAGTGCAACTACCTCAAACACACACGTGGAAATTAATGCAAGAAATGTTTTTCGCCTGTGAGACACAAAATGGTATGGGCCTATGCAAGATGGGGAGCTTGTTTTATATGTCTTATTATTTAATTACTCTGCTGCAGCAAAGAACCAACAGAATATGCAAACATGCATTGGCATAGTCAATACTTCTGGCTTTTGTGTAGGAATGGGATACATGTGTCAGGTACCGTCATCAAGGTATTATCTGGCAATAAGGGGGCAACAGTTAGCAAATGGTGTGAACACCTGGGCATATGACGGCCGTGCCTGGCAAATGCCTATCTAATGCTACGAAAAGCGGCAATATGATTGACATTGCCAATGCTTGCTTTTAACAGGAATTCAGCACAAAGAACAGATGTGCGGACACATTTATGACAGCACTCAACAAGTGGGGAAATTCAGCCCAGATTTTCCGCAGCCCAATTGTGAGTGTATGAAGCTTATGGAGTTCACTGTATCTACCTCTTGTATGCATGACACACAATCAAAACCAAGACCTTGGGATGCAGATGGGTCTCTACAGTTCATACATTAACCCACTTCAGGTGTGTACTATTTAAAATGAGGACAACCAAACTACAAGTCCCAGAATGCAAAGGGATGCTGCCTGAAAAGCCAGAAATGGCTCATGGTTGGCAAGTTTGTAGCTTTGATATGATATGATATGATATGATATGATATGGTATTTGTAACGCGCCTATACACAAGTGTTTCAAGGCGCGACGAGGCAGGGAGGGAGGGAAACAAGGGGAAGAACAGACAAACGATCCTACTAGGCCAGGTGTCATTCAGATCGCGCAAGTGCAGAGGTAAGGGGAAAAGGAGAAAGTGCAGGGGGAGGAGGTGGGGGGGAAGTGCAGTACAAGGTAAGTAGCGTAATAAAATAATAAATAAAAAGGGCCAGCTGGTGGCAAGTGCAAGGTAAGTGCAGAGCAAGTGCTGAGAAGTGCTGGGAAGGGGGGCTGTAGGGATACAGTGACAGTCCCACAGTGCAGGGGGAGCCAGGGAGGCAGTGCAAGTGGAGAGTGGCTGGGCCCTGGACCGAGGTCGCTGAGAGTGGCCCAGATGCAGGTTTAGTGCAGAACTCAGTGGGGAGTAAGCAGGTTTAGCAGGGGAGAGGGAGAGAGAAGGCAGAAGCGAAGAGGAAGGTTTTGAGGTACTTCCGGAACCGGAGATGGTTCTCCTCAAGTTTCAGGGAGGCAGGAAGGCTGTTCCAGAGGGAGGCCCCTGCTGCGGAGAGAGATCTACCCCCAGCTCGTTGCTTCGAGAAGCGGCTGACCATGAGGGAGTTGGAGACGGATGAGCGAAGGGCTCGTGAAGGAAGATATTTAGGAAGAGAGAGTTGAAGGTATTTAGGCCCCAGGCCCCAGAAGGCCTTGTGGACAATGCAGAGGGTTTTGAACTTAATCCTCGCAGCCACTGGGAGCCAGTGAAGAGATTTCAGTCCTGGAGAGATACGGTCCCTGGGCTTGAGGCCAAGGACAAGTCTCGCAGTTCTGTTCTGGATAAGTTGCAGAGGGCGGAGAGTGGAGGCAGGCAGATTAAGATAGAGGCTGTTACAGTAGTCCAGCCTTGAGAGAACCAGGGCTCGGGAGACAGTGAGCTTCTGGGGGAAGGAGAGGAAGGGAAGAATACCTCTGAGGAGGTGCAGCTGGTAGTGTGACTTCTTAGAGACGTCAGATATATGAGGAGAGAAGGAGAGTGTGGAGTCGAAGATGACCCCGAGGTTTTTAGCCTTGCAGGTAGGGGCGGGAAGGGGGCCAAGGGAGGCCGGCCAGAGAGCTGCAGGGAAGGAGGGAGTGGGTGTGCCGATGAGTAGAATCTCAGTCTTACTGGCGTTAAGGCAGAGGTCATTGGCAGCACACCATTCCTGGATAGCAGACAGACAGTCGGAGATGAGGGAAGGAGAGGAGGAGGCCGAGGGTAGCCTGAAAATGAGCTGGGTATCGTCCGCATAGCACTGGAAGTGGGGGCAGAGAGCGGCGATGCGGTGGGCAAGGAGTGCCAGATACTGGTTGAAAAGCCAGGGAGAGAGGTTGGATCCCTGGGGGACACCACAGGTGGAGAAAAAGATGTCAGAGAGGAAGGAGCCCATTTGGACCTGGGAGGGTCGACCGGAAAGGAAAGAGGTCAGCCAAGCCAGAGCCTGACCAGTGATACCCAGGTTATCACGGAGACGGTTGAGCAGGATGGCATGGTTGACAGTGTCAAAGGCAGAGGAGAGATCGAGCAGAATGAGAACACAGGGAGTGTTGGAATCGAGGTTAAGGAGCAGGTCCTCACGGATGTTCAGGAGAGCAGTTTCCGTGCTTCTGGCCGCTCTGAAGCCGGATTGATGGTCATGAAGATTACCAACAGATTCAGCATGGAGGTTAAGCTGGGAGATGGCCAGTTTCTCCAGGAGTTTGCCCAGGAAGGGAGTAATGGAGATTGGGCGATAGTTGGCCGGGCAGGAGGGGTCGGAAGAGGGTTTCTTGAGGAGGGGGTGCACAAGGGAGTGCTTGAGGGGGGATGGGAAGACTCCAGAGGCGAATGAGTGGTTGCAAAAGTCAGCCAGGGCAGGAGCCAGGGAGTCGATGTGGTCCTTGATGGTTTTGGAGGAACAGGGGTGAACCTGTTTAGACGAGGCTTTCATAGATCGGACTTGTCTGGAAACCTCATCAGCAGAAAAAGGTGGAAAAGCAGAGAAGGAGGGCGGAGGGGCGGCTGCAAGAGAGCAAGAGGAAGAGCCGGGAAGAGAGGGAGGGAGGAGAGCGGAGGAGAGCGAGGACAGGATGTCCTGAGTTTTTGAGATGAAGTGCGAGGCCAGTGCAGTGCAGAGGGCCTGGGAGGGGACAGGAGAGGTAGAGACTGCAGCAGGGTTGGCCAGCTCCTTGCAGATTTTAAAGAGTTCGGCCGAGTTATTAGATGCCTCAGAGATGCGGGCTTGGATAAGGGCTCTCTTCTTGGTGAGAACGGAGAGCCGGTATTGCCTTTGGAGCAGGCGGCAGGCCAGTTTGTCAGAGGATGAACATGAAGCACGCCATTTCCTCTCTGCCACCCTGCACTTGCGTTTTAGGGTGACGAGATCCGAGTCATACCAGGAGTTACATTTGGCTTTGGGCTTCAGGCGGATTCTCATGACGGGGGCAAGGATATCGAGAGTATCAGATATAGAGGAATAGAGCATGGAGAGGGCTGTGTCAGGGTGGGAGTCAGCCGGGGGGGGGGGAGGGGGCGAGAAGGTAGCAGCGAAAGCCTCAACTGACACGCGCTTCATGGGCCGGATGACCGAGAAGGTGGGTGGCAGTGAAGAGGGTGGCTTTGCCTGTGGGGTAGGGAGGGAGAGGTGGGAGGATAGGAGAAAGTGATCACTCCAGGAGAGAGGAGTGGAGAGAGGGAGGGAGAGGGGAAGGTCAGAAGAGATCAGAGCATCAAGAGTGTGCCCTGCAGAGTGAGTAGGCCCAGACGGGAGAATAGAGAGTGAGAGAGAGTTGCAGAGTTCGCGAAAGAGACCAGTGGGGGGACAGGAGGCATCGAGGTGGATGTTGAAGTCACCGAGAAAGAGGAGTTGGGTGGTTGAGGACAGGAGTGAGGAGGAGAGGTCAGCCCACTCAGAGAGGAAGGAGGAAATTTGACCAGGTGGCCGATAGATAGTAGCCACGGTAAGGGAATGGCTAGGAGAGAGAGAGAGTCGGCAGACAAGACATTCAAAAGAGGAGTAGGTCTGCGTAGGAGTGACAGTGGCAGGAATCCACTCAGGGAAGATAAGGGCAACACCACCCCCTGAACGGTTGGGTGTCTCTTGCCAAGTATCCCCTTTAAAAAACTATATGTTTTGGCGGTGTGACACAATAAACATACCTACATATTTAGAACTCTGCACATTTAGCAAAAGAAACAGTGAACTCTGTTCATGTATCATGACCAATTTTGGAGTACATAATTCATATGATAAATACAAGCGGCATGCACACACATTTAGCCAGGAACTACGCGCACTGACAAAGAAGTGTGAATGAAGGTTTTGTTATGTCCTTAGGTTTAGGCTTGCATTCTTGACTGAACACTGGCAATGTTCCTTTTATAAACTGAAACACAGAAGTTGCAGTGAAAGAGGAATTGGGCAATTCTGTGGACGCAGATTAATGTGAACCGAATAAGTTGAGCAATCTTGTCCCCCAGTGATAGGCCCACAACACCAAGAGTCAGACTTGACTCTGCAGAAGAGGAACAATGCAAACATCGTACCTTATGGTGAGAAGTGTAAGAGAACAGTGACAGATCGGACATCAGTAGACATGTCATATTCTCTTATTGAAGCCATGACGCCCCGATCCAAGTGTTTGAGGAGGCATGACCCTAACAGTGAAACTTAATGGAAGTAAACACGCCATCAATCATAGAGGGTTTACCAACCAGGAGAATGTTGTTTCTGACAATGAAACCCCTGTATGTCAAACACAAATGTCAAGCACTGGGAAAGGAGGGGGCGAGAGGTTTGTAGGCATAGATGGGAGGCGACAGAGAAACAGTGATGAGAGGAGGAGAAAGTTGGGTGCCAAGGAAAAAAGGCTGCAGAAGAGTGTGGTGACTGTATCCATGGTCACTCCCGCAGAACAATAGAAGAATTCTAGAAGAGCAGGAATTTATTTGAATTGAAAAGGGATTTCGTGGGTCAGGGAAAAGAAACTGGCCAGGTTGCAGAGGTACACAAGGGAACACATGCGCAGAACGTTAAACAAAAGAGAGAAGAGAATAACATGATGGAATCGGTCACTGCGCGGAATCGTATGCAGTGAAAGGTATAAGTAGGGCGTTCTATATCATATCGAATTGCACAAACAAGTTGAAAGGAAGCGAAATAGGAGGTGGGAAGTGGCTCAAACATCTAGAAGGAAATGAGTGAAAAGGACAGTGAAGAATGTAACCCCCATTTGCACTGCATGCCTCCTGGTGCGGAATGCAATTGGCTTTTCGCCTTGTTGAGATCAATAGCTGATCCGGGACAATCTGTTCCTCTTATTTGTTACCTACCAAAATCTGGGAGGCATAGATACGAGCTAAGTGCATTTCTCTGCAGCCCCATACTGAGTGGATGGAAGTAATCACAAGCCTCGCACTTAAACTCCCCACCTCCAGTTTGTCCTCAAAATGAGCGTGAAAGGCTAAGCAAATAATCTGCTTCTGATGGAGACCATTTGAGACAGAGAGGTCTCCTGAATAAGACTGATTGTAAAAGGTTGCTGACGGCACATGTGGGCTGGTCAGCAGAAGATTGCTGTACTGACCAGCACAGATCTCTTTAAGAGCAAACCCTCAAACCCCTGGGAAGGCCTCCACCTCCAGCTGCTGAACTAACACGAGCGCAAAACAAAGTGTAGTTAGTCTCGGAATCAGACCAGGGCAGGAGAAGGAAAGACACCGGTGTTCTGTTCCCAGCAGGACAAGAGTTTTTGAAAACCTTCAGAGAACTATGCAACATCACAGTAGCAATTCCATAAAGTGAGGCGGGTAATCAGGTGCTGAAGGGTGCACGAGCTAAGGCCTTAACCCCTAAAGAGACGGGTGTCAGTTGAGGCACCTCTTGCTCCATACAAATCACAACCACGCACTGGTAGTGGCAAGGGGTTCATCTGGCCTCGGTCAGGTGCAGCCTCAAATGCCCTAACTGATGCCCTCCGATGAATCAAGGAATGTAAAATTGACACCACTACAAGTGGGAACAGCAACACAGTAGAGCAGAACCAACACTGCGCTGCCCAGCCTCAGACATCTGGAACCCTTTCCATTAAGTTAGAGGTCGGATCTGTGCAGCTTTGCAGATGTTTAGGACTATGACCCCAGACCATTCACTATGCTTGCCAGGGCTAATGAGAGTGGTAGTCGAAACATCCGGGGAGCCACACATTGCAGACCAGGCATTAAAATGATAGCAGAGGCAACTCAATGCAACAAAAGCACACACTGAATGTCCACATTTAAGCAAATCAATGGGGCAGACCCATACAAAAGGAGGGACTAAAGACACATCATGAAGGTGGGGTGCATATGTTGCCATTTGCCAATGTCCGCACCAGTAGCTTTTGCTTAACTGTGAGCCAAAGTCTAGCCAATAAATACATGATCTGTTTGGTACTTCTCACGAGGATATCGGTTTGGGTCACAATGAGGAAGAAATGGCTGTGCCTATTAGCCGAGGCCGCTAGTATACATAGCGTTAAAGCTAGAAAAGGTCAAATGATATCAGATCCTGGGGCTGACCTACTGCCCTGCACCAAAGGAATCTTGCACTGTAGCTTGAACTGGTGGGGCTTGTGGGTTTCGTAGCCAAGTAGAGAGCATTGGGGTTGAGGGCGTGGGAGGTTAATAACTCTGCAGCCAGGGTGCCAAGACATGTTTTGCGCCCAGTGTCGCTGTCCTGTGATAGAGGGAAAGGGTGGCTTCACACTACCAGCAATAGTCAGATTTCTCCATAGGATCAGCAGTGGCTAAAGGAAGGTCCAAGCTCATTCACTGATATCAAATATTAGCCGGGTCGGTTGCAGGTGCCTGTGTTTAACATCACGGTCACAGGTTCAAATCCCGGCAGATCCACTCATCCCTTTGCCCTTTTGACGTCAGTAGAAAGCGTACCCTTGAGCAGTGGTCGAAGTGTACGAAAAGAAGTAGTGGAACTATGTTCCCTGCTGGCCTGCACCCACTCGCCACACACCCCATCACTATGTCCCCCCGACACACAATACACCCTCCCAAACACTTGCACCTGCTGTTTACAGCAACGTTCAGTAACAATACACTTCTGCTATCAGTCTATAGAACCATGAAAACTCCTGGAGGTGAACGTGCGATTCCCAAATACACTGGCGGTGTGCTTGGATCTTGTGTGAGAGTAAATTGTTGGATAGCGCGGACCTCTTCAAAAGGATCCTTTATGTTGATGACCTTGTGGTCTCCGAGGAGGAGATGCATAGAAACAACAGGTGTGAACCCAGTGAGAGGAGTTGCTTCCTGGCTTTCTTCGTTGGGGTCTTCTCTGGTGATATCAATAGGCAACGCTCTTTGCTTCCTCTCTCATCGCAGAAGGCGGCAAAGGAAGGAATTGTGGAGGAAGACCCTGGGGCTCCACATTGCAGTTACAAAGGTCATACTGGGTGAAGCTTGCAATAATATCGCTTCAGCAGGGCATTGGTGTGGATCCACCAACAAACCAGTTACGGCTGGTTCTGCCTTTGCCAGCATAGCCATATCCTCTGCCTGTATCCCTCAGCATCCTCTTATCCCACGACCTTCCAAGGGTACCTTCAATAGTCTATGCTTCTTACTGTACCATTGTACCCTGTCGCTTCATCCTCATCCTCTTGTACAGAGTTCTGGGGCTTCACAGCTAACTCTGCGCTATTTAAAACCCAGCATATGCAGCAGCAGGAAGATGAAACCGCCTCCAAGGCAGTCTTGGTAACATTGTTGCCAAGAGGATGGATTTAGAGCGCATTGTGCTTGTGTTGGTAGAGAATTGAAAAGCAACTACGATACAAAAAAAGTCATAGGTTGGCTGATTAATATGTCAATAAGTGAGCCCTAGCCGGATACGCAGGGTTAACTTTTTGATGATGTATTTATCATAGAATAGGAAAAGTATGTCATTACTATCAATTCGCTGGAGAGGGCCCTGATGATGCGAAACAGGATTTCTGTCAGTGATGTTTTCTTCCATTCCAGGGAAAGTAGGTTATGTTTTACCAGCCAATATCAACAAGGGTCCCTGTACCAAGGGCGCCCCTTTTGGGGATTCAGCTATCTGGCGACTCGCCTGCTAACCAAGGAAATAAACACTGCAAACTGTTGGCATTGTCACCCACCATCACTAACCTCTCCTGAGAGTGTTGTATGCCGGGCAACATACCACTAGTGGACTCACCCGTTAACGGATAACATGGAGCAGTAAGGAGGCTTGGGCCAGGTCCACCAAACCAACTAGCTTCACCTGGTCATTAATGAGGTGAAATGACTCGAGGCGGTGGGCCGACCTGGTCGGTAATAGCCTGCTGCTCAAGTTAACAGCCTGAGCAAAGTGAGGGCCCCTTAACATGGGCAGTGGTGCTGTTACTGACAAGGTTGGTCTGCGGCGACGGCTCATACCGCCATTAGTGCCCGCGTAGTTTCCTACCTGGGTGCTGATGGTGTTTAATTAAAAAAAAAAAAGAAAGTTACCTTGCGGAGCTGCATGGTACTGTACTTTGCAAGACCCTTTTTAAATGCTGGTGACCGCCACGTCATCAACAAGGAAAGAGAGTTGGGAGACTACGGAGAAGTGCCGTGTCAAACTGCAAGTTACGTTTATTTTTTACATTTTCATTAAACACTCTTAGCACCCACGTAAGAACTACACAGGTACTAAGAGTTGAGGGGGGAGCGGTGAAGGGAAGGAGGGGCCCTGGCTAGCATCACTCTGGCTTCCCAGAACACAGGCTTATGCTGGAGAATCCAGCCCTCATTCTGAGCATCCTGATTAGCCAGTGCCCCCCTGCAGGGTGCTCATTGAGGGGGGCTTAAACCTGGTAACATACCACTGGAGACCTCAACTGCTAACGGAGGAAGTGGAGCAGTGAGGAGGCTCTGGCCAGCTTACCCAACACCACTAACCTCACCTGATAATCAATGGAGAGCGGCTTCAACAAGATGACATACCAGCGCTAACCTCACCTAGGCAACAGTGGCTTACGCCAGGTTACACACCGGCACTAGCCTCACCTAGGCAACAGTGGCTTACGCCAGGTTACACACCGCCACTAGCCTCACCTAGGCAACAGTGGCTTACGCCAGGTTACACACCGCCACTAGCCTCACCTAGGCAACAGTGTCTTACGCCAGGTTACACACCGCCACTAGCCCCACCTAGGCAACAGTGGCTTACGCCAGGTTACACACCGCCACTAGCCCCACTTAGGCAACAGGTAAGCCAGGTTACACACCGCCACTAGCCCCACCTAGGCAACAGTGGCTTACGCCAGGTTACACACCGCCACTAGCCTCACCTAGGCAACAGTGGCTTACACCAGGTTACACACCGCCACTAGCCCCACCTAGGCAACAGTGGCTTACGCCAGGTTACACACCGCCACTAGCCTCACCTAGGCAACAGTGGCTTACGCCAGGTTACACACCGCCACTAGCCCCACCTAGGCAACAGTTACACACCGCCACTAGCCCCACCTAGGCAACAGTTACACACCGCCACTACCCTCACCTAGGCAGCAGTGGCTTACGCCAGGTTACACACCGCCACTAGCCTCACCTAGGCAACAGTGGCTTACGCCAGGTTACACACCGCCACTAGCCCCACCTAGGCAGCAGTGGCTTACGCCAGGTTACACACCGCCACTAGCCCCACCTAGGCAACAGTGGCTTACGCCAGGTTACACACCGCCACTAGCCCCACCTAGGCAGCAGTGGCTTACGCCAGGTTACACACCGCCACTAGCCCCACCTAGGCAGCAGTGGCTTACGCCAGGTTACACACCGCCACTAGCCTCACCTAGGCAGCAGTGGCTTACGCCAGGTTACACACCGCCACTAGCCTCACCTAGGCAACAGTGGCTTACGCCAGGTTACACACCGCCACTAGCCCCACCTAGGCAACAGTGGCTTACGCCAGGTTACACACCGCCACTAGCCTCACCTAGGCAACAGTGGCTTACGCCAGGTTACACACCGCCACTAGCCTCACCTAGGCAACAGTGGCTTACGCCAGGTTACACACCGCCACTAGCCCCACCTAGGCAACAGGTAAGCCAGGTTACACACCGCCACTAGCCTCACCTAGGCAACAGTGGCTTACGCCAGGTTACACACCGCCACTAGCCCCACCTAGGCAACAGTGGCTTACGCCAGGTTACACACCGCCACTAGCCTCACCTAGGCAACAGTGGTTTAAGCCAGGTTACACACCGCCACTAGCCTCACCTAGGCAACAGTGGCTTACGCCAGGTTACACACCGCCACTAGCCTCACCTAGGCAACAGTGGTTTAAGCCAGGTTACACACCGCCACTAGCCTCACCTAGGCAACAGTGGTTTAAGCCAGGTTACACATCGCCACTAGCCCCACCTAGGCAACAGTGGCTTACGCCAGGTTACACACCGCCACTAGCCTCACCTAGGCAGCAGTGGCTTACGCCAGGTTACACACCGCCACTAGCCCCACCTAGGCAGCAGTGGCTTACGCCAGGTTACACACCGCCACTAGCCCCACCTAGGCAGCAGTGGCTTACGCCAGGTTACACACCGCCACTAGCCCCACCTAGGCAGCAGTGGCTTACGCCAGGTTACACACCGCCACTAGCCCCACCTAGGCAACAGTGGCTTATGCCAGGTTACACACCGCCACTAGCCCCACCTAGGCAACAGTGGCTTACGCCAGGTTACACACGTCACTAGCCTCACCTAGGCAACAGTGGCTTACGCCAGGTTACACACCGCCACTAGCCTCACCTAGGCAACAGTGGCTTATGCCAGGTTACACACCGCCACTAGCCCCACCTAGGCAACAGTGGCTTACGCCAGGTTACACACGTCACTAGCCTCACCTAGGCAACAGTGGCTTACGCCAGGTTACACACCGCCACTAGCCCCACATAGGCAGCAGTGGCTTACGCCAGGTTACACACCGCCACTAGCCTCACCTAGGCAACAGTGGCTTACGCCAGGTTACACACCGCCACTAGCCCCACCTAGGCAACAGTGGTTTAAGCCAGGTTACACACCGCCACTAGCCCCACCTAGGCAACAGTTACACACCGCCACTAGCCCCACCTAGGCAACAGTTACACACCGCCACTAGCCCCACCTAGGCAACAGTGGTTTAAGCCAGGTTACACACCGCCACTAGCCCCACCTAGGCAACAGTGGCTTACGCCAGGTTACACACCGCCACTAGCTTCACCTAGGCAACAGTGGCTTACGCCAGGTTACACACCGCCACTAGCCCCACCTAGGCAACAGTGGTTTAAGCCAGGTTACACACCGCCACTAGCCCCACCTAGGCAACAGTTACACACCGCCACTAGCCCCACCTAGGCAACAGTTACACACCGCCACTAGCCCCACCTAGGCAACAGTGGTTTAAGCCAGGTTACACACCGCCACTAGCCTCACCTAGGCAACAGTGGCTTACGCCAGGTTACACACCGCCACTAGCCCCACCTAGGCAACAGTGGCTTACGCCAGGTTACACACCGCCACTAGCCCCACCTAGGCAACAGTGGCTTACGCCAGGTTACACACCGCCACTAGCCCCACCTAGGCAACAGTTACACACCGCCACTAGCCCCACCTAGGCAACAGTGGCTTACGCCAGGTTACACACCGCCACTAGCCCCACCTAGGCAACAGTGGCTTACGCCAGGTTACACACCGCCACTACCCAACCTAGGCAACAGTGGCTTACGCCAGGTTACACACCGCCACTAGCCCCACCTAGGCAACAGTGGCTTACGCCAGGTTACACACCGCCACTAGCCCCACCTAGGCAACAGTGGCTTATGCCAGGTTACACACCGCCACTAGCCTCACCTAGGCAACAGTGGCTTACGCCAGGTTACACACCGCCACTAGCCTCACCTAGGCAGCAGTGGCTTACGCCAGGTTACACACCGCCACTAGCCCCACCTAGGCAACAGTGGCTTACGCCAGGTTACACACCGCCACTAGCCTCACCTAGGCAACAGTGGCTTACGCCAGGTTACACACCGCCACTAGCCTCACCTAGGCAGTAGTGGCTTACGCCAGGTTACACACCGCCACTAGCCCCACCTAGGCAACAGTGGCTTACGCCAGGTTACACACCGCCACTAGCCCCACCTAGGCAACAGTGGCTTACGCCAGGTTACACACCGCCACTAGCCTCACCTAGGCAACAGTGGCTTACGCCAGGTTACACACCGCCACTAGCCTCACCTAGGCAGTAGTGGCTTACGCCAGGTTACACACCGCCACTAGCCCCACCTAGGCAACAGTGGCTTACGCCAGGTTACACACCGCCACTAGCCCCACCTAGGCAACAGTGGCTTACGCCAGGTTACACACCGCCACTAGCCCCACCTAGGCAACAGTGGCTTACGCCAGGTTACACACCGCCACTAGCCCCACCTAGGCAACAGTGGCTTACGCCAGGTTACACACCGCCACTAGCCCCACCTAGGCAACAGTGGCTTACGCCAGGTTACACACCGCCACTAGCCCCACCTAGGCAACAGTGGCTTACGCCAGGTTACACACCGCCACTAGCCCCACCTAGGCAACAGTGGCTTACGCCAGGTTACACACCGCCACTAGCCTCACCTAGGCAACAGTGGCTTACGCCAGGTTACACACCGCCACTAGCCTCACCTAGGCAGCAGTGGCTTACGCCAGGTTACACACCGCCACTAGCCCCACCTAGGCAACAGTGGCTTACGCCAGGTTACACACCGCCACTAGCCTCACCTAGGCAACAGTGGCTTACGCCAGGTTACACACCGCCACTAGCCTCACCTAGGCAGTAGTGGCTTACGCCAGGTTACACACCGCCACTAGCCCCACCTAGGCAACAGTGGCTTACGCCAGGTTACACACCGTCACTAGCCCCACCTAGGCAACAGTGGCTTACGCCAGGTTACACACCGCCACTAGCCTCACCTAGGCAGCAGTGGCTTACGCCAGGTTACACACCGCCACTAGCCCCACCTAGGCAACAGTGGCTTACGCCAGGTTACACACCGCCACTAGCCCCACCTAGGCAACAGTTACACACCGCCACTAGCCCCACCTAGGCAGCAGTGGCTTACGCCAGGTTACACACCGCCACTAGCCCCACCTAGGCAACAGTGGCTTACGCCAGGTTACACACCGCCACTAGCCCCACCTAGGCAACAGTGGCTTACGCCAGGTTACACACCGCCACTAGCCTCACCTAGGCAGCAGCCAGGTTACACACCGCCACTAGCCCCACCTAGGCAGCAGTGGCTTACGCCAGGTTACACACCGCCACTAGCCCCACCTAGGCAACAGTGGCTTACGCCAGGTTACACACCGCCACTAGCCCCACCTAGGCAACAGTGGCTTACGCCAGGTTACACACCGCCACTAGCCCCACCTAGGCAACAGTGGCTTACGCCAGGTTACACACCGCCACTAGCCCCACCTAGGCAACAGTGGCTTACGCCAGGTTACACACCGCCACTAGCCCCACCTAGGCAACAGTGGCTTACGCCAGGTTACACACCGCCACTAGCCCCACCTAGGCAACAGTGGCTTACGCCAGGTTACACACCGCCACTAGCCTCACCTAGGCAGCAGTGGCTTACGCCAGGTTACACACCGCCACTAGCCTCACCTAGGCAGCAGTGGCTTACGCCAGGTTACACACCGCCACTAGCCCCACCTAGGCAGCAGTGGCTTACGCCAGGTTACACACCGTCACTAGCCCCACCTAGGCAGCAGTGGCTTACGCCAGGTTACACACCGCCACTAGCCTCACCTAGGCAGCAGTGGCTTACGCCAGGTTACACACCGCCACTAGCCCCACCTAGGCAACAGTGGCTTACGCCAGGTTACACACCGCCACTAGCCCCACCTAGGCAACAGTGGCTTACGCCAGGTTACACACCGCCACTAGCCTCACCTAGGCGACAGTGGCTTACGCCAGGTTACACACCGTCACTAGCCTCACCTAGGCGACAGTGGCTTACGCCAGGTTACACACCGCCACTAGCCTCACCTAGGCGACAGTGGCTTACGCCAGGTTACACACCGCCACTAGCCTCACCTAGGCGACAGTGGTTTACGGCAGGTTACACAATGCCACTAGCTTCACATAGGCGACAGTGGTTTACGCCAGGTTACACATCGCCACTAGCTTCACATAGGCGACAGTGGTTTACGCCAGGTTACACACCGCTACTAGCGTCACCTGAAAGTGGCTTACGCCAGACAGCACCCCTTTAGTGACATCACCTGGAAACCAAGGAAATAAAGCATTAAGGAGCTGTGGGCAAGGTCACCCAACACCACTAAACTCACCTGGTAATCAATGGAGAGCTGATTCCACAAGATAACATACCAGCACTAACCTCGCCTGCTAATGGAGAAGGCTTACACCTGGTAATACTCTACCAAGAACCTCAGTTAAAAGAGAGTGGCTTACGCCAAGCAACACACCATCTGTAGTATCACCTGCTTACTGAGGCACTCGAACACCAAGGAGGCTTCGGCTAGTTAACCCGCCACCAGTGACCTCACCTTCAGAGACACTAGGACACAAAGGCAGCCAGAGGCAGGTCACATATATCTCTACTGACCTCACCTCGGTACACACACACACGCTGCTCACAGATGAAATGGCTGACATATGGCACACTCACGTTTCTAAGGTCAGGTGGGATTGCACAAGTGACTTCACTTGCTGGCTGAGCAATGCAAACCCCAAGAAGGCACAGGGAGGGACAGGGACACGCACCAGCGCCATTGACACCAGAAGCTTCAGGTCACCCAGTGGAGGAGGCTCCCACTGTCAAACACAATTGTGAGCATGAAGTTGACGCAGATCCCTTTCAATCTGCGTCCACTGTTACTGGGGAAGTGATCATTTCTATCAATTTCTCAGAAGACTGGAAAAATTGCTGCCAAAATGGAAATACAAATTCCGTTGTCTTTGGGGAAGAGTGGTGGAAATGAGCAGAATCAGGGTCACTCTACAAGCTGTTTCTTCACTATCACATCCCTGAGAAACTCCCTGATCTACTAGCATTTGCAGGTTTTATGAAATAGGAAATATCCCCATCGTGGATTCATTAACCTGATCCTACTCCAGAGCCTGTAGGTGAGAATATCATCCTCTGGGGTTCTCGCTGGGAACACCTGCCATAACCTTTCAATGAAGGTCAAGTGCTTTACCCAAACCTACTTCATAGCTGTATATAAAAAGCGGGTGGTTCTAGTCCCACTCTACAACCCATGCAGGACCTAACTAAAGTATTAACACAACTAAGTGAGTTAATGCATCTGCTGATGAGATGCGTCCAATCGGACGATCACGGAATGTATGTATGTATTGATTTTAGATAGAAGTGACCAAGCTGGGGAGCAGCAGAACTCAATTCAGCAAGAGGGTACTGTGATAGGGTATGCTAATGTGGAGTCGACCACCTTAGGGGTTCAGTTGAGAGGATATGGAGAGGGAAGATGCAGAGGGTTACAGGCAGCGAGCGGATGCACATTAGGGAAACCTGGACCCAGACTGTGTCATGGAGGTTCCGCACGCCTTGAGCCAGAGAGACCATCTCACAGGTTAACACAACCTTTCACATTGCAGACCAGGGGACATGGGGAAATTGCCCACTTTCCTTGGCGCATCGGAAGGGCTGGGGAAGATCTGGCACCAGGTCAAGACCAATTGACTCTGCCCAGCGCTTGGCACAACACCAGCTTGTCATCTTATCGCCTGACTTTACTAGGGCCTAGTCCGTCCCTGGTCTTCCGTTCTTCCAAAGTGGTTATGAGCAGTCACTTTTACTAACGGTTCATAAAAACTGGGGATGGATTTGAGGGGGCGTAGGAGGGGATGCTTGGTTTTGCTGTAAAGGCCAGCATGCCCGTCCCTATCAGAGAGTGGGTGCGGGGGCCTAGGCTTCTGTTGCTGACGTCACTCACAATGGGCCCTAGGGGAATAAGGTGTTGCTCTGGATCGACTGACAAGCCGGAAGCGGCTCGTCCCTTTTATTTACATGGTCACATGGGTACCCCACGTGACCATGACACCACCACGGGAAGGTACCATGTCCCCCAGAAGGGGTGACATGCAACATAGGGTAAAGTCTAAATGGCCACTTGACAGGCCAGAGTGGGCTGGTTTTCTGAGACAATGTAGCCATTTTAACGATGCAGTGCACAATATTGCTATCCCATTAGTCTTACAAACTCATTATTTACCTTAAATTTGCCACATAAAAGCACCCAAGGTATTACTCAAGCAGGTTGCTACGAAAAGCCATAAGTTGTGATCTGTAAATGTGGGCCACTTTTTGCAGCCCGGGACAATGTTTTGCCCAGCAGGCAGCCAACCCTAATACGAGGACGGCGGTGCTAAAGACACACTTTACTGCTAACGTTGGAATGCAAGGTCCACAAGGCTTGCAATGCATCACTTTTGCATGCATCCCGGCGTGTGGCTCTTGCAAGTGCCGCCAGGCTCCGAGGCTTTGAAACTCGAGCGTGACATGCCCGCCAAAGAGACACGGTTCACCTTCTGCTCCGCGCCCTTGCAGAGGGAGGCAGTTGCTGCGGTCAAGGTTGGCGCTCTGACCGCACGTGATCAGCTGGCTTCCAGAAGAATCTTGTCTTGCTTTCAGCCCCCACGCCCCCGCGTAGTAGTGTGCAAAGACAACTGGACGTGTTCATGTGCAAGATTATTCAACATTTGCACCAGTACTAAAGCCTGAGCGCGTGCTTAGATAATATAGAACGGAGCAAACAATTCTTTTTCACAATCCATATTATCTAAAAACGTTTGCACTAGCGCACAAACAAATCCGTAGTAAAACCATTTTGGGCTAAAACTGATTGAGGCTAAACCTGTTTGTTCGCTTCCTTACTGCTGCTAAAGAATTGCTCCATTATTTGGCATAAGAGCAAAGGTTTAGTAATCTGCCCCTGGTTGCGAAGATGCGCTTGCCTCATTCGCCCCTCGGACCTTGCTACCTCATGGCCTTTGAGATGCAGACATTTTCATGAAATACATATTTAAACAGTTACCAAGTTTGGCAAGTACGGGTCATGGCGAGGTATTGAGCAACCTCTTCCAACGAGCCGCCTTTGTAAGAGTGTGGTTGAATCCATGTTCCATTTAATTGTAGAAGTTTACACGCAGAGTGAGAAAGAACTATGGACCAGGGAGCAAGATTATCAAAACTTTGCTCTTGTGTCAAAAATAGTGCAAATCGATTTAGCACCAATTTTGCTGCTTAGACTATATAGAATGGGGAAAACAGGTTTAGGGACTGATTAATGGAAAAGTGCACATGGATCCCGCAAAATCTGCGTGCCGGAAATGACTTTGCGCGTCCCAGCACGCACACGATTTTGAGTGCGCTCTGCGCATTCATTGAATATTCCCTGCAAAATAGGAACGCCCACGACACACGCCCCTAGGCAAAGCAATCCCAGCGGTGTATACTGACCTTTGCGCACTCATCTGCAAAGTAATCCACCCTGGTAATACTGCATGCAAACCCCCTCAAATAGGGCAGAACCCCATCGACACTGCGTGGGGTCCCCTGTAACTATTCACAACACCCCCTCAATATGCATAGCATTTCTCGCAACAATAGTCAGTCCCCGGTAAATCTGCGTGTGAACCCTGGCTAACTCCTGTTACACTGCACACATGCATCCCTAACTTAAATCGGCACCCCAAATACATGCACGCACCCCTAAATTCCAGATTGGACCTTACCTTTGCGTGGTGATTCTTATGCGATTGGGACTTTACTCCTGCCTTCAGGTGGCAGTGTGGTCACAAGTTTTGCGTGCTGATTTCCCGACATTACATTGCACGGTCAGATCCATGAATACGCTTGGTTTTGTGCAGTTGTGGGCATACAATTTCCTCATGCAAGCCGACCCTCGGCATGCCCACTTTTCCTCTTGTTCTTCCTCATTTTGCATGTACCGCCCCCTATTTTCATCTCTGTGTAGGCCACACCGACACTCCGTGGAGTCTTGCACAATGCGCTGGACTGCACACAGGGACGTGCTGAACTTGCACGAAGGTCCCGCAGTGTACGGAAAAGGCCTGCAAAGTGAATTTGATAAATCGACGAAGGGGGTTTTGCACGCAGAATGACGCGCAACATCCCTATTCACCCTGCAAAAAAATCTATGAATAAGGTCCTTAGTCTCAATCGATATTATGTAAACATTTTGAATTAGGGCAAAAATGAAACAGATGCTTACATTTCGTATATTTTTTCCAAAACATGAAAAGTTATTTAGTAAACAAATTTCTTTTTCGACAATGCAGCAAAAATACAACAAAGTCGAATTATTTTTTACCATAGTGCAAACGTTTTGAAATAATACAGATTATGAAAGGCTTGACTCGGAGTACATGCAGTTTATGATTGCTGACTGTTGTATCCAGGTCATCCCCCCCTGTGTAAAGACCGTGGGAGTCTATTTGGACTCCAGCCTTTTTATGAAGCAACATGTTGTACACACCAAGGCCACATGTGCTTATATGACTAAGCTGATTAGGCAGATTAAGCCTTACCTGTTCTACAGCGAACATTTCCATGTTGGCTATGGCTCTGATAAATTCCAGAATCCACTACTGCAACAGCCTCCTGGTGGGCACAGCCAGGGGGTAATATTAAGACTCTGCAAGTGGCCCAGAATGGGGCTATTAGAGCTGTGTGTGCGTTGGCTAGAGCAGAGCTTGTTACGCAGGCTAGGAGATCTCTTCATTGGTTACCGGTCCACCACCTGATCTCTCACAAAATCTTATCCCTTACTCCTAAGTGCATGGCGAACCAAGCACCGCTGTGCCTATCTGACACAGCGGCTTCAGAAGGCCCCTGTTCTGCGGGCTCTACGCTCCAAACCTTTTGTGCCTCGTTTTAAATTGAAACATTTTGGGGGTAACTGTTTTGATATTGGTGCATCAACTCTGTGGCATTCTCCCTTGTGATATCAGAGATATCACATGTCTGGCTGGCTTTAAGAAAGCTATTAAAACCTTTTTTTTTCAATTCAAAGGACTAGTTATGGGTAGTAAGTAAACGCTGTCTAAATGGATTCTGGATTGTCGGCTAATTCTGATACTCTGCCTGTGTTATGTGTACTGTTCTGTCTGTGAGCACATTGGGGCTTGTGGGCGCGTTGCGTGGTATCAAAATCGAATAATAATAATAATAATAAAACACGTTTGCTCCACCCCGCGTTACCTAAGCATTTGCTACATTTTTAACACTGATGCTAATGTTTGATAATCTCGCCCCTTTGAGTCTTGTTCGGCTGCTTTCAGTTCCTGCAGCATTATTGAGCATGGCTGCCCTCCTGAGTAAAGTTGAGGGGGCAATGAGAGTGGCAGTAACAGAGCAACCTGGGACCAGGGACTGCTGTCTGTCTTAATTTAGAAGCCAACATTATCTTCTCAGTGGGATGCAATGCTGCGGGTTCGGAATAGGATCAATCTGTGTGTAACTGATTGTGTTTGATTTCGTTTTAAATTGTAGGATTCCATTTCATGTAGTGATAGATTTATGTTGGAAAATAACACTGCTTAATTAAACAATGGTTGATCGATGAATGTAAGTTTTACTTATATTATCTATAAAGTGCACAAACAACCCAGAGGCATCGAGGCTTTGTTACAGATAAAAGTTATTTGTATTATGTGTAACATATCATACAATTCCGTAGTAGATGGAAACGGTGCTCATTCTAGTCAAACAGCTGAGTTTTTACTGCTTTTCATAATACCCAGTAAGATTTGTCTGCTCTCAACGAAGGGGGGAAGGAGTTCCATTGTTTTACTGCGAGGTAGGGGAAGTTAGAGCCACCTCGTTTGACTTTTGGTAGGAGTAGGCGGTGTCCTGGTAGGTCTTGTAGATTGAGCTTTGGCAATGTTTTGGCAGAGGTAGGGAGGGGCTGTGTTGGACAAGCATTTATGGGAGATGGCAAAGTTTTGAAAATTATGCATTCTAGGATGGGTAGCCAGTGAGCATCTCTTTTAGCTGCTGAGATATGCTCTTTTTTTTTTAGGAATGTCCAGCGCTGCTCTGGTGGTATTATTCTGTATTAGTACCCGGTGAGGCGGAGGCAGGGGGATTGCGGCCTCCCAGACAATGGGGAAGCTCTGAATGTGGGCGTTACCAGATGGTAATCCTGCCGCCTTGTGCCTGCTCAGGGCTGGCGGCCGCCATCTCCCTTGCCGGGAATGAGTTAAGTCTTCTAATCCCCTACCCCCTTCCCCACATTTTATTACCCCCTCACACGTACCTGGTTTACGGGAGGGAACGCACTGGAAACACTTCTGTCTCCAGCGCGTCCACACCCAATCTGCGACTAGCCGCCATGGAAAGGAAGAAGGGACTACGTGTAGTCCCTTCTCTCTTTTCCATGACGGCCATTATTTCTGTTTATTTTTTTCTTTTTTTTTAATGCCTGCCATGGAAAGGGAGAAGGGACTATTTGTAGTCCCTTCTCCCTTTCCATGGCAGTCATTTTGTTTGTTTACTTTTTTTCATTGTTTACAATGGCCACCATTGAAAGGGAAAACAGACTTCGTCTTCCCTTCTCTGGTGGCCATTTTTTGTACTTTTCTTTTTCTGTTCCGAAACGCCAGAGCATTTCAGAACAGAAAGAAAATGCTTTTAGTACCCCGGTGTTATGGGCCGAGTTACTAATAACAAAAAGCCCCTCACAGGGGGGGCATTACCACTTCAGGTAATGCCCCAGGGCCTTCGTAACTATGGGCCCTGAGCCATTTCCTGAGTGGTAATGCCCCTCCCCCCTGCTTGGAGCTTATTGCTTAATTACTTGTAGTTTTGGGATGTTTCTGGAAGCGGTACCTGCAAAGAAGACATTGGAGTAATCTAGCCTTGAGCCGATGACTGCTCAGGCAATTGTTAAGCAGCTGTTTTTAGCTACTAAGGGTCTGGCAACTTTGGTGACAAAGGCTGCTGAGGAGGCAATGGCGTTCACTAGCTGGGACATGGAAAGGGTGGAGTCAAGGTGCACCTCTAGGGATTTTATGGCTGCTCAGACAGGGATCAAGATTTTATCGATCTAGAAGGCAGTGTATTGTTCATCAAGACTTTTAAGAGTTGTGGGTGGTCCGACAAACAAGACTTTGGTTTTGTAGCTGTTTAGACATAGTTGGTTTGCCATCATCCATTACTGGATCAGGGAGTAGGTGTTGTTGAGGATCTTGGAATCATTTACATAATTGCCTGTGATTGGGAGCAGAATTTGGGTGTCGCCGACGTAGTTAGTGTAGGCTATGCCGAGGGAATCCAAGATGTCGAAGAGGGGCCTAGTGAAGATGATGTGTAGGGTCGGGGAATGGCACGAACCTTGAGGTACACCACACAGGATGGGGAATGGTGAAGCGTTAGCATTCTCTGAGAAGACCCTCATGACTTCCTTCAAGAAAGGAGGTGAGATCCAGGCAGTGGCCATGGGGGAGATGTTTTCAGAGGTATTGTGGTGGTGGCATAATATTTGGTGGTCAACCAGGTCAAATGCAGCAGACCGATCTAGGAGGAGGAGAAGTGCCGACTTTCCCTCATCGCTGATCCCATCCATCTGATTTGTTAAGTCTAGCAGATTCTGTACCATGGCCGGTGTGGAAGCCAGACTGCTGCACTCCTAGGATGTGGTTGGTTTCAAAGAAGTGCTGCACTTGTAGATAGGCTGCCCTGTCAAGGATTTTTTGTAGGAACTGGACTGTTGTAATTGGCCTGTAGTTGGTAGGAAAAGAGGGGTCTAAGGAAGTTCTTTTAAGAGGGGGGGGGGTACCAGGCTTCCTTAAAGCTGACAGGCTCTGTGCTTGACGAGAGTGAGGCCTGTATCAATGAAGTGATGAGTGGTGTCAGGATTTCATTAAGTGTTCATTTTAACATTTGGATGGGGGCCGCATCCAAGGATCTATCCAGTTGTCAGGTTATCCAGAACAACGCGGTCAGAATAGTAAAAAATCTGAAAAGGAAAGACCATGTTACCGAAGAGAGGCTAGCTCTGCACTGGCTCAGAGTAGAGGAGCGTATTAAGTTTAAAGCTCTCTGCCTGGTCCACAAATGCCTTTATGGCACAGCGCCTTCATATTTGAAATCACACTTAAGGCCCTACAACCCCACCAGAAACCTACGCTCGGGTGGAAAATGCCTTCTGCACGTGCCCAAGTTTAAGCTAAAAACAGGGCTGGGCAGATCCTTTCTTGTGCTGGCTCCTAAACTATGGAACAGTGTCCCGGAATCACTTAGGTCCGAAGTCAATCACTCAGTTTTTAGGAAGAGGCTGAAAACATACCTCTTTAGATAGGATCGTGGGCGTAGGACCTCAATCTGAGACCTTGCCGCTCAATAGCTAGCTGTACCATTTGTCCGTCTCATACGTGTTGTCCGTCTTGTTGTCTCGCAGTTTCAGTGATCTTTGTACAAGCGCCCTGATGCCCTCGGGCTAACGGCGCTATATAAAAACTAAATACATACATACATACATACATACATACAAATGTAAATGTATGTATTTCCATGCTCCGTGGTTTCACAGCTAGCTCCATGCTGCATAATCCCAGTATGTGCATCCATACAGACAAGTATTTAATGATTACCTTGATGGATTATTTTGAATGGCTGTACTGTAAGAGATGAACGATGTGTGAAAACGGTATCATGTATTTAAGATTTCTTCCTAAACTAAATAGAACTATAACAACAGTCCATTGCCTTTACACAAAGTCAGAACTGGGTGTACCTCTGGCAAAAGGACCACAGTTGACAGCAATGCGAAAGGACCACGGACGGCAACAGCTCGAAAGGACCACAGATGACATCAACATGAAAGGACCACGGATGACATCAACACGAAAGGACCACAGATGCCAGCAGCAAGAAACAAATAGGCAGGTTAGTACACTGGAGATTTGGTCGCAGGAGAATTGGTCATAATTTCTTTTGCGGATTTTGCTTCATATATACGTGGGGGTGGGTATAGGGATATCATTAATGTAGGGGGTTAAGAGGAGGCTGCAGGGGGTCTCCCCCAAATATTTACGCGCCAAAATACATCTGTAAAAAAAAAAGAATCGACTAATTCTCCAACGACCAAATAGATTCGACCAAATCACCCCAAACCGCATGGAAAACCACAGATGACATCAACATGAAAGGACCACAGATGACAGACATCATGTTAGACGCCTGTGAGGATCATTTACCCGATCCATCACACCATCGACACAATTACAATGTGTTGAGAATCCCCCCCCTCACAATGTCCCCTCACAGAACATTTATAACAATGAATCTCAGTTGCAATGTCTGCAGCCTATCACAGGGCCCTTTAGGAATAGCCCCATGGGTCCTGATGTAATGAATTCTCCTCTAATCCCCTCCTGGCATGGCAGCGGAGCACAGGCGACTTCCTTGCTCTGTTGCACTTTGGCTTATTATTCAGGAGAGGTGGCGACACGGTGAAGAGCGGGAAAGGGGGTTGCTTTTATCGATTGATTTCCAATATATGGCTGTGATATTGATCTCTGTCATGCCAATGAAGAAAGGGAAGGTCAAACTAGCTCTTTGTGGAAGTCAGACATGACTAAGCAATGCATTCAGCATCAGAGCAGAGACAGTGCACAGCACTGAGAACATATGGAGTGTGCAGAGAACAGGCAGTGCTGTGCTGCTACTGGATCCTCAAGCAAGCATAGGGCGCACCACCCGCTGGCCTCCGGATCAATGCTGCTCTTGTAATGGGTCCTCCACCCCATGGCTTTTTCAAGTAATTTACCAATGGGCCCTACCAAAGGTCACAGTCCAGCTCCACCTTTGATCTTCTCCTGCTCCTCTCCAATGAATCCTGCCATAGGTCGCAGAGCAGCCCCGCCCACTGACCTCGTGTGGCTCTTCAATGGGCCTGTCAATGGTCACAGAATAACTCCACCCCAGACTGTCTCATGCTGCTCTCCAATGGGCCCAGCCAGAGGCCGCAGATCAGCTCCACCCAATGACATCATGCTGTTCTCTAATGGCTCCTGCCATTGGTCCGAGTAGAGCTCCACTTATTGACCACTTATTACCGGGATCCTGAGTTAAACATGTACTACCTTCCCAAGTCCCTTCTTTCTTTGACCAGCAAGAACTGCCCTTGGATTGGGCCCGGTGGGGGGATCAGAGGCCATTTTCTAATTTACTCTCCCTGACTTCCAGGGGCTGTTCTTTAATGGGGTCTTGCTGTAGGTGTAGCTCTTGGCAATATGCTCTCCTGGTCCCATGTGAGGTGTCACCTGCCCTTTCCCGACAGAGGTGAAAGGGACCTGAGCTTTGGTTACATCTATGAATCCATATATGGTAGGTTTTGAAACAGCTGTTTGGGATCCCTGCGTGCACATCCCTGGCAAACACAACTGTACCAAACACATTGTATTTGTTTATTTTATTATGAGTACTTGTTGAGCGCAAACCTAGCTTCTGGAAGCAATGGAGCACTGCACATCAGCAGAGGCTACAGGCATACATTACATCAGTGGTCTGCAAGCTGTGGCTCTCCAGATGTTTTGGACTACAAATCCCATGATTCCTCACCACTAGCTATGCTCGCTATAGTTGATGGGAGCTGTATTCCAAAATATCTAGAGAGCCAAAGGCTGCAGGTCCTTGCTTTAGATGGTTATGGTGTAGAAGACCATACACATTGGCTTTTATCACCAGTATACCAAATGTGGTAGGAATGAATAGTTTACAGTTACAGTTATCGGGCAACGTTTAACAGTGCTGAGAAGGGTTTATACTGGTGCCTGGTATGCCCTAAAAGGTGGTTGCCCCGAGGGATACTGGGATTTGTGAGTTTGGGAGGGGGTGTATCTTATGTGATGTGAAGAAAGCGTTCCTTGACAAAGAAACCATGAATAAATGAAATAATATCTACCCCAACTTAAGTCCTAAGGAACTTCAAATGTTAGCACTGGGTGCAAGGAGGGGCCTCACAATCTCCCCTAACCAGTAACCTGAAAACGCTACCACCCAATTTTACATGTGAACTTCCCTCAGTCAGACACCCAGCACTATCCGTAGAGGAAACATGCGCTGTGGGGAGGACAATGTGCACTCACACCTTGGATATCAGCTGTTGGGCACGCGACTCATATACCTAAGGCATCCCAGGTACTCTGCTTCCCAAACCCTAGTGTCCAGTATGATGAACCTATATTTAGGGTACCCTTTGATCTGGCTTCTGCCTCAGTGCTTCTGTTGAATTTGTGGTTGAGACGCGATCCTCCCCCTCAGTGTATCCCTCTATGGACATCTGTGAAGATCCTTTCTAGGTAATAGTGCAAAGCCTGGACCCCCGAATAGGCAAACTAGGCAATCACACCTAGACAGGCTCCCAATTTGGCTCCCTTAGGACCAGGGGTGGCCACCTAACGAGTCCTAATATTTGCCAGTGAAACACAGATTGAGGTCCCCCTGCACACTGGACTAAACTACGTTCTCACCCAATGCTCAAAGAAAGCATCCTCTCGCTGATGGTCCAGCTTTTCACCCCACCTGATGTCCCATGAAATATGCTCCACAAGCCCTGGTGGTCTGAAAACGTGAGCTAAACAGAATCACGGCAGTTTTTGAGGCATACCGGAAACTTCCTCCCTTAAACAAAGGAAAGGTTGGTAGCAGGAGATTTTTTGATTCTTCTAACACTTGCACATGTGAAGTTTGGGGTCTTAAAGAAACATCACCACCAGAAAGGTTCACCCATTCCGCACCCATGTTTGGGGTGGTTTCATGAAACTGTGTAATCCAAAGTAATAAGGATTGGAAAATATTACCTCCAGATTGAGTTGGATACTTTATCGCTATTCAAAGCAGTGGTTGAAAGACAGATCACCCCATGGATAGAAGTGATGGCAGTGATCGAAAACATTTCTGATAGGGTACCAAAATCAACAGCAATTGCAGTACTGCAGCCTGAAATAATGTGAGAAGCCAACACCGAAGTGTCGACCACCCGCCAGTTGTGCTTCCTAATCCTTTGTTTAGGAGGGGCTGGGAGCGGATCCAAACAATCAACTACAAATGGTACAACAAGGTGATCAGACCACGCAACCTGAAAAGGGGGAGATATACCAAGTCCTACTGATTACAGTTCATGGGTGGGTTCAGCAACAGACTGCCACAGAGAAAGATCATCCATAGCCTCAATCAATTTGGCTGCATTGTGTCTGAGGAATCATTACATTTATAATTAAAATCACCCACAACAATAAGATTCAAATGTTATAATTGATGTGATGCAAAAAAATCAGTAAAGAGGTCAACGAACATAGAATAGTAACCAGGAGGGCGGTAAACTGTTAAACTGTGAACAGTCTTAGAGGCCGAAATCGTCAAACGGACCAAATGTGCCTCAAACCTAGAAAAAGTAGGCAGAGGAATAGCACTAAATGTAAATGTAGATTTGCCAATGAAAGAAACACCACCCTCAGGATGGCTAGATATTGGGTCAAATCTAAGAATGTTATATTCACAGGGGAGCGTTGCCACCACTGCTGGACCCAACGACTCAGATGTAAGCGTTCACGGACGAAAGACTAACAAGTATGAAGGAAACACTAAACTTTCATCCACCAAGTGCCGTAATGAGGCAAACGCAACCGTAACACACAGGAAGTTTTGGGAGCAGGCAACCAAGCAAGCAAGGTAAGTAGAGCAATAGTAAAAATACAACCACAGAAATACTATCACGTAATGCTAAAATTAGAGCAACAAGCCGATGTCTCCTTTCCTACTCTTCTGGCTTTATCTTGGAGCTCGGGAAACAACCTGTACAATTTACCTGCAATAGTGGTGTAGAGTGCTTTGAGCACCCGGGAGTGGAAACAAAACGGAGGAAGGCACCGCCGCTCCCCTCCCTGTTATCTATCTTGCATTACACGTTCAGACCTTAATTCAATACTTAAAACAATGTCATCCTCGATTCAAAACAGGTGCACATTTCGTTAAACCCTGTGTGCAACTGTAAGGTGTAAAAGCAAGGCGTTAGCTATGTACGCTTTACTTTTACACTCCAGAGCATTCTACAGTCATTTGGATGTGGAGAAAGAGCACGAAACGGAATGCACATTTCTGCCGTAGTGCATTCTTCCGCCGACCTCAAAGGGCATCACATGAGATTGCATGCATGCAGGCATCAATGGAGTGCATTCCAATGCAATCTTCCTGTTTTTTGCACCTGCTAAAGGCAGGCAGATTCCAAGGGAATCCATTGTAAATGGCATCTCTAAAGTGTAATTTGCAGGCCTGTTTATATTTTCAACAAAATTGAGCGTAACAGCAAAGAGCAAACGTGATTTCGCCTGTTGTTACTCTAATTTTGCACACTGATTTTTGAATGTGCAAAATTGCAAACAAGGTAACCCCGCAGCATGCAAGTGCGTGGTTCTCTTTATGCAACTACCAGAAAACAGCCACAGAGAATACGCTGATCTCTGATTTCACAGCGTTAGGTCCCAGACAATTTCCTGGCGTTTACCGCATATGGTTGATCGCTGATTATATCTTAGTGGGTCATGAGCCATGTCCTCATCCCGACTTTCAAGTGCTTTTTTGACTGGGCCATGCTAGGCACCAGACTATTTCTTCACCTTGGCCACCCTGGGTTGATCTTAATTGGATGGTACAAGGTCATACACCATGTCCTCAAACTGACTTCTCAGAGCTGCTCTTTCATTCATAGTGGATAATTGGCTATTTCCTCATCCTGGATTCTTGTTTATGATTGGGCCATTGACGTCATAAACCATGTCCTCACCCTGTACTCTCAGGCATCCTTTTTGTTTGGGCCATCATCGGCTTGGTCTTTTGTAGGTTATAAACCATGCCCTCATCCTGGCCTACCAGGGCTGCTCTAAGTTTGAGTCTTCAAAATGTTATTGAACTGCTCTAATTCCTTCTGTGTTAAAAAATGATGAGGTAGCTGTGGTGTGTTGGGAGACAGACTGGGACAACCAAGAGGTTGAAGGAGAACTACACCCCATTAGGTGGAAGCAACCAAGAGAGTGGAAAAAGAGTGTGTTTTTCTCAGGAAAAGAAGTAGGAGAGAATAGTCAGAGGCACAAAGCCAGTGAATGAATGAAATGAACTGGCCTAATTTGTTATCTATAATGGCAAAGGACTGTACATTGAAGACTGTGCTCAGGCCTGCTCGGTTGTTATTGAGCTGATCTTCCTTCTTCTCTAACCAGCTGGGCCAAGTGTACACAATAGGAATTTAAGAAAGCTCAAAATACTTGAGTGTGTCAGTAGTTTAAGGTCTTTAGCCTACTTCACGTGGATCTCAAATAAAGTATCAATAGCACCAGTGCAAGGATCCCATACAAGATGGATCTGGCCCAGTGTTCCGGGAAGCTGAATGCTGATCTTCCCATCAGTGCACATTTGGGGACGCATTTAAAGAGATTCTGAGCATCCCTTGCCAAGCGCAGGGTATGTACTGTGATTCTGATGCCTGCCTTTTAATCTTCCAGCGCGTTATCAAATTCACAGAGTTGTACTATCTTCTAATGGATATGGCCTCCTTTGCAGATTCCTTAACCTTGAAACGCGGAGCCTGCCAGCTGGGACCTTGGCCATTTGTTAATCATCTCATGCCACCAAAAAACCCGTAGTGACGTGAAGGTGCACCTTACAGCCTCCACCAGAAGGGACCATGATATCTGCGTTGCAAGTGGAGTCACTGCCCTGAGCCCACAGGTAGCAGTCCTCTAAACAGAGGAACTTGAATATAACAGAGAAGGAGAAGGAAACGGATGTTTCCATCAGGGACCCACCTACCAGGTCACCTACCAGGTCAGTTGTAATGACGGTCCCTGACCCGTAGACTCTGTTGCCCCCTCCCTCCATCGTCCCAGCAGCATTGGGGGCTTGGAATCCTTCCTGCATGCAATGTTGGCTGTGTTTGCAGGAATGCGACACCAGCTGATGTGGTCCACTCCCACCATGCCTGGTTGCTGGGTTTTCATCGCAGCATTTTTATACACTGTCATTTTCACGGTGGTGTTTTCACTGGGGCCGTCTGTCGCATTAAAATATTTATGCTTGCTTTCCAATGGGCCGGCTCTCCGGCAACAGACGTGTAGCGGATCCGGCCAGCCTCAGCCGCATAAATAAAACTCAATGTTTTTTTTGTTTTTTTTAAACAAGCGCTCCAGTCACTGGTAAGCAACGCAACGAAAAGCGCTTTGTATATCCTAAGCACCTTCACGGGGCTGGGGGCTCTAATCTGCCCTGTGCGCAGCCACACAGCCCATTACATTACCGTCGGTTATATTTCGTTGCGTTGCTTACCAGTGACTGGAGTGCTTTTTTTTTTTTAAAGCGCTCCAGTCATTGGTAAGCAACGCAAGGAAAAGTGCTTTGTATAAACTTAAGCAAATATAACTGACGGTGATGTAAGGTGCTCTGTGGACAAATTTGGGATCTAATCTGCCCTTTGCACAGCCACAGCGCCCCAGGAGAGTATCCAGCATTGCAAGAGTGGGGGTGGGGGGTGAGCCACGAAAAAAGTCTGGCTACTTTACCCCCAAATGCAGTGCACACAATTCCATATGGTCTCATTCGTGCCCTCAAACCGCCCACCCCTGCCCCAATCTACTTTTTTTGGTAAGATTAGTGGTAGATGGCATTTGAACACATAACACAATTAAATGAAACTGCAGAATCATTACAGATGCAGGAAACTCATCTAGTAGAGCTCTGTCCAGGTGTCCTGGGGCAAAATACATACAAACCTCCTAATTTGCATATGGATTACATCAACAGAAACGACTTCACAGAAAATGACATTGCAAAGAGCATCAGTCTTTGATAATTGGAGGCACCATGGAAGCGACTTTAGAATAAGTTGCCATAAGTAAGTCAAGTGGCAAATACCTTTGTGGTACAAAATACTTAAATTGCACTATTGTTATTTATGGAGCAACTCTATAGTCAGTTTTTTTTTTTTAAATAACAGCATTATATATTAACATAAGCTCTGAAGTGAATCACAGAGCCGTGGATAAGACACAGTGTGATTAAATGATCTGCACAGGATCACAGACTTTGGTTAAATGGTCCAACCGGGATGTGGACCATTTAAGCAACTGAACACATCTTCACATGTTTAGTGGATATAGATATTTATTAAGGTTTCCCTTTGCATTTCATGTGCTTAAATAATACTTTATTTAAAGCAATTCCTTGGAAGCAAACCACATTACATAACAAACGACCCTTTCATAATTAACTTTACACTGTATACATCATTATAGAAATGTATTGAGCAATAAGAGGATGGCTTTAGTTTTTTTCTCCCCATCCTGCATGAAAAGTCACAATAGCATCATAGAGATGAATGTTAGCCTAACAAATCCCCCTTGGGTAAAGCCATAGGGCCTCATTACACGGACGGCGGTAAGGGTTTACCGGTACCGGTATTTTACCAGTACCGGTAAACCCTTACCGCCTTACTACGAGGTCCCTTTGTGGGTTGGAGAATTTAACGCCTGCTTTTTGTAGGCGTCAAAAACCAACCCGCAAAGGAACCAGGGAGCTAATTACAGCACCGCAATTTGCGGTGCCGTAATTAGCACCTTCCCCATTCCCATTATGCCCTATGGGGCAAAAATGGGAATGGGGAAGGGCAATGGGGGAAGGGGGAATTACCGCCCCACCAACCTTGGAATAGGGCGGTAATTCCCCTTTCAACCATTGCGGTGCCGGTATTTTACCGGCATGGACCAAGGTGCTAATAGCACCTTGGTCCACCGCCGTCTGTGTAATGAGGCCCATAGTCATTATTTCATAGAGCCTGTAGCATTATGCACCCTTCTCACTGCTGATCACTCACTCCCATGCACATTTCTAAAGCGACAAAAGTCCCTGTTAATAGCCCCCCTCCCTCCCATCAGTGGCCAATGGCTCACATTAGCTCACAGAGCTCCTTGGGACATTGTCCTGGCAGCAGAACCCCTCTCCCATTCGGAAAGTGTAAGGTGTCCTGCCAGTACAATGACCGTGCTGAGCAGAAATTGCTCAGCACACATTGTTCTCCCAGCGGGACACCTTTCCTGTTTGGCACCCTCATTGAGGTGCCGAACGGGATAGGTGTCCCAGTGACAAAAGTCCCGGCCAGGCTCTCAAAAGAGCCTGTGGGGGCAGCCTGCCCCCCCTGATCCCTTGCTCGGTACGCCACTGCAGAGCACATTACATTACTGTTGGTTATATTTGTGTAAGTTTTACTTTTGCATTGTACAGAGCTTTGAACCATGTACTGTACTTAACGTTTTTTTCTTTATCGTCCCCTAGCTAAGTGACCTGTTTCTCGAAACAGGTCACTTATCGGTACTTATCAGGAAAGGCTAGAGTTCACCATCGGTTAGCGGTGAACTCTAGTATTTCCCTAGGGTGCTGGTAGGAGATGTGGGGTGGGAAGTAGACATGTGTGTGTTTAGTGTAGGGTCGGTGTATAAAAACTTTGGAGTTTGGAAAGGAAGCAGCATGAAAGAAATTGCACCGTTCTAAAACAATTATTTTGAACATTTCCTTTGATCGGAGGTCAATTGCCAGCTCAAACCCCCTCTGAACTCTGCCTCCTCAGAACTCCACCCCCTCCTCCAAACCCCACCCCTATCCCAGCCCTTGTGGGCTCCCCTGCCAAAGTGTTCCCATTCCCACCACTGTATACATGCGTTGTGTGTTTGGGGTAGCTGATTGGGGGGTGGCAGGGTGAGGTGGTGGGGGTGCGTTAGAGGGGGTTGGTGGGGAACCCCTCATTAAAAACAAAAACTGCCTCATTGAAAACAACACAATGAAAATGCAAGTGTTCAAAATAGTGGGGATGAAAACACGGGAAAGCCACCATTCCTGGTATGCAGGGAAGGTCCAGTGACCGGGGGCTGCCGGGCCCTTTGGCACTGGTGGTATCACCAGGACTGAAGCACCAGACACTCTGAGTGTTGAATTTAGGACAGCGCCGCAGTGTGCGACCATGGTTCCAGAAGGGTGCTGGAAATGGTGCGACAGGTGAACTGGAGTTCTGTGGACCTTGGAGTGGAGGACACAGCCTTGGAGTAGTGTAGGAAGGTGTATGGCTTGTTGGGCACAGAGGATGCTGGTGATTTTGACATCCAACATTGGGAAAAGCATTACTCCAGGGCCTGTGAGGATTTTGGGGAAGTGTCCGAGGACCTGTTGGATGAGGTCTTAAGTGACCTGCAGGATGCCAGTGGTTTGGACACACCACCTGAGATTGTCGTCAATGACTGCGCACCTGTGGGACCTAATGAAGACGTCCGCTCCTATATGAGCGCATGCTGGGTGCTGTGGGCATCCGGATGTCAGACACAGTGAATCAGAGAGAAAAAGACAGACCTACTGATGCAAACCACCAGACACCTTCTTGGTAGTTCGTGCAGAGAATTTTAGCAGGTGTCCTAATGCTTTCCCTATCTTGTCCCCAGAGAGGGAGTCAAAGAGAATAGACGCCCTGAAGCCACGAAGGCGTTCAACGTCTGGATCTTTGGCTTTGTGGTCTGTCATTTGGGCTACCACTCTTGGTTGTTATCAGTTTGCTTTGAGGCAGGTTGTGGAAACATGTATTGACCACTTCAAGGCGGGAAGCTGGGATGTTATGAGAGACACATAATGCAGGCCAGTTTGGACACTGCTGTCTGGGTGGCCAGAGGGATGGCAATGTCGGTGTGTTTTGAATGGTTGCACTCTTCTCGTTTTTCACCTAATGTGCAGGTGAATATTATGGACATGCCCTTTCAGGGTCACAAGCTTTTTAGGGACAAGTAGGATCATGTTCCTGAGAGGTTCAAGGAGTCGAGACAGGCAGCTCGATTCTTGGGAGTATCTGCTACTCTGCAGCGATGCTTCATGGATCAACAGTTTCAAGGGCATGCCCGCCACCCCCATGTAAGCAGTGTTTCAGCAGAGGTGCTATTGTCGGAAGCCAATCTTACAGAAATACATCAAAAGGCGGGGGCCAGAGAAAGGTAGCCACCCAGCCTGCAGCATTTTAGGGGGCACGGGCCCTGGGCAAGCCTCTTTGATGTGTCCTTGGGTCATCACAATGCCAGTGGGGTGCAGGCTGGGGGACTCCTTTGAGGAGTGGAGGACTGTAATTGCAGACCAGTGATTGTGGAAACAAGTTACAGCATCCCTGCTTAACCTTTCCCTGAGACTCACCTCTGGAGCACTGAAGATACACGCTCTACCAATCACAATTGCACCTGGAACTTGTTCAGATGTTCCCGAAAATGGCCATAGAAAAGTAGCTGGCAGAGAACCGGACACTAGGTTCTACTCCAGATAATGTCTGATGCCAAAAGACAAACCTGGGAAATGGCTGCCAAGCCTAGATCTACAGGCCAATTGAGTCCGTTTGCATGATTGGCTCCCAAGTACTGGAATTCCCTGCCTCTTGCTGAACATTCTTCTACACTCTCTAGTTTTCACTCCACCTTAAAAGTTCACTGTCTCTTACCTTTTCTCCCTGTTGGACATTTTCTATGTTGTTATCCTTAATATTGTACTGTATTGTTATGTTTGTTTGTTTATTGATACAGCGCGCCAAACCCGGGGCTATCTGGGCGCATTTGCAAACAGGTTACAGATAGGCAAAGAGCGGTTGCAACCAAAGTACATACAGATTGTACGTAGATAGGCATAGAGAAAGTTACGAACAATTGTGTAAAGTATGTACAGAAAGGCAAGGTTAATACAGTGTATAGCAGACCAATACAGTAAAAGCAGACTGGCACATTTGGCTGTTATTGACTGAAGTTAGACTAGAAAGAGTCATTGAGGCATAGTAGGCCGTGAAAAGAACACTGTCCTCGGCAAATTATTGGTCCTTCTCCGACAACCAATTTATGGTGTTTCTCCTGAAGTTAGGGAAGGCATGGTCAGACCTTAGAGCGCCTGGGAGTGTGTTCCAAAGCTGGGCTGCCATAACCAGGAAGCTGCTCCCCCCTGCTGTTTTTAGTTTGTACTTGGGCACTACCAAGCGGGAGGAGTTCACCGACCTAGTAAGGCGTGAGGAGTATTGTAAGACAGATTTCTCAGTTAGGTATTGTGGGGCAGTGTGATTAAGGCATTTGTGGGTTAGTGACACTGCTTTAGGCTACATTGCGCTTTGGCGAAAGTGCTTTATCAATTCAATAAAATACAAATACAGGGCCTGAAAAAATACGTGAGAAAGGAGAGGTTCAAGAAGGTGATGTTGTCCCAGGTTTTGGGCTCATTGTACTGGTTGACTGTTGTCCCTGGACCTCCAGGGTGCTTATTTGAACTTGCCCATCTTACCAGTGCACAGAAAGTACCTGCATTTGGTGGTTGGATGCTGGCATTGGCACTACAGGGTGTTGATTTTGGTCTAACGTCATCTCAGGGGCAGTCAGCAAGGAGCTGGCCGTTATGGTATACCATCTGCAGCTGGCAGGCATGGAAGTATTTTGCTGCCATTATTACTGGCTGGTAAAATTGTTAAGTCAGGACAGCCCAGGAGCTGCTCCACATTCTGTGATTTTTCATGAACATTAAGAAGTTAAATCTGACACAGAGCATGCAGCTGCAGATCATAGTGGTACTGTTAGACACAGTGTCTATGAGGGTTTTCCCACCACCCGAAAGGTTTCAGGCTGTCAAGGTGATGCTGGACAGCGTATCTCGGTGGTTATGCTTGCCTGTTGGGCCTGATGCCCTTGTGCATTCTTCTCGTCCCTCAGGCGAGGCTTCACATGAGGAGGCTTCATTGGGAGCTCAGGTTCATCTGAAACCAGTTGACTGGTTTTCCAGAGGCAAGCTATCAGTGAGCGCCAGCTTGGTGAAGGACTTGTGTTGATGGAATAGAAAGGAAGGGAGAATGTTGTGGTGGATGACGAATTGAAGTCCCAGTTTTCCAAGCACAAGTTATCACGGATGCTTCTATGATGGGCTATCGGGTTTATCTCGATGACCTGGAAGTATGAGAGAGATAGTCATAGAGTGTGGTGAGGCGTCACATCAATTATTAGCATTTGAGAGCATTTCACCTTGCCCTTAAAGTCACAATTGCTGGGAAAGGGCATAATGATCGTGATGATCACCACCATCACGATGCATTATGTGAACAGGTGTGGTGAAGCGCACTATCTTCAAGTGATGCCGGGAGGCCCAGACTCTGGTTGGGGTTGCTTGCCTGTAACGTCTTGATCCAAGCCTTCCATCCGCAGAGGAGAGCTACTTGATGGCAGACACTCTCAGCAGGAGGCGGTCAGTGTTGCACAATGGGTCTCTGTGCCGATAAGTGGTGGACTAGGCCTTCCAGATGGGGAGTTTGCTGCTGGTGAACCTGCTGGAGACCCATCTGAGCCAGATATACCAGTTGTTCTGACCAGATAGTTGCCCGGAAATGGTGTACTGGGCAATGGCTGTCGTGTTCTGAGGACTTTCAAAAGAATGCACGTATTCCCTTCAATTCCCCTGGTGCAGATTCAGGTACTAGAGGGGAACGATGATTCCATTCGCCCCGAGGTGGCTGTAGAGGGTCTGGTACACAGACTAAAACAGTCTGAGCTGCGTGTAAGCTGGAGGATTCCGGTCTTTTCAGGACTGTTGGAAACGGAACTCTTTCGAATTCTGATCGGGATAGCTTGGCTCAACACTCCCAGGGCCATGATATCTTAATGGAAGTGCTGTACCTCATGCTGGGTGCCAGCAGATCAAGTAGACAAAAACTTTCCTTATGTAGATGGCTACTTTTCTGAAGATGATCAACTGAATATTGACCTCTTCTCAACTTCAGCGGCCCAGGTGCTTGACTTCGCATTGCCACTGGTATGATATGATATTTTATTTATATTGCGCTCGTACACAAGTGTTTCAGAGCGCGAAGAGTAAAGGTTTAAGGGGCAGTTGCAGGTGAGGGGATTCCTGGCCTAACTTTTCATCTTCACGTGGAAGCCTGAGCAGGGTCTTTCTTTTAAATGCAGATTGTGATACAATTCCTGAAAGGGTTGGTGTTTGACTATCTGCCAGCGCCATACATTCAAGCACAGTGGGACCTCAACTTCACTGTCATTCGAAATTCTGCAGTCTTAAAGATGTCCTATTTGGTGGTCACAGCATTGGCCTGGCCAGTCAGTAAACTACTAGCCCTATTGGTTGACAGGACCAACATGTTGAAAGATAAGGTCAAGTCGTTCTTTCTGCCTAATGTCATCAATGAGTTTCATATCAATCAGTCCACAGAGTTTCCAGCTTTCTTTCCCCCCCCTTCCAAGGCAGAGGCTGAATAGACGTGATCATACGGGTGCTCTTAGCCGTGCATAACAAGTTGAAATGTGTATTGGCAGGCAATCATCTGTGGTTTATGGCCTCGCATCCAGGGTGGGTGGCTGTGAACTGACAGATTTGTAGCATGCATCAAGATCTGCTAAGAAGCAGTGCACAAAACCCCTCTGGGGGGCATTGTGGCACATTCCACCAGGGGTCGTGCAGCTACCACCGCCTTTTTGAAGGGGTCCCCAGTTTAGGAAATCTGTAGGCTGGCCACTTGGTGGACTTTGCGTGCGCTTGCACGCCACCACAGCCTAGCCTCAGAAGCCAGGGCTGGGGCCTTGTTTGGTAGGGCGGTAGTGCAGCACATTTTCAGGGCTGTGGGTGACGGCACCCGGCGCCGTGCAAGGGTGATTGAAACATTCCCGAGGTCCTAGACTGTTGGCCAGACATTTTGAAGATACGCAATCTGCGGAGAGCGGAAACACCATATACTTCAGAACTACTTGTTCGTGTATTCTGTCACCCCAGTGAAATTAAGCTCCATTAGTCACCATGTACTGTACATCGTCTACTGATGCAAGGAATGTGCTGTTCTTTAAAATTAGCCCAATGTAGGTCAAACATACAACACCATCACTTCCAGTGACTAGATTTATGCGTGACTGCGTCACAGGCCGACTGGCACCACGGTGTCTGTGGCAGTGACGAATGCGGAGTGCGGCAGAATGCGGACGAGGCACTTTATGCCGCAGGAGATTCTGCAGGTGGCAAAGGATCAAAAGAAGGATGAGAGGCAAAGGCAGAGCAAAGAGGGGCGCGCGGGGGCTCCTTTAAACCCGAGAGGCCGTGAAAAAGCGAGGCGACTTGTAGAGTGGCGGCGGCAGGTGAGAGAAACAGTGAAAGTGTGAGCAGGGGACGCGTAGTAACAACATAGGGCTGTGGGTGGTAGCATATAACGGCTGTCGCAGGTGATGGCTTCAATAATCCACAGACACAAGAGGACATGTTTTCACCAGGATGTGTTGTGTATGAAATAAGGCATCTATGAATGTTGTGTTGGACGTGATCTACAGGGGTCCCTGCTCCAAGCTTCATCTAACTGCAAACTCCCTCCTCCCTAACTAAGCATCCCTTTCCCCCACAACAACTTTCCGAGATGGGCCTTTAAAGCACTGTAACCCCTACTGCCTGGATCTAAAGCGGCTTCACGTAGGGTGCAAAGGCCCGGCACTTACCTAGCCCCCCCTCCCTCAGGTGATTCTCTAAGGGGACCCCGTAAAGAAGAAGATTTCTCAGCTTGTCTCGCTCTCTTTGTTCTCTCTCTCTCTCACCCATCTTACTCCTGCTCGGTCTCTCGCCATAAGGCCACTCTCCTCCCACATTCGTTCCTCTCTATCACGCTCTCTTTCTACTCTCCTCCCCACTCCGATCTTATTAATCTTCCGCTCTATCTCCTCCTCCTTCTCTCTCTCTTACACCGCTCTCTATCCCTCTCTCTCCTGCCGTTGCTATTACCATATTCGAGTCCCTACCTTCTCCCCTACTTCTCCCCTCTCTCTCTATCCCTCTCTCTCGTTGTTACTCTCACTCTCTTCCAGCCACCCGCAGGTAACCTCTCTCTCTCTCTCTCTCTCTCCTTTACCTTCTCTCTCTCCCTAGCTCTCTCCTTTGCCTTGTCTCTCTCCTTCGTTCTCTCTCGCTCTCTCTCTCTCTACACCGTCTATCGATCTCCTCTGCTGTTACTCCACCTCTACCCTTTTCCTATTACTCCTATCTCCTCTTCACCGCCCATTTTGGTCTCTGTTTCTCCCTCTCCCCTGCCATCTTACACACCTTTGACTTCTGCCCCTTCCCTGCTTCAACTCTCACACACTCCTCTCTTTCACTCTTCCCCACTCACCCTGTCCCAGACACACTCTTACTCTCCACACGTCTTTACTTGATAACTTTCTCTTTCAAACAACACCTTACCTGCCACAATTTCACCATACACTATCCTCTGCCTGGTCTTTTGGTCCACCTCCCTCCACCCTGACCTCATCTGAACAACCTTTCATCCGCGTTCTGTCTGGCTGGACCCCTGTATCCCAATTTACCCCTCTTCCATCCTCCCCGGGTTCCCACTGGTTGCTGTGGGCACCTGGCTCTAGAGGCCAATCTAATCCTGCCTTTTCATTAGAGGGTTGGGTTTTTACAACACCGCTTTTAACGACGCCGTTAAGCCCCACCTCCCTTTCAGCCTTCCTCGCTGTCTCCAAGCAGAAAGGGGAACCTTTGTTCACATTGTGTGGACTTTTCCTGCGTTATACATTGATCAAAGTTCTTTTTCCATTTGTCGTTGGTATTGTACTGAATGAAAGACTCCCCACAACTGTTTGATGCTGGTGGGAAGGGTTCCATGGGATAATGTCGCCTGGAAAAAGTCGCCAGGTAGGTGACTTTTTTTCCTGACCTCTAAAATATTTCCCCCAAATATTCTCGGAGGGGTATCATTTTTTATTATCAACTCCAATCCTAAAATATTTGTGGCAGCCAGGGGACTTTAACCCAGGGTACTTCATCACTGCACACTGTGAGAAATAAGCACTGTGCAGTGTTCCATTTTCTCACTGGACCCCAGTCCAGATTCTCTCTGCCGCTACCCTTGATCTTCTGGGATGCGCGCATCTGAAAGAAAAAAGAGAAGAGGCCTGGCCAGGAAAGAGGTTGCAAGGCATAGCCGTAGACAATGGTGCCAGTGTGGTTACACCGGAACACATTCCCAGGGGAGCCAGGTACTGGGGGCCCTCAAGCTCCCTCACACTGCTTTTGGTGTGAGAATGGGTCTGGCTCCTCCACCAAGCTGGGAGTGGTCTCTGCTCCCCATTGACATGCCCTGGCCCTGACCCTGTCACAGGAAGATGGGGGCAGGGCAGTTAGACGTCCAGGTGGGACTGATGGGTAAAAGATGGAGCTCATTGACAGCCTATGCCTAATTTTGCAGGAGACTCCTTATTATTGAGTTCCAAATGTTGTTTTACGAATTCTCCCACCTAAAATCTACTTCCCTCCAGCGCAAGTCAATATGGCGATAACAAACCTATCTCTTCATGGCGCAAACACATTTCCCTCTTAACTGTTCTCACATGTTAGAAGGCATCAGGGAAGGAGTGTAAACATTTGGCCTGGGTGTTCCAGTACAACTTAGTGACCCATGTGCAGTTACCCAAGCCCCCAGTGTATCAACCCCTGCGCCCAGAGCAATTAAACTAATATCAACCTTTCCCCCAGACACATGCTCTAAAAAATAAATACATCTATTTATTATTTATTTATTTATTTATGATTTATATAGCGCAGGACCACTGACCCTGGGGCTTAAGGGCGCTGACAAACACGGAAGACAGAAGGCTAAAAGCCACAAGAGAAAAGTACTGAAGCAGGAGAGCTGACGGTAAGGCCAAAATATAGTTTAGTTAAACAAGTAGGTCTTCAGGCCATTTCTGAAAACTCTGTTAGAGTTTTCAACTCTCAGCTTAATGGGGGGCATGACCAGTGATTTGATAGATGATGCCATTTATGATGTCATCTGTAAAATCATGTGTGTTGGTATCAGCTCTGCATGGCAGAGGCACATGCTATGGTGTTGCCGGTTACCATGGCCAGCTTAATTCATAGATTTTTTGTTTTTAGGCTAGAAACTATAACGTCCCGCTATCAAACTCTTTCCACTGAATTTTTTTAAGCAGATGCTTTTTGTAAAGTTTACTTATCATACATAATATTGTAAAATCCATTAAATTAAACACGAAAACTTAACTATAATGTCCCTTCCCTTTACAGAATGGGCCTCATTACAAGTTCGGCGGTAGCCTTGCCGGTAAAACCGGCAGGCTGCCACCGAACTTGCAAATTTTTCCAGAGCCTGGCAATGGGGAAATACAGGGCCATTACAACCCTGGCAGACCCAGTATTTCCCCATTGCCAGGCACCGGAATGCATTACTCCCCATTCCCATTTGAGCCCCCTCGGGCTCAATGGGAATGGGGAGGTCGGATGCACCGGCACCATTCATGAATGGTGCCGGTGCATCCGACATGGTCTGCTCGTGGGTGCTGTTTTGCCCCCCAGGTCAGACCTGGTGGGCGAAAAGGCACCTGTGAGCAGACATCGTAGTTTGCCGGTCCGATAACAACGGTGCCGGTAGCTTACTGGTACCGTTGTTACTAGACCGGCAAACTTATAATGAGGCCCAATGTTTTTCCACTGAATTTCAAAGGTTTTCAAGTTTTTGTAAATTGTACTTATAATACATACCTTTGTAAAGTCAAATTTATTTCACTGAGTTTCACAGGTTGTTGTCATTTTTACTTATGAAACATAAAAATGTAAAGTCTGTTGTATTATGTATAGAACCTCAACCATGATGTTGTAAGGGAGAAGCAGGGGCACTCTTAGCAGCTACCCTGATTACCATCAAGAGGGTACTTGGGCCCCAACAAAATCCCCACCACCAGAATGGAAGACTCAACCATAGGGCAAAGCTTGCTGTCTTTATTATCAATCAATATGAATGGGATTGCAACTGTGAAACATATGTTCCCACAAGCTCTCATCCTCCAAACGTGTATCACACCATTTTAATTGCTAGTGACATCACAAAATAAGTTATGTCCCAAAACACCAATCAATGAGGGGAATTGGTTAGTTGAAGAAGACCATATCTGTTATGCACAGGGGTTAGTATAACTATTGGATAGCCATATCTGATGGCTCCTCCGAGGACCACCTGTAAGTGTAGCGAATACAAAGTTTTAGGTTAGCTTGGCAGTTATAGGCTTGTGCAAGTTAGTGTGCCTTAGCGAGAAAGGTAGCTAGGGATTGGGCAGAACAGGCCTTCTCAGCCTTCGGAGCTTGAACAGCTACCAGGCCACGTGAACCTGCTTAAGGCAATGAGAACGATCACGAAGGTGCAGTGTGTTGCTAGCGAGTTGCCGTCTTTGATCACCTAGGCCCTGAGATACAACATTCGGCTTTCAACCTGTATAGTAATTGTATCTTTCTACCTTTGGTTCGATGGGAACATCATTTCCCCATCTGCCTTGAATGAATAGGCACTGTCCTATTCTTCCAGGTCACGTGTGTATGGACAACGAAATGAAGCTCTCCTGCTTGTAATTATGAGGATTTTAGGATATGTTCCTTGCAGGTGTCTTGTCGCCCTGATAAACTGGAAACTTTCCATCTCTGCTCGTCCTTGGTGAGGATGTACATCATGTCTGCACCGAATCCTGGAAGCTCTGTCTGTCTGCTTTTAGCTGAATCAGGCTGTCAGCCTCTCCCTATATTCTGAAGTTCATCTCACCTTCCCCATTCACTTCAGTGCACCTACGGCTTCCATCTTTGCTTCATGGCCATCCATTTTATTTGCAATTAAGCATCAGCAGGCTAGTTGTACGTATTGTTGGCGTCTTGCTGATTTTGCCTAGCAAAGGATATATATATATGGTTGTGAACAAGAGGCAAGCAGCCGTGAAACGCGTTAATCCCTTGGCAAATTGAATTGCCACATGTTGCGAGGATTATAAGATTATAATCTTGTGGATGCTGTGATTTTTCCTCATTTGTGGAGCTAATAAGGAAAGCAATGGTTTTAAAATAAACAAATCTGGAGAGAGTGCTGCTCACTGCTTGTTGGACCAGAGGAGTCGACAAAGGATCAATATATATATAATTGTGTGTGTCAGTCCTCTATGTGAGTCACAAGCATTTGTTTTGTGTCGATCTGCAATAAACTAAAATTCTTCGTATCTTCATGCATGGATGCCCATTCATGTCTAACGCACCTATGTCATGATGTCAGTGGTGACATCATCAGCTTTTCAAGGTTATAGTCAGTCAACTTGTTCGATCGATGGCAACTGTATCTCCTCGATATTGTCATCCGGGTGCGGTTTGAATGGCTGTCTGAGCGAATTGCGTTTGATCTCATCTGTGATACATCAATGATGGCAAGGAATGGCCCAGGAGTGATGGGCATCTCATTTCTCTGTCTTCGGCCTGCGAGTCGGGGGGGGGCCATGAGGGCACACTTGGGTCTCCCTCTTCAATGTGCCTTTGACAACTTTTTTTTATTGAATTCCAAGGGTTTTCATAGCAGTTTTTTTTAATGCTTACATATTGGACTTAACTTACTAAATGCACAGACATGGATAAAAGTTCAGGCTACAAAAAATGTTATTCTCTAGTAGCAAGCCAGAGGCCACCAGCCCTATCTAACATCTAACTAGAGATCACAGGACAGACGTGCATCACAACAGAAACTTCATGTAAAAAACAGGTGGATTCCTTTGGAATCCATTGCCTTACTGCCAGCATGACTATCGCACTGCCTTACTGCCAGCCTGAATATCGCATGTTGGTGGTAATGCAGCTGATTCCTTTGGAATCCATTGCCTTACTGCCAGCATGACCATCGCATGTTGGTGGTAATGCAGCTGATTCCTTTGGAATCCATTGCCTTACTGCCAGCATGACCATCACATGTTGGTGGTAATGCAGCCGATTCCTTTGGAATCCATTGCCTTACTGCCAGCATGACCATCACATGTTGGTGGTAATGCAGCTGCATTTGTCATTCGTAGTGAAAAATACAGGCGGATGGCTTAGGTCTGCTCTACTCCTCAACTATTCAGGAGGATAGCTCAGCGGCAACGTGCCTCCCTTGGAAGCAAGACGACACGGAGCAACACAGGTTTGATCCCCAGGTCCACGCTTAGAAACCTCTGGGTATTAAGCGCGTTATAAATAACCATATGATATCATAACTGTTACTGAAATATGCAAGAACAAACAGCGGGTCACAAAAAAAGTGCATTGCCACTTATTCCGACCCGCCAGATATCAAAATGACCCCCAGAATCTTACAAGCTAAGACATTCATTTTTCAAAAGCCAACACGGTCAGCGTTTCCAATTCCTGTTTCCTTTTCCAGCGCAATTTACTGCTCCCAGGTTTGAGGATCCAGTCAAAACTTGCAGTTTTTTTTTTTTCACAAGAGGCCCTTTTCCACCGCTCCTGGGCATATCCTCACCAAGACTGTGTTGAAAATGTGCCTCAGACGGCTGCAATATGACAATGTTTGCCTTTTCTCCAATGCAAATCCTGCATGGGATCCCAGATTCAATATGGCCGATGTTTGATTATTTTCAAGGACTCATTAGCCAATCAAAGTTCACTCCATTCTACGGTCGAGGTCTGGATCCATGCATCTCTTTCCTGATATGGCCTATTTAGTTCAAGCAAATTGCCAATCAGGCAACCCAATTCAATCTTTTGCATTTACAATTGTGGGTCGGCAAATCCAATTGCAAATCCATACATAGATAAAGTGGTCCAGTTTAAGTTTAAAAAAAAGAAAAATGCTTGCTGGAAATTCACCAAACTAAAAGAAAAGCACTTGTGTTGGATTAGACACCCAACTTTACCATTCAGTGGATTTGCCTGTTGGTGACAGTAAAAATGAATGGCTAAACTTTGAATGGGAAGTACAACTTTTGGGACTCCCCATTCATGTGGCTTCCCGTGATGGAACTTCATAAAGCTTTCTAAAATACTTAAAAGTGGCATGTGTATTGATGTTGCCATGTTTCGTGCCGATCCGAAAAAGAAGCAAAAGTTACTACAATCTCAAAATGGCTCTTCCTATTGGCATTGCCAATGCATGATTCTTTTTTCCAGTGCACTTTGATGCCCGTGCATCTGCGTAGTTGTCTTTTTTGGGGTGGGGGGGGGAGCGGGAGGCCCCAATAGTCCACCCCTCTGGAGTATATGCATACCTTCCATGGGCTAAAAACAGAACCTGGAGTGCTGCAACATGGCCCTTTTTAGTTTTAGCTATTAGGTAATTAACCCCTTAATTGCCAGGCTATTATGCAAGTCTATGCAAAAAGGGCGAGCTTACTGTCCTTGTCACTTAGCGCCACCTAGACACCGACATGAATGAATTAGAGTAAAGCAAGGGAGAATTTACTAATGAGGCAGGACCAGTGCTTTAAATGGGCCTGGGCAAGCAGGGCGGAGCCCCGGCAGTATGCAAAACCTGTTCTCAAGCCGGGGAGCTGCTGGGGCTCCATGCCACCCATAAGCAGTTCAGGCTTTTCCCCCACATACACGCATTGAGAGCGGCACTGCTTAGCCTCCCTGGCACATCTCCCGTAAGCAGCCCATGCAAGCACCTCCAGTCCCACCTACTGTGGGAGTTCAAAGAGCACGAGAGTGACTGAGCAGGGCCGTTACCAGCGATCTTTATGATGTTTTAAACAGGGACGTCATTTCACCAAAATGCCACGGATAGCGGAAGTGACATCACATGACCCTTGACCTCTGATAACATCAATGTAAACAAATTCTCTGAGTTTTTGAAAAAAGTTGAAAACACAAATAAACCCGGTAACCCTGCAACTCCAGTTAGTATGAACAGCCTGGTTATGCCTGTCCTGTGACTCTTGTTTCCGTTAACGGTCTGTGCGTCTGCTGTGTACGTGTTTTGTGCCCAATGCTTGCAAGTTACCGGCGCTATACAAAAAAACAAATCAAAGGACGTGATGTCATTTGACCCCCACCCCGAAGCGACATAAAAGGAAGCGATGGAACACGACCTTATACCCCTTGACAAAACAGAAAGTGGCATCACATAGCATTGGTCCTAAGTACACTACGAAAAATATGGTTACGATATCACTCTAATGTGATAAACATTTCATACAGGAATGGATCATCATATGTATTGTTAATATCAGTGTGTATAGACCCAGATTACCAAATTACAGTGAAAGCAAGCAGACGTCCAAGGCCAAATGATAATGATGTGTTATTATATAACTCTTAAGCGGTTTATATAGAACAAATATACAAACAATATCACCCAACCTGTATTTGTACTCTTTTATCAACCTCAGAAGGATGAAAGGCTGAGTTGGCCTTGCTGGGATTCGAACCTGCAATCTGCAGCTCAGACACACTTCACAGCAGTGAATGCTCAACCCACTGAGCTATCTTACCGAATATAGTGATCTCTCTGGCTATAGTGAAATGAGCAATTATATGTCTGAAGGTTCTCAAATTCAGAAAACAAATTACCCTCATAGTGGATACCATTAAACTGGTAACTGAGATTTAACAGCAGGCAGTTCATCTGCAGGTCTGGTGCAAAGTGTTACACTTGTCGAACCCCCTGTTTTTTTTTAGGAGGCCTGAACTAGAAAGCCAGCCTCTCCAGAAACAAAGAGCCACGTGGCACTGGCCACAACCCAGGAACTTGAATTAAAAAAAGAATCGTTTTCTTTAGGGGTAGCAAGGCAGACCACAGTGGTAGCAAGGGAGAGCTCAGGGGTTGCAGGTGCGACCCCCAAATGACGTCCCAGGTTTTAGACTGTACAACCTGCCGACTTGCTTCCTAAAAAACACTGACGTCAGGTCAACAGCGATGCAGAAATATAAACACCAGGGCCCAGGGGTCACTTTCAGCATACTTTCTTACAAATAGGAGTGGGCAACCATTACATGTACCCCTCTGTTCCTGCAGTGAAACAACTGTGTCACACTCACAGACCCCGTGTTCTAGAGCAGTCAGCAGGCGCCCTCTCTTGGAGTGTAATCACACAGTGGATGTAGTTGCTTTGAAGGGACACGCCTTTTCATTATGCACATAAAATACCTGCACACAGCCACCCACCAAACACTACACAACGTTGACCAACTAAAAACATACCAGCACAATGTGACCGTTTTTTTCCAAACTGAAGCCACCAACAGCACTTCAAAGCTCCCTTGCGCTTTTCCCTGTCAATCCCCCAAACGAACCCATCCTTTTCAGATCCACCGGGGCACCTGGAGACCATGAAAGTGGTAGTGGTGCACGGTATAAATCCCAATAACATAACATGATGGGGTTCACGCGTGCCCAAATTCTAGGCAATAGTCCATTGTTGTGCCACCGTAAACAAGGGAAGGAGGGAGGGCACCCCCTGTTGCGTCTTTGGGGATGCAGTCCATTCAGTAGATGCATATACATTTGGATGGGGTTAGTTGGGCGCCCACCCCTTTACGTTTTGCCCCTTTTGAGTACCAGTGTTTTACTCGAGTTACACAAAGAAGAACGCACTTAAAAAGTTAGAACATTGTGGGAAGGGAGCTCACCGCATCCTGTGTGTGAGAGACTCTTGCCCCAGAGGAAGTCTGAATACGCAGGTTTCCATAGAGACTGTTACCAGCTACACGTGCTTTAAGTGTGCAGAGGGGAGCCGTGTGAGTTCCAAATCCGCTTACACCACGTTACGTTAAGGGAAGTGAGCAGGGACGTGACACAAGGGCTTGTGATGATGGTCTCTGCATTGAGAAGCGCATGAACTCCTCTTTCTCTCTGCACGCTTTTCGGCGCGCACACTACAGTGGTCAAGGCCATTTGCAGCTCATTCCCATTGAGCAGTACCATGGCAGGGCGCTCTCTGTCTACAGAAGCAGTGCAATGCCAGGCAGCTCCCGCCGTGTAGCTCAGCTGTGCTCAGCACACCCAGAACACTGCTCTGCCCACTTGCTTTATCGAGGATTGAAGCAGCAGCGAGTCCCAC